>NC_072484.1:32430238-32742619 GCF_027574615.1 Eptesicus fuscus | reverse complement strand
TTTATTAAGCCTTATTATCTGACAATATTCCAACTACTTTGTGTATGTTAATTCATTTGATTCTCATGTGAGCCCTGTGAGGTAAGTAGTATTGTTCTTATTTTACAGATGAGAAAATTGAGGCACAGAAAGGTTAAATAACATGCCCATGGTCACACAGCTGGAATTTACATGCAGGCAGTCTGCTCCAGAAACTATACTCTTAACTACTACAACTCACTCCCACCCTGGTCAACGAGCACCTCAAAAGCTGAGTCTGGCCCAGCCAGCGTGGCTCAGTGGTTGAGCTGGACCCAAGAGGTCGCTGGTTCCATTCCTAATCAGGGCATATGCCTGGACTGTGGGCTCGATCCCCAGGAGGGAACGTGCAGGAGGCAGCCAATTAATGTTTCTCTCTCAGCGATGTTTTTCTCTCTCTCCCTTCTTCCTTTCTCTTCCTCTCTCTCTAAAAATCATTAAAAAATATGAAAATTTAAAAAAGCTGAGTTTGTGGCATATTCTTTTTTTGTTGTTATTAATCGTAACCCGAGGATATTTTTTCCATTGACTTTTAGAGAGAGTGGAAGGGAGGGGGAAAGACAGAAAGAAACATCAATGTGAGAGAGACACATTGATTAGTTGTCTCCCACACATGCCCTAACTGGGGCCAGGGATCAAACCTGAGACCCATCAGTCCAAGGCCCAATGCTCTAACTATTGAGAAAACTGGCTAGGGCTATGGCATATTCTTTTGATTCCCAGCCCCTAGTACAGGCCTCAACATACAGTAGGTACAATAAATATTTTTAGAATGAATGAATAAATGAATGAGAAGAATTCAGGGATCTCACCAGAAAGACCAGATCACGCTGTTAGAAGTGAATAAGAACTGAGCACCTATTCTGGGCCAGGTCCTCAGCTAATCTCCTTTCAGATGCCACCTCAAAGGATTACAAAAGGAAAGCAAAAGTTTGTGATCTCCCAGAGAGCTGAAACATGAGGATAAAACCAGGGTCTGCACCCTCCCTGCCCTCTTGGAAAGACCCTGCTGCTGACCCTTGGTGAATTCCATCCCCTCAACAGCTCCCAGCTGTCCCAGTGGGATGTCACCTCTGACCTGACAAGCAGCAAGAGACCAAGACTGATGTGCTCATTTGCTTCCAGTGAGGGAGGAGAGTGTTGCTTGGAAAGAGCTTCACCAGCTCCATCTGCCCCCTGACTGTTCACCCTAGGTCAGGCCCTTAGCCTGGCCACCGTCCAGCTAAAGGAGGTTTGCTTTCCTGCTGGCTGGGTGCAGTTAACCTCTGGGGTTCTTCACTACCACGCCTACTCTACTGAGAGCCCCCAAAAGCTGGGGTTTCTCTATGCACAGCAGCCACTCATGTGCCCAGTGTACATCTGTGTGTGTACACCAGTAGATGTTCACCATGCTGAGTACAGAGGATGCAGGGATGTCCCTGCTATGAAGAATGACCTTTTCTTCCAGCTATTAGTATGGCTGGCTCCTTCCCATTTTTCAGGTCTCAGCCCTGACAATTATATATCACCTGTTTATCTTCTCTCAGGGAGGCTGTGGCTGGAGAGAATGATAAGCTACATGCTCAAATACCTGTTATCTTCATGCCACAAGAATGGGCCAGCATGATGGAACATAGCCTTCCAACAACAAACAGCTAATGTGCAAAATGTCAGTGGAATTAAATCTACACCAGGGTATTCACAGACTCAGAACCAGCAGAGCCCAGAAACCAAGTAGTGGGGAAGAAATACCTCTTACCCTCTTCTTACAGAACCCAACTTCAACCAGTAACCCTCTTGTGTGTTACCCTAAAGTTTGTACTCAACTGTGCCTGGACACACGGCAGCCCAAAACAAAGACACTTCACAGTACTTTCTGTAGCTAGGTATGGCCATGTGCCTGACTACTGGCCAATGAGTTGTAAGCAAGTTGTACTCAAGGTGAAGATGTGGCCATCTTCTGTCCTTCCAGCTAACTAGGGCAAGGATGTGATGGCTGAAGCTTTGTCATTCATCTTAGCCCAAGAGGTGACACTAAGGATAAAAGCCAGTGCTGGGATGGCTGAGTAGGGAAATGGAGCCTAATTCCTGATGACACAATGGCGCTGCCATCCAGCCAGGGTTGCACACCCAAGCACTTAAAAATAATGTTTCTATTGATTTTAGAGAGGAAGGGAGAGAAACACTGATTAAAGAGAAACATTGATCAGCTGCCTCCCACATGCCCCCCACTGGCACGCGTCCTGGCCAGGAATCGAACTGGCGACCTCCTGGTGCCATGGGATGACACCCAACCAACTGAGGCACACTTGCCAAGACTATCCCAGTACTTTTTTTTACCGAAGAAAATAATAAACTTTGCCCTGGCTGGAAAGCTCAGGTGGTTAGAGCGTCGTTCTGATATGCAAAGGTTGTGGGTTCAATCCCGGGCCAGGGCATATAAAGTCAATCAATGAATGCATAAATAAGTGGAACAACAAATTGATGTTTTCTCTCTCTCTAATCAGTAAATTTAAAAAAAAGAGAAAAAATAAACTATCCTTTAAACTTGCTGTTATTTTGGATTTTGTTACATGTAGCCTGAAAGATCTAGACCTGTGGCCATCCAAACTTTCGGGTGATATACAAGAGGGTTTCTGGTTGAAGGGGGTCAGGGGGAAGAACTGAGCCCCTCCAACTAGGCCCCCATTGCCGCTCCCATGGCACTAGGGACACTTCTCAAGAACTCCAAGGAATAGTTTGAGAAACCACTGACCTTGCTCACCCCTTCATTTTACAGAAGGAGGACTGCAGCCAGAGAAGGGAAACAGTCTGCTGAGGCACACAGTGAGCCAGGGAACCCATATTCTTACCCCCAAAGGACAATGTTCTACAGCGAGCAAGTGTCCACTATTTTATTTAAAACAAATTTAATTGATATTTTTAGAGACAGGAAGGGAGAAAAGGAAGGATGGGTGGGGGGGAGATCAATGTGAGAAACATCATTTGGCTGCCTTCTGTAGGCTCTCTGACTGGGGAATCAAACCTGCAATTCAGGTATGTGCCCTTGATTGGGAATCGAACTGGCAACCTTTTGGTTCTTGGGATGACACTTAACTAACAGCCATTCTGGCCAGGCAGCTTCCACCTTTGTCCCTTGGGACACTCACTCCTGGGGTGCACCCTCTCAGAAGCCGGCTACCATGCCATGCTCTCAGAGTCCAAGCCACAGGGAGAGGTCAAGTGTATGAACGCCAGCTGACTGCTCCAGCCTTTGGGAGGTGGTTAGGTTTAGATGAGCTCATGAGGGTGGAGTCCTCGTGATGGGATCTGTGCTCTTATAAGAGACAGAGAGCTTGTTCTCTCTCCAACATGTTTGGATACAGCAGAAAGGCAGTGCCTGCAAGCCACGAAGTCCTCACCAGAACTCGACCATATTGGCACCCTGATCTCAGACTTCCCAGCCTCCAGATCTATGAGAAATAAACATCTGCTGTTTAAGTCCCCCAGTTTGTGGTATTTTGTTAGAGCAGCCCAAGCTGATAAAGACAAGGTCTCAGCCCTGCCAATCACACATCCCATTATGCCTTTCGGGATGATCTTATATAAAAATATTCACTGTCTCCCCCATTAGACTCACCTCCATAAGGGCAAGGGCCTTAACTGCCTTATTCTTGCCTGACTGCCCAGCATCCATACCAGTGCTTGACACTCAGGAGGTGCTTCTTAAATGTGCTTCTCAAATTGCCTCCAGGGACCTCATCTTCTCTATTAGTCTCATTTTCCTAAAAATTTGGCTTCCTCAAGCCGTCACACAATTCCTACACAGCTCAGTGAACTACAACAAGACTGTGGGGCAATAAAAAGGTGTTTCAGCAACATTCCTTTCTAATGCATTCATGCAGCACTGTCCCTTCTTTTCCAACCAGGATTGTGTGCTTTTTCTGGCTTTCTGGAATTTGCTTTCGGAGCTGCTTTTAGAGCTGGTGTCATATTTTATTTTTTCCTGGCATTTTGTGATAAGGGGCAAATCTCTATCCATTCAGGGCAGGTCTGCCTTCTGGTAATAGCTCCAAGTTCTTCAGAGCTGAATGGGGAGAACCAAGTAGGTGATTAAATGGGACTGCACTACCTGGATTAACAATGAGGGGGATTAGAATTTGCCATAACTGAGTAGCTCATGAACTAGCTCTGAAGGTAAGTTCCAAATAGGAATTGACAGCTGTTAAAGGCATAGCTGTTTTCCCCACAGAGTCAGGCTGCCTGGATTCAAATCCCAGACTGTCACTTCAGGCTGTGTGATCATGGGCAAGTGACTTGACTCCTCTCTTCTTCAATTTCCTTACCTGCAAAGCACACATGACAGTAACACCTGTCCCAAGAGGCTTGTGGAAGGATTAAGTGAATTATTACCTTAGAAGTCTTAGAACAGTATCTGGCATATAGTGGGCACTAAATAAATATTAGTGCTTATTACCTATTAAAGGCTTACATACAGACTGTATGCCCACTCAACAGCTGCATTACCGTGGGCAAGTTATTTAACCTCCCTGGGCTCAGCTTTCTCACCTGTCAAATGAAAATTGACCATAATACCACTTCATGAAGTTTCTCAAAGGCTTAAATAAAATAAAACTTGTGAATAATAATTGTAATAGCTAAAACTGGTTGGCCCTCTACAATGTGCCATACACTCTATACACTATAAGGCAAATACCAGCGTGCTCCTTCCATTAAACCAAGGAGGAAACGCAGGCGAGACAGCTAGAGTGATTTGCTCAATCACTTAAGAGGCAGGGCTGGGTCGGAGCTCAAGCCTGTCTTACCCTGAGCCTATGCTTGTTTCTCTACGTCAGTCTACCTTTAGCCCACTAAATGCCAAGTGCTGTCACCACGCATGAATTCGTAAGCTTCTTAAAGCTCCTAACCCAAGTTTGACTTCTAAGCCCGTGCTCTTTCTTGCCACACCATAGCATCAAGGGCAAGCACACTATGTTAGTTATCATTATAACTAGACAGTAGCTAGCTGAAGGCTGAGGCTGGGTCTTCCTCATTTTTATATGTCACCTCTGGCCCTTGAGTACTATGTCTCATACATGACAGACGCTCTATAAATACCTCCCGGCCTGTGCCTATGCCCTGCTAACCTATTTTTTAAAATAGGGCCTACTGGAGGGCAACTAATAAAACACATCCAATTATTATCAGGATGACATCATTCCTCAGTCTGCACCTAAAGTTGTTGTTCTTCTCTAGAAGCTGCTTCCAATTTTCACCTTGTTAAGAAGAAGGTAACAGGGGAGTGATTCTCACGCCTAGAGGAGGAAATCAAGATTCATGTGACTGCACAATATTCTTTTTATGACATTCTTTATCGGCTGATAAACTCTTGCTCAACCTCGTGGCAGGTCAACGTTCCACTGTGTCAGACATTGAGATGGGAACAGATCACACAGGGTCCTGAGTTCAGCAGACAGAACAGCTGCACCTTTGGTCTCATATATCAGGGTGTGGTAGAGGGGGAGAGGGCCAGGAAGGTGCTGAATGCCCAGGGGCTCCATACCTCTCCCCAAACCCAGCAATGCTGCCCGTTCCAAGTACCTCTGGATCCACTGGTCTTTGTAGGAGGCGCTGTAGGAAATGCCCGAAAAAAGCTCCGACTTGTTGAAATTCACATGAAACTGATCCCAAAATGGGCCAAAGGGGTTTCCTTCCTGCAGGAAGACAGTGGTCAGAGGCTTACTGAAGGGGAAGGAAAGCCAACTGGGGATGGGGCCAAGGAATTGTGGCTGGGGAACTCTGGGCGATTTTACTCAAGCTGAAACACCCTCGTAGGATGGCCCATAGGAATGTCAGTTTGTAATTCCTGGCCTGGGGCCCGAGGAGGCAGTTCCACCTTCAGTCTGGTTTCTAGCAGGAGACATTCACCAGTGTCTGAAGGAGTCTTTCCCGCTCACATGCCACATCCGCTGACCCTGTAGCATGGATGTGGATCTGGGGAGGAAGTGGACCGTGGATATGGGACCATGAATTAGAGCTTCAAGAGACTTTTAAGATCAGCTAATCCAATGCTGCTACTTTTAATATGGAAACTAGGGCCCAGACAGGAAAAGACACTTGCCCAAACTCATACAGCAAGTGAGGGCAGTGTTAGGACTATAATCCGTCTCCTTTCTCTCATTTCAAGGCTCCGCTAACCACCCTCCCCAGACTTTAGCTTAAGCACTGAAAGACATATTGAGGACTGTCTTATTCCCAAAGTGCCAGGAATTTACAGGTTTACAATTTGTACTGATAGAATATAACAGCTTCTCATTAACCTGCTGAAGATAGGAAAGTATACAACTCAGGAGAGTGGACAATGGGGTCAATTTACCTAGGGTTGAATCGTGGCTCCACCACTTGTTTGCTATGTGACCTTGGTCAAAATATTGAATCTCTCTGTAGCACTCAGTGTCCTCTCTATAAAATGGGGATGTTAATAGTACTTTCCTCATGGAGCAGTTTGAAGATTAAGTGGGTTAATATGTGTAAAGCTCTTAGCATGGCACGGCATATATTAGTGCTATGTGAGCATTAGTTGTTATTACTGATGTGGCACTTTACAGTTTACAAGCGCTCTTACACCCTGGCTCTCATGATACTGTATGAGTGAGACAGGGAAAGGACTGTCATCTTTGTTTTATAGGTAGAAATAAAGGCTCAGAGGAAGCAAAGTCCGCTGCCCAAAGTGACACCACTGACATATGGGACTTAAATTTCCATCTTTCTATTTTATGCCCTTCTGGTGCCTTCCCCAACAAGAGCCATCACGCAGTGTCTCATGGGCCTAGAGAACACCGATCAGGCAGAAAGGGCCCCCAGGTCCCTAGGACTCACCTTCATCGGGCATGTCTTCTTGTCAGGGCTTCTCTGGGCCGCCACTTCAAAGCAGTATGCTACCCGCTTCTCAGGGGGCCAATGGGTGGGGGCCAGGTTCTCCATGAAGTCCTCCAGGCTGATGACCCGATGGTAGGCCTTGAGGGGCTCCAGTTTGAAGTACTTCTGGAAGGACACATGGACCTATAGAAAAAGGGGGAAACAGAAGGGCAGGGACAAGATATCTGTAAAGAACAAAGAGTAATTTCCCTTGGGTTAGAAAATGCCTACTGATCTCTAAGAAAAAAGAGAAATGATGCAAGAGAAAACATGGGTAGAGGACAGGAGTGAACAACTCACAGCAAAGAAAACCCAATTAGCCAATACATTCAAAAGATGTGCAACTTCACTAGTAATTAGGGAAAAGCAAATTACAACAATAAGGCATTACTTCTCACCCATGAGATTAGGAAAAATGTAAAAGCTTAATTCTAATTATTGGAAGACATGTGAGGAAAGGGGCATTTTTGCACTTGGCTGGAGTAGCAGTGTACATTTTGGAACAACCACTTTGGAATGTAATCTTGAAGCATCTAATAGAGTTTAAATTGCTCCTTCCACCACCTCGAGGTATTTGCCCTAAAGAAATTCTCGCACTTTGCACCAGGAGATGGGTACAAGGACTCTCCAATATAGGAAAGAACTTGGAAGAGTCACACCAAAGGCACTAAATCCAAGATAGTGGTTGCTTTAGGGGTGAAGGGAGGGGTTGGGATTAGCCTCAAGAGCCAAGAGAGATTTTATCTTTTATCTGTAGCAAAGATGAGAAACTGTTAACGATTATCACTTCTAGTGGTAGATACATAGGTGGTGATATTAATGTTTTTTTTCTGGATTAAAAAGAATTTCTTAAAACACCAGGGAATAAAATTTAGACTTTATCCTATAGGTCAGGGTTCCCAAGCATGTTCCACTAGTTTAGGTGGGTAAAAGATTCTGCAATAAAAAGACACCAGAGTTAAACAGGCTTGGGAAATACTGTATTAAGCTGGTTTCCTTACTCTAGGACTTTTCAGGGCCTTAAATATGCTAGTGTGTATTCTGAATCCCCAATTTTGGGGAGACGGGAACTTGATAATAAAATTTCCCAAAGTGATTTAACCACTGCACACTTCTTGTATGAGCCATTGGCGTTCTAAGGAACAGATTTTGGGAACCCTAACTATTAGCAACAAGATCTTGCTGGACGATTTTAAGCAGAAATAATATGAGATTCGCCTTTTTGAAAGATCACTCTGATGGCAGAGGAGAGAACATATCTATGGTAAAATTAAAGGGGGGAGTTAAGAGGCTACTAAAATGGTCCTTTTGTTTGTTCAAGTATTCATTCAACATATATTTCTGAGCATCACACGTAAGTCCAAGTGAAGGTGGAGAAACGGAAATTCTAGATGTAAAAGAAAGTGAAGTAGAGAGCAAAGCATTTAGGATAACTTATAGATTCCTGGCTTGGTATCCAGATGAATGAAGGTGACACACATTAAGGCTTGGAATATAGGAGGTAACACAAGTTTAAGGGGAAAGATGCCAAGTTCTGGTTTTGAAAATTTGAGATATCAGTGGAACATTCAAGAAGACTCAAAGGCCTAGGAGTTGGAAACAGAGGCCAATGGTCAGAGGAGAGTCTGGGCCACAGATAAACTTGGAAGGTACGTGGAGAACAGTGAAAGCCACAAGAGCCAACAGAAATTTATAGCCAAGCAAATAACAGTAATAATAGCAACTAAGATCTATTGAGTGCTGACTTAGCACCAGGTGCTGTACTCATTACAATTTCATGGATTCGCCCATCTAATTCTAAGAGGAGGAACACAACCATCTCCAGTTCACTTATGAAGAAACCCAGGTGAACTCATCTGCGGTCACATAGTTAATAAGAAAACAGAAAGAGAAGACTCACCAACATTTAAACAGAGGGCAGAGATACAGCAGCCCCCGATATAGTGCAAAGAGAAAAATGCTGAGAGGTCAGGCTTGAAGCAAGAACAAGCTGTGTCTTGCAAGCCAGGGGAGTAAGGTTCAGGAAGGAGAGAGGCTCACAAGGCCAGGTGCCACCAGGAGGTCAGTTGAGATAAAGACTGGATTTGGCAGTTCTGGGATCCTGGGACCTCTGTGAGAACGGTCCCAGTAGGTAAGGGGAGCCTAACTGGGGCAGGGTAAGTAACCTGTAGACAGCAAGAAGTGAAGACTCCAAAAGACTTGGCTGGGAAGACAAGGTGAGAAAAAGAGGGGGATGCACGGGCAGTGTCTAAATTACAACAGTGGGTGCAAAAAAAATCAGAACATCAATGACTCCTGGTTACTGAGGACTTTGTTCTAAGCACTTTATATTGTTGAGTTCAGCTGATTCTAAGAGAGAGACATACAACGTTCAAGGCATGCCACAATCACTAGCTCAAATTAGGAAGGTAGCAACCATTATTACCAGCCTATTTTAAAGATGAGGAAGCCAAGACACAAAGAGATAAAGTACCCTGCCCAGTCTACACAGCCAGTAAGTGGCCACGCCAGGTTATGATCTCGGGTACTCTGGCTTTTAACCTTAGTTAAAAAAACACAAACCTCTCTAACTATAGGCATGCAACGGAAAAATAAATCCTATGCAAAGAAAAGACTATAAAAATGAAATACAATGTTTTATACATACTAAATATAATTTTTAAAGTTTATTGAAAACTTGTAAAGTTAATTCATTAAATATTAATTCAGTTACTACTGCCAGACCCTTGGGGATACAGTGTGAACAAAGACAGACACAGGACAAGTGGAAGACACAAAGAATAAGCAAGGAATTAGAAGATGCTGAGCATCACTAAGCTCAGGGATCCCCTGATGGGATGAAAGGTGGTGTTGGAGTCTGGGTTGGTGGCCTTGGACACATTATTTAACTAACCTGTGCTTCAGTTTATCTTTCTAAACAGATAATAGCATCCGTCATCTTTGATGAATGGGATGCACAAATGGTGGGATCAACAAGGTCTGGAAATGAATGGGGCTTTAGGTTCAGGTCACAGGCTCTAGAATCAAACACCTGAGAATTCCAGCTCTACTATTCACTTGTGTCACCTCGGGCAATTCACCTAATCTCTCTAAGTCAGTTTCCTCATAGGGATGTGATGAAGGAGAAAAGAGCTAATCTTCATGCAGTGCTCAGAACAGTACCTGGCAGACAGCAGGTACAGGATCAATATTATTGTATTCCAGGGAAGACAGTTCTGGGTGGCGGTAGGGCAAGCACAGAGCGGTGGGAGGTAAAGTTCAGGGGACTTGGGAATCGAGCAGAGGCGAACGGGATTGGGAAAGGGTGGACAAGGGCCAAGGTCAGCGGGAGGTACTCACATTGGTAAATGGAGGCTTGTGATGTTGGTACTCAATCCAAGGGGGTACAGCTAGGGTGCGGTTCAATAGTTTTGCAAATGCAAGGGAGCCCAAGAAGTGATCAGCCTGGTTCCCGAAGCGCCCTGGATGGTATATTGGGAGAGGTGAGGCCTGGGGCATCAAGGGCATGGGGAATGCAGGGCTCATAAAGGATGCAGAGCCAGGGTTGGGGAAGGCCAGGGGAGCTGGGAGTGTGGGGTCAAGTCTAGATGCCTAACAGTTAAGGCCCTTCAGGCCCTGTCCCTTCTGCCTCAGCCATTCCAAGTTCCCTTCTGTTTCCCAAACATGCTCTACACTTCGACTCTACACAGCCTCAACCCAAGCTTTTGTTTTTTGCTGTTCCCTCCAAGAGTGCCTTTTCACCTCTATCTTTACTCACCTACGAAAGGGGCAACTCCAATGCTTCATTCTCTGGGATCCTTTCACCCACCCGCTGCCATTACTCAGCCCCCTCCTCTGCTTCCCATCTTGGATTTGAGTTACCAGTTCTTCACTTATCCTAGAAGGTCCTTTCCCATTTTCTGACCTTTATAGTGGCTGTTTCCTCAGCCTGTGAATACCTCAGGGCAAGGACCCTCTCTGATTTTTTTGTTATCCCTAGCATGGCATCCGTTCATTCATCCCACAAATATTATTGAGAAGCTACAATGTGCCAGGCTGTCTGCTAGGTGATAGAATACAGGAGTGAGCAAGAAGGGCAAGGTCTCTGCCCTTAAGGTACTCACAGACCAGGTAGGGAGACATTAGATGTGTAAATAAATATATAGTGATAGACTTGTATAATTTCCAGAAGGAATGGAAAAAACTTTGGTGATGAACAGTAAGAAGTAGATTATTTCGGTTGAGGTCAGTGAAGTCCTTTCTGGTGACATTTAAACTGTGATCTGAGGATGGGAAAGAGTTGGTCTGGCAGAAGTGGAGGGTGATTCAGGTGGAGGGAACAGCACAGGCTGCAAGAGCCGAGTATGTGTGAAGAATAGAAAGGGGTGAGTGTGCAGTTGGAGGATCTGGGAAAGGAGAAGGGTGTGATGAAGATGGCCAGAGGTCCAAATTATCATGGTTAGGGGTCTGGAGGATTAAGGCATGACTTTTACAGTGATGGTCCACCATCCCATTTAAACTGCCTCCCTCAGCTGGCCATTAGATCCTTCCTTACCTTTCTCTACATTATTTTCCCTAAGTAATATGCAATTACTTATTATTTTTAAATGTTTATCTTTTATTGACTGTCTTTCCCAACTAAAATGGAAGCTCTACAAGGCCAGGGGGTTTTCTGTCTTATTGCCATATCCCTAGAGCAGAGCACAGGGCTGGGCACAGAGTAAGCACCGGGTAGATATTTGTCGAATGAATGAAAGAATCGCCCAGAGTCCCTGTTGAGTCAGTGGCATCAAGTTGTGGCCCACTAACTCCATTTACTGGACTCCAGGCTAGCTTAGACCTTGCGCAAGACATGTAACCTCTCCTGGCCTCAGTTTTCTCATCTGCTGCCACACAGAAGGTTGGACACGGAGGCCCCTCGGTGCCCACGGCTGGGTTCTCTCCTGGACCTGTCAGTTTAGGACTGTGATAGGAGGCGCTGGGCGCTTCCGAGGCGTGGCTTCGCCTCTGGGGCTCAGTTTCCTCGTTTGAGCAGAGGGCTCGGGAGGCCTTACCCATGCATGGGCAGTAGAGCAGGTAGCCGGCCGGATCCCAGGAGCCCGCGGGCAGCCCCGGGAGCGGCAGCAGGAGCAGCAGGAGAGACACACGCAGCGGCAAGGCCCGCCACGCCATTGCGGCGGCGCCCAGGTCGGCTCCCGAGCCCCAGCGCGCGAGGCGCGGAGGCGGAGAGAGAAGGAGGGGCGTGAGCGTCCGCCCCGCTCCCGGCGGCCCCCGCGCGTCGCCCGCGCACCGCCCCGGCCGCTCTAGCAGGCGGGCGGGCGGGACCATAGAGATCCCGCGGCACCGCCCCCTCCACTGCCCGAGCGCCCGCTCGCGCGGCTCCCACAATGCACCGTACAATGGCCCGACCGCCGCCACTACCGGGGCCTGAGCGGGCCTGGCGGAGCCCGAGCGCGGCCCGGCCCGCAGTGCGGGGCCCCGAGCGCGGTGAGTGCCGGCGAGGGCCCCAGGGGACGGCGGGGAGCGGGGCGGGAGGCCGTCTCGTTGCGCCCGCGCGCCCGGCACCCGGAGCGGACGGCGCCCCTCTTCTTGGGCCCCTCAGCGCGGTCGTCCACACCCCCGACCGGGGCCCCCTCTGCGTCAGCCCGGGCCCAGATAGGCCCCAGGCTGACGAAAACTCTCCCCGGACCAGATACCTGGGTCTGGGGGACGCGAAGAAACTCCACTGCCCCCCCACCCCCCCTTCCGAGACTTGGAGACGCAGCCCGAAGGGTCCACTACCCCCGACCCCCAGGTCCCTGGAGACCCAGAGAAGCTGCACCTGCTCGCTCCCCGCGGACACGCCTACTCGGACCTACAGACCCCCTCCCTGCTCCAAAGAGCCCGCTCTTTACCCTCTGTTTCATTTTCCAGAACCTCACAACCCTTTTCGAGGCTTCCCTCAAATACTTGGTTTTGGTTTTAGAAACCCAGATAGGACCTACTACAGTTCCCTCCGCAGTGACCATATTCCCTACATTTAGGTAACTTCTACCCGAACACCCATTTCCAGACTCTTGAAATTCGGGGAATTCACTTGTGACTATCTGGAACCTTCCAGTCCTCATAATTCCCCAATGTCTTTTTTTTTTTTTTTTTTTTTTGGGGGGGGGGGGTCCCTTAGAGATCCAGTTAGCTTGCTCATGATTCCTTGCCATACTTGCCCTTTCTTCCCATTCCTGAGATCTCCAAACCCAGCCCTGAATTTGTTCCTTCCCCGCAGCCGTCCCGTCCACTCCCATCTCTCCCAGCCCCAGAAGAATGAAACCTTCTAGACTCTAGAAGTCTAGAGTCTAGAAGCTGCTGGGGGAGCCAAGTTGTTCCCTGCAATTCCAGCCCCACACTATGGCCCCGGCTTGGTGGGGGAAGGGACCTGTAAGGTGGACGACGTGGGGACAACTGGTGTGGGGGAGTTGTTGGTGCTTTCACCTGCCAGTGTAGCTTGTCTTCTGGCTTGTGTGTTTTTCCATCTGTCAGTTTAGGACTGTGATAGGGGCTGGCCTTGGGTTTCTAATCCCCCACCCCCACCCCCAGGTAAGGTCACCAGATTGGGACAGGGGTGGGGGTGGGTACCTAATCAGCTTTCCTCTTGGTGAAAACGGGGCTGTAGTGAGTTACAGGCCTTTTCTCAAGGCTTCCTCAGGAGTGGGAGGCAGCCGGAATGAGAGTCAAAGGGACTCCCGAGAGAGGGGGCCCGTCTGAACTGACAGAACTAGCAGCCCCAGAGTAGATCCAACCCCTGTTAATCCAGTTTGATGTCTCCTGGAAGGAATGATGCAAGTCACAGAGACTCTCCAGCCTCTGTAATTTAATTCTCCCACCACTCCCCAGTGTGTGTGAGAGAGGGAGTGAGGGGGGCAGCTATTCTCATTCTCTGCTCCCCACTGTTTTCCAGCCAGTCAGTGTGTCTTTTGGATTCATTTCTGGTGCCCAGGTCAGGATCTGTTGTTTGTTTTTTTTCCTCTTTAAGTCTATTTATAATTTCCCAGTTGCTATTTTGGGTTCTGCTTAAGGGAAGATTCTATCCACCCCAAGGAATGGGTTCCAGGGTGTGTTTCCTCCTCGGCAGGTGTTGAATTGAGTTCTTCAGATCCCCAAGTAGCTCTTAGGCAGGAGGGATAAAAGCTATTTTAGGGTAGTCACTGAAGTGGAGCTGTTAATCCTCTGTGGGTCTCTCTAGTTAAGAACACTTAGAGATTAACCCTTTCCTTGCTGTAGGAGGGCTGTTTCTCAACAGCGTTTTGAGAGGGTTGGGAGAATTCTAGTGTGGCAGCAGAAGGTGGGAACAGGCAACTCAATACAAAGGCAAAGATAATAGCTGCCTTTTGTTGGGTACTTACTGCAAGAGAGGCCCTATGCTGAGCTCTTTGCATACCTGACAAACATAATCCTTACAACAAGCCTGTGAGGTTAGTATTTTTAGCTTTACAGATGAGGAAACAGGCTAATAATGGAGAAAGAACACAGTTTCTATAGAGATGATGTAACATCATAAAAACTAGTTTCATCAGAAGGCAGCGGGTATGATGGCTCACAACAGAGGACAGACAGACTAGGGAGCAACTGGTCTCCTTTCAGCTTCCAAAGAGGGCCATACAGAGTTTTTAGCAGGCACTTGTACAGAGACTTAATAATAGAAGAGATGCCTAAAGTGAGAGAACTCTGGCCCAGGAAGGTAAAGTAAAGAGGGACTGGTTAGAGGGGATGACTGAGGGTTAATTGTGAGGGGAAAAGGGGAAGGTTGCATTCTGGGGAGATGTTGGGAAGGGAAGGAAGCTGAGGTCTGAAAAGTAACATTAAAGGGGAGGGGGAAAAGTAGCCCTACTCAGGCCCCATGTGGAAAAGAGACAGACACAAACTAGATGTCCGAGATGACACTGTGTATTCACACACATTTTATATGTCAGATGCTTTCAGGAGTGTTAGTCCACTTAATCCTCCATGAGAATATTATAGTTAAGGATAATAAATCTCAATTTTATTTTTAAAAATTTTATAACCATTTATTTCAGCCAGACTGAGGTCAGAAAGCAAGATCTCAAATGTTCTCAATAAATCTCTATCTTAGAAATTGAGGAAACGGAGGTTCAGAGAAACAAAATAACCTGCCCATAGTTTCACAGCCAGTGAGTGGCAGCTCTTCTGATAGCAAGTCCAAGGTTCTTTCCACGCTACCTCCCTCTTCAGATCAGGTGCCAGAAGGAATCTTAGGATGAAAATATACTGAGTTATACCAGTAACTGGGAGTGATTGTGTTTGTTTTATGGGAACAGGTTCTGTCAGCTTCTCTGTAGTTAAAGTTAGCATGTGAGACCAGAAGAGCAGCTTTGAAAGAGAAGCAGAATTCTTTGACAGTTTTGCCAAGGAAGAACTGAAGGAATAGGCCTGATGATGTGAGAAAAGCTCAGGATTCTTTCTGGAGGAGAGGAGTTTGCAGACAAAGGACAGAGGGAGAGAGACTAGATTCCCAACAGGACTCCTTAAGGTAACACTAGCAGCTTTGGTTATCCAACAGCTTTTCAGTGACTGTAGGTGAGGACTTCCGCTGTGCCTTTTTAAAAGCTAGGGTAAAAAGGATCAGGGTGTTGGCTGTTTTCTTTTTAAAGCCATAGCCCCATTAAATGCAGATCAAGGCAAGCACATGGCTGCTGGCTTCCTCCTTTGGTTCTGTGAGTACAACCTCATGAGCCTGTTTCCTAGAAGCCCATTACTCATACTAAATTGCTGTGTCTTGTTTGTGCTTGTTCAGGAGAACAGATGAGGTGGACGTGTGGGAGGTGGGGGATGTACTGCTCTCTTTCTGAGTTTGTGCGGAATTTCCAGGGCTAGGCTCCCCTCTCACATTAGCCAGAGTGGTACAACTTGCTTCCCTCTGGCTGCCATTCCCAACTTTCCAGAGGTTGAGGTGCATGATTTCAGATATCAAGAGGAAATAGAATTTGACTTAGAAGGTAAAGGAAATCCCCTCCAAATTAGACATTCAAACTTGAGCTTCCTATCTACCCAATTCCAAGGTGTATAGTAATTGCTGGTATTATAAACAGGTAATTCTACCCTTGTGAAGAAGGAGGATACTTAAACATTGAAAGCAAGACATCAGGGACCTTTGAGGTTTATAATGAAGTCGGTAAATATGCCTTGACTTGAAGGCTCAAGTGGGACTAGTTTTTGGTGCTAGCTATACCTCACCAGCTTGTGATTATGCAAAGTGCAGCCACCTTTGTGCAGATCATTCTAGGCAAATCTTCACTCATGATGGGGAAATGTTTATCATATTACATTGCAACGTTTCTTCAACAAGTGGAATGGTTCCTGAACAGGACATAGCTCATGTTAATGATGAGCAAAGCTCTCTAGGGCATGAACCCGCTGATCCTATCATCTTGTTCAAGGCCAGTCTGTTGGATGAATGGTCACTGTAAGCAGCAGTTGCTAATGAGCTGAGCAAGCATTCTGTGGCTCACAGCTAGTTTGTATGGTTGGCGCCCTCCCCAGATTCTCGTGGACAACCCCCAGATACCCTCTCTGCTCCCTTCACATGGAAAGGTCTCATGACCATATTTTGGCATGACCTCTTCAAAGGGAATCCCTGTTGTAGCAAGTTGCATTGCAATTGGTACTCTGTGATGTGCTTGTGAGTGTGAACGTGGATCTGTTGTCCCCCTTTTGAGAGTCAGTTTGATAACTCCTATCCTCTTCGTCTGAGTTGATGTCAGGAAAGAAGTACTGACACTTGCTTCAGCCTCACCCCTCCCCAATCCCTACCCCTTCTACTCAATAAAAGAAAGGATCATACTTCAGGGTAATGGCTTCACACTTTGGAAGTGCTGTAACCCAGTTTAAACCAGAACTTCCTGAGTCTAAGTTAAGCCTATGAGAATCAACTTATACTCAACAATTAATTTACTCATCTAAAAGAAAGTTGAGGGTCCTTTTCTAGATGCTAGGTGTATGGAGATGAAAGAGATGTTCTGAGCCTTCAAAGAATCAGAGTTTGGTGGAGGAAACTAAGTTCTAATGCAAGTATGTTGTTAACCTGCTTGTAATGGAGAAGTGAATGTGCACTGTGAAGTTCTATAGGAGGGGCCACTCAGCAGCTTGGGGTATTGGACAGGTTTGCTAAAGAAGAATGGTCTGGGCCTGAGACAAAAAGACTCAGAAGCAGTGGAGGGCAGGATGGGACCAGCACTGGTTTAGTGGAAATGCCGAGTGTGCTGTTGCCTCCTCAGAAAGAATCTCTTGATGTTGATGTGCTGCTAAGAAACATATTTGGCCTGGCTGGTGTGGCTCAGTGGATTGAGTTTCGTCCCATGGACCAAGAGGTCCCCAGTTTGATTCCCAGTCAGAGCACATGGTCAGGATGTGGGCTGATCCCCAGTAGGGGGCATGCAGGAGGCATATTTAAAACAAACAAAAAAACCCCATCTGGCACAGGGGCTGACTTTTCAGAGTGTAAATTTCCTAAGTAAAGGCTTTTCCTCTTCTCCGTTGCCTTTTGGGCATTTTATTGCTCCTTAGCACCTCCATGAGGAGGAGAATTGTGGAAAATAGTGGGTGAGGGGGAGTTAGGGTAATGAGGAGGAAGAGGATATGCTGCTATCTCTAAGTTTAGTGGGAAGGATGTAGAAGAGAAAGTTTGGAGTTTAGGGCTTTTATTTCCTCAGATTATCTTGTTTCTAGTAGCCTAGGTGGTACTAGTGAATAATGGTTACCACTAAGCACTTAGTAGGTTCCTAGCCTTTGCTGAGTGTTTTATATTATCTCATTTAATCTTCAAAACATTCTTATGATTTAAGAGATTATTAAGCTTATTTTGTATGTGAGGAAACCGTTCAGGGAAGTAATTGGAAGGGCTGGGATTGGGACAGGGCTCTGTTTGCCTCCAGAACCCATATTTTCATGGTATTGAGCTCCCTAACACCAGGTGTTCTAATATTTCAGGTGAAGAGATTGTTTTCTGAAGGCTGCGTTGGAAGCTGTGACAGAGCAGAGAGCCCGTGTGAAGCCGATGGGGAGGCTTTCTGAGTAACATGGCCCTTCGCCATTAGCCTTGCCATGACCACATTTTTCACCAGCGTCCCCCCCTGGATTCAAGATGCAAAGCAGGAGGAGGAAGTGGGCTGGAAAATAGTTCCCAGGCCTCGGGGCCGGGAGGCGGAGAGTCAAGTGAAGTGCCAATGTGAAATCTCGGGGACACCCTTCTCAAATGGGGAGAAGCTGAGGCCTCACAGCCTTCCCCATCCAGAGCAGAGACCATATAGCTGCCCTCAGCTGCACTGTGGCAAATCTTTTGCCTCCAAGTATAAGCTGTATAGGTAGGTGTCACTCCCATACCTCTTCCTGTCCTGGGGTTCCCAGAGGACAAAGCCAGAGAGACTCCACTGAGTGTGACAGAAGAGTAGAGGTTAATTTGTCTCATAAATGTACCCTAAATTCCAACCATTTGGGGTCACTCACTAAAAAATAGTGGTGGTGTTTTTTTATTCAAACACTAGAATGTGTGGGTACAATATCAGATAACCATGAACAAACTAGATTGAACATTTTTTTCTATACATTTCCCCACTCCTGTAAGGTAACAGTGAAAATCTTGGCCAGAAATTAGGAATCCATCTTAGAACTTTAGAAGGAAAAGGAGATGCTGTGATCCAATCTATAAATTTTAAAGTGGAGGCTCAGAGTAGGAAAGTAACTTACCCAAGGTCACATAGCTTCTTAGGTACTACAGTGCCTCTTCTACTGAACCAGCCTGTCATTCAGATGATTACTTCTGTGTCTGTAGAGTCCCTGGTGTCCTCTGGGTTGGTGGCTTTCCTGAAACTTGTAAGCCCAAGAACCTCTGCTGAAGTGAAATTGAATGTAAGCAGAGCAGCTTTGAAGAGAAAGGAGCCAACTAAAAGCAATTTTGATTTTATCCTTGCTTTTCTATTAAAGGAACATGAACATGCTCTTTACAAATGAGATAAGCTGCCTGTTGCAGTCTTTTATCTATTCATCTATCATGATTTATTGAGCTCCTGCTACACACCAGGCACAGATAGATGGGAGTGCTGGTCCTCCTTGAGTTTACTGTCTTAATGTGGACAGAGAGCAAATAGGTAAATATATGAACAAGATGACCACAGAAAGCCTCAGTTCCTTCTCTGGAAAACAGTTGATAGGAAGGAACTAAAACAGGTAACAGGGTAGTAGGGGCCCAGAATTGCCTTCATGACAGTTCTGTGGGCCTCAGGAATGCTTTGATTCTGTGTGCTCCTGTGTCTTAGGTAAATGCCTGTTGGAGCTGTCCTGTTAGACCATCTTTTTTTTTTTTTTTTGAGAATTTTTATGTGTTTATTTGAACCAAAGTGATGATATATGCTGGGGAGCATGATCTCAAACGCTTCCCTCTTAAACTGTCATAGTGACAGTCTAGGTGACAGTGGGAGGCTGTGAGAAAGGTCCTAGTTCAGGAGGCATGACCTCTGACTCCACCTATTGTGTGATCTTAGGTTAGTTACTGAACCTCTTTGAGCTTCAGTTTCTTCACTTGCTAAATGAGGGAAGTAGGCTGTGGGTCACTCAGCACTTCTCATACATTATCATGTCAGTTATGTCATAGGAGGTCAATAGTAACCCTCATACGCGTGAGCATGAGAGTATCATGAGAGGAATGGGGAGGTTTGATGCTCTTTAGGTAGAAAAGATCACTGGGTGCCATACTAGAAACAGTGGTGGCATACCTAAGTGAACCCAGTTCTCAGGAAGGTCTGTGTTTAAATTTAGTTTCTGCCACTTACTGGTGGGTGGGACTGCTCCATGCTTTCAGCCTCTTATGGGGAACAAGGTTAATGACTCAGCTCACACTGGGCCTAGCAAATGGTGGGCCCTAAAAGTCTTGCTGAGTTGATTCTGAATGTATTATGGAGCTCTGGATTGTGATTCCTAGACTCTGAGCTGTTTTCCAGCCAGCAGGGAGCAGGTAAACCAACGGACACTGCTGTACCATGAGAACATTTAAAATATGTTGCTGGTTTACATGGCAAACAATTTAAGTGGTACAAATGGACATGCAGTGAAAAATGAATGGTCTTCACATTTGAAGTCACTATTCTCCTCCCCAAAGACACCCAGAGAGGTGAGGGGGAGGATCAGTTTCTTATGTGTCCTTGCTGAGGCATTCAAACATGTATTCCTTTTTTATTTTCACAAGGGATTGTATTGCATACATTATATTGAACTTCCTTTTTTGACTCAGCCCCAGATCAGGAAGTTTATCTAAACTTCATTTTCCCTTTATTGTGTCATTTAAAAATTTTTAAATATAATTTATTAAAAAGGAAATACATTCACATAATTCGAAAGGTACAATGAAAATGCTCCATCACACCCATAAGCCGCATGTGTCTTCTCCCCAAAGGCAACCAATGTTGTCAGTTTCTTTTATATCCTTCCAGAAATATTTTAAGCACATATAAACAAACTTACACATATTTCCCTCTTTTTGTATGCATAGTGCCAGTCTATATGTACTCTTCTGTCTCATTGCTTTTCCCCATTTACTGTATTTTAGGAGCTTTTCCCTGTGGGTACATGGAAAGCTGCCTTATTTTTAAAAGTTGAATTTATCATAATTTATTTAACCAGTCCCCTATTGATGAATATTTAGGTTGTCCCTGATGTTTTGTTCTTTTGTTTTCTTTTAGATATATTTTATTGATTTTTTACAGAGAGGAAGGGAAAGGAATAAGAGAGTTAGAAACATCAATCAGCTGCCTCTTGCACACCTCCTACTGGGGATGTGCCCACAACCAAGGTACATGCCCTTGACCGGAATCGAACCTGGGACCCTTCAGTCTGCAGGCTGATGCTCTATCCACTGAGCCAAACCGGTCAGGGCTGTTCCTGATGTTTTGCTACTAAATACACAAGGCTGAAAGAAAATAGTATATACAGGGTGGGGCAAAAGTAGGTTTACAGTGTGAGGACATGAAATAGTTTTTTGTATTATTATTTATTATTGTTTTTATACAACTGTAACCCTACTTTTGCCCCCTCCCTATATATGATTCTTCAGGTGGGCAAGGATATCTAGAATACACTGAGTGGTCAGATTATTATGATCTCTGAACGCATAATAATCTGGCCATTCAGAGTGTGTTGTGTGTGTGTGTGTGTGTGTGTGTGTGTGTGTGTGTGTGTATTAGAGCCTCGGTGCATGAATTCGTGCATGGGTGGGGTCCGGCCAGCCTGGCCAGGGGGAGGGGACATGGGTGGTTGGCCTGCCTGCCTGCTGGTCAAACTCCTGGTCGAGGGGACAATTTGCATAGTAGCCTTTTATTATATAGGATATACACTGAGTGGCCAGATTATTATGCGTTCAGAGATCATAATAATCTGGCCACTCAGTGTATAGTTGGCATGGTATTCCATCCATTCCATTGCATGGCCCTACCATAATTTTTATATCTAGTTCCCTGATAATGGGCACCTCAGTTGTCTGGCCAGCCCTTGTGATCTTGTCTTTTTTTTCCTCCATCCCTATCCCAGGCACATGGCTACCCACTCAGCCCAAAAACCACACCAGTGCATGTACTGTGATAAGATGTTTCACCGCAAGGACCATCTCCGGAACCACCTGCAGACCCACGACCCCAACAAAGAGGCTCTTCACTGTTCCGAGTGCGGTAAGAATTACAATACAAAGCTGGGCTACCGGCGCCATCTGGCCATGCATGCCGCTAGCAACGGTGACCTCAGCTGTAAGGTGTGCCTGCAGACCTTTGAGAGTACCCAGGCCCTGCTAGAGCACCTGAAGGCCCACTCACGCCGGGTAGCAGGGGGTGCCAAGGAAAAGAAGCACCCCTGTGACCACTGTGACCGGCGCTTCTATACTCGTAAGGATGTGCGGAGGCACCTAGTGGTGCACACAGGCCGAAAGGACTTCCTGTGCCAGTACTGTGCCCAGCGGTTTGGCCGCAAGGACCACCTGACACGGCATGTCAAGAAGAGCCACTCGCAGGAGCTGCTCAAAATTAAGACAGAGCCAGTGGACATGTTAGGCCTACTCAGCTGCAGCTCCACAGTCAGTGTGAAGGAAGAGCTGAGCCCTGTGCTGTGCATGGCCTCTCGGGACATGATGGGGGCCAAGGCCTTCCCTAGTATGTTACCCATGGGCATGTATGGCGCCCACATCCCTACCATGCCCAGTGCAGGCATGCCACACTCCCTGGTGCACAACACGCTGCCCATGGGTATGAGCTATCCTCTGGAATCTTCACCTATCTCTTCTCCAGCTCAGCTTCCTCCAAAATACCAGCTTGGATCTACCTCATACTTGCCCGACAAATTGCCCAAAGTGGAGGTGGATAGTTTTATGGCGGAACTTCCTGGAAGCCTGTCTCTTTCATCCGCAGAACCCCAGCCCGCCTCACCTCAGCCGGCGGCAGCTGCGGCCCTCCTAGATGAAGCACTGCTCACCAAGAGCCCCGCCAACCTCTCTGAGGCCCTCTGCGCTGCTAATGTGGACTTCTCCCACTTACTGGGCTTTCTTCCACTCAACCTGCCCTCATGTAACCCTCCTGGGGCCACAGGAGGCCTGGTCATGGGCTACTCCCAGGCTGAGGCACAGCCCCTGCTCACCACATTGCAAGCTCAGCCTCAAGATTCTCCAGGAGCTGGGGGACCTCTGAACTTCGGGCCTCTGCACTCCTTGCCTCCTGTTTTCACCTCTGGCCTGAGCACCACCACCCTGCCTCGTTTCCACCAGGCATTCCAGTAGCCCCCAAGGAGGCCCTCAGTTCAGTCTTGAACTCTGTCAGGGTGCTTCAGTACCCATCCTATCTGCATCCCCCATAACGGCAGCTGAGCTTTCAGAGCTGGGTTCAAACAGAAAAAAATCCAGTATCTGTATGGAGCACTTGGTTCGGGGGCTCAGGCTCCAGGATCAGTTCCAAGAGGAGCTTTGAGACCCAACCCCATGAAAAGATCACATACTATAGGACTTCAGGTATTTTTACTTTTATTTTTTTATCTGAATCGGGAGCCACACTTAGTCCTCTCTTTCTCCAAAGTGTCAGAACCTCATTCTCTTTGGAGAAGGGGTGACCTGTTGGAGACACAGAGGGTTTCACTTTGGATGACCTCGAAAAAAATAGCCGAAGAAGCCCGCCTTCTGGTCCCAACCTGCAGACCCACACAGTTGGTCAGGCCCTGATGGCAGAGGGTCACTTGGCTCCATCACCTGCTTCCAACCAGCGGGCAGGAGAGAAGGCCTCTATTCTTCCCCATCATCCCATCCCTCCTGTACCAGCACCTCCATTTTCAGTCAGTGTTGTCCAGCAACAGTACTGTTTACACAGTCGCTTCAGACACACCATTTCACCTCCCTTGCCGAGCTGTTAGCCTTAGAATGATTGCAGTGAACATTGTTTACACACCGTGAATTCATTCCCACCAGTCCATTCCAGTTGGCACCAGCTGGAACCTTTTGGTACCTGGTGTTAACCGGAGCCCTGTTTACAAGGCGGAGTCGGGTCTCACTGACTTCTCTTCACTTGAGGTCATATTTTTCCCCTGTGGGGAAATAAACTGACTTTGGACTGCTTCAGTCTCTGCCATCTTCCATGACTGTGTCTGTTCCTGGCTTCCTCAGCAGTGTCTGCAGGAGACAGGCAAGAAGATTGGAGCAGTTTTCTCACAGGTCTGCAATTCTGCTTTTCTCCAAGTATACATCATGACCCCCTCATTCTCCTCTTGAACTGGGGAGGGGAAGAAATAAAAGGCATGCCCACTTCCATCACCTCCCCATTCCCTAACCCCTACCGTGAGCATCATGCGCTGTTATCAGGAGTCTTCGAAGGAGGGGCTTCGGTTCTAGGCTGGTGTGAATAGCAAAGGAGAGGGTGTGAGCCCCTCATTGGTCTCTTACCTGTCCCTTTTCCAGGAAGTTGTGGAACTGTAGGAAGAGGAGTTTTCAGAAAGTTAGGACTGGGCAGATAGTTGAGTCCTAATCTATGGGTGCATCGTTGCTTCCCACACCAAACTTTTCTTACCCACAGTGTCCCTCCTCTCTCCTCTACTTTGCAGTTCCCTTGGACTCAGGGCCACTGTACATAGGCTTTTCTGCTCTCCATCAAAGAACTTCCACCTTCCTCGTGTGGCCCCCCTCCGTTTTGCCCCCAATATTCAGCAAGATTACTTGCAACAAATGATTAGTTCTTCTGACTTGTGGGGCTCTCTGCCACAGGCAGCACAGCCCTTGCCCAGCCGAACCCCATCCCTGCTTCATCTCAGTTCTGCATGGGCACTCTTCCCACTCATGGAAGGGAGATAGCTCAGGGACCACCAATGTGGGACCCTCCTGAGACTCCTCCACTCTGATTCAGAAACACACTTCTACCTCTTTACTGTTTACTCCTACAGATGCAGCCAGCAGTTTCTGGGCACTTCCCATAGCAGGTGCCTCATGCTGGCTTCTCCACTAGGATTTCAGGACAAACTACCGAGGAACTGCCTCAGCCTCCTCCCAGTCCCCCCCTCTTCCCCTTCCGTCTAGGAATAACTTTGGTCTATCATCACAAACTGAGCAGGTCCAAGACCCAGGCTTCTGCTTCAGCCCAGGCCAGTACTCTTTGTTTGAGGTGAAAGCCTTAAAATGTAGCTCTCTAGCCCTTGATTGGAAGCAATGTGGAGTGACTAAGCATGTTTTGATTTAGGCAGGGTATCTTGGGATACCTTTAAAAATAAAACCAGATATAAATATCTGGCAAGGTTGAAATCAGACTAGGTAATTTGCTTCTAAAAATTAGTTTCAGTGAGTCCCAGGGACTGATTAAGGTTTATTTTAAAAAAGCGTCCACCTTGGTACGCAGCCACCTCCTGCATGCTGTGCATGTTATTGGGACTCGTATTACAGGAAATGGTATGTGAGGATCCAAGCAGGACTCAGTGCTGCCATTCTCCTTGTCTCTGGTCTTCATCACTAGACCCAGTAACCCTTTACCACCTTCCCTGCACCCATCGTTTACAGAGGCAAATGGGCCTCTGGCCACAGAACATAGTCTCAGGCTGTTAGGGGAGAACCCTCCTTTCTGCCTGCTCTTTCCTGTCCCTTCCTTGAATCCTCTCCGCCATTAGTGATGCTGGGAAACTCATAGGACAGGCAGAGCAACTATTTAAAACCTTGTAATTGGAGCCTTGCCTCCTCCCCTTTCCCTCCTGCTCCCTTTCCTCTTCCTTCAGTGCCCTCACCACCCACAAGGAATTTCCCTATCACTGTGAACTTGGCAAATGCAGAGGTACATCTGCCTTTACTTTTTTTTTACCATAGCCACCTAGCTGTTCCTTAAACCTCCCTTTTCATAATTAAAAAAAAAAAAAAAAAAAAGCCTTATTGACCTGGTTGTTCAAAGGATAAGAATAGCTTTATCCTACACTCAGTACCAAACTCACTTCAGTACCCTTACTGAGGCCATGCGAGCCTGAGGGGCATGTGGCAGAGACCAAACAGGGACCAGGAAAAAGGGGTAGTAATGTCCCCTTTCCCCACCACCTCCTCTAACTTCTGTCAGCGATGAGCTGCCCTGAATGGGGGCAGACACCTCCACCCTGCACAGTAGCTGGTCACGGTTGAGTGCAGTCCTGGGGGCCAGAGGACAGCATGCCCAGCTCTGTCAGCACCAAGGATCTGTGCACATCGTAAAGGGGTGAGAGGTAGGGAAAGGAGCACCAATGAGGTTTTTCTCCCCAACCTTTTACAAATGGCATTTTGTTAATGGAAATCTGGGAAGCAGGTGTGATTACTTTTTTGCTCGTAGATATTGTCCTAAGTTGAAATTCTCCCACTACCCTAAACTTGCCCCTAGTAGCCCTTTAAGTCCACCCCCCCCCCTTCTTTTTGGTAGTTGTTTTTTCCACTCCTCTGTCCACCTCCCCTCTTTATCTAGGAGCTGTTTGTAAACACGATTTTTTAAAAAAAACAATTTATATTGTACAGGATCAATATTTTGCTTTTAACAAGGATATTTATGTAATAAACTTTGCCTTAGGCAGGTGTTGGCCAGAAAAATCCAGATTCCTCTGGGACCCCACCCTGGCCTCTCCTGGAGCTCTGAACCTGCTGTGGAAGGAATTGGCTGTGACCTTCACCACTGGAGAGTAGGGGCTGTGGCTAGGGAGGAGGGTGTTGTGGTTCTGACAGGAGAAGGATTCACCGTGATAATCTAGTGCCTCTGTTGAGGTGTTTGGAAGAAGTATTCTATTCCGATTTCTTCAGATATAAGCTGATTTTCTTAGTGGATTCTCCCCATATGCACATCTCCACCTCTGAATATTCGGCACTAGAGCTCCTGAAATACCACTTCTTCTCATACACCCCCCTCCCTCCCAGTGGTCAAGGCTTTGGAGCCTCTCTTTCGTAATGCCAGATTATTTAAAGAGAAAGATACAAGACAAAAACCTTCTAGCACTTTGTAAACAGTGAATAACCTCTTGGAGTATTTTTGGCTTTATATAAAACAAGGTTTTTAATTGTAAAATATAAGTGCCATTAGAAAATGCACAGGGCATATCTTTGTTAAAGTAGATTTTCAATGTTTTACAGAATTACATTTTCAAAAAAAAGTTTTTATAATGAAGTTGTTTATTAAAAACTTCTGAATGATGTGTTTGGAAGTTGTGAACCTATCTGATTGGGAAAGGGTTGGAGAGAGTCTGGGGAAGAATCGGAACCTCCAAACATCTTTAGCATCTAAGGAGATGATGAGTATAGAACAGACAGGAACGACCTATACTTTGGCACCTAGAAACTGCAATCCTACCTAATAAAAGGGAAGTATGCAAATAACTATCACTCCGCTACGCCCACGATTGGGCCGGCGGCAGGCTGGGGGCGGGACTTGGGGTGGCCAATTGGGCTGACAGGATGAGGGGGGCGGGCGGTGGCCAGAGGAAAACTGCTGCTGGCGGAAAACTGGTATCGGCAGCCAGGTGAAGGAAGGTCTATTGCACGAAACTTCGTGGAACGGGCTTCTAGTTTGAAATAAAAGATCTAGGATGCCTTTGAGGAAAGTGGCATCATAAAATTATCACTTAATCTTGGATGCAAAGGTCAGGAAAATCAAATTGGCTTAATGATTTCATGAAACTGAAAATGCCAGATGTAGATTAGTCTTTAGGTTAGGATTGATCCAGCAATTCAAAAGGTTGGTCTGAGCATTCTGATTTCTTTCTGCCCTACCTTGCACAGTGGTGACTGCATCCTCGGGGCCTACAAAGTGGCTTGTCCCTTTGTGTAGGAGTAGAGTGCTGCTATGATTCCAGATCTGTTATTCTCACACAGTGCTGACCAGGAAGAGAAAGGGAGTCCTTTTATTCACAAAAGCCCCAGTAAGCATCTCCTATCTTACTGGCCTTGAGGGGATTCTGTGCTATCCCCAAACCAGTCACCAAAAGCCAGTGATGACAAGGTTGAGACGGGAAAATTTTGTTTCTCAAAGGACATTTGAGGTACTATTATGAAGAAGAATGAATGGATACTGGTTGTCCAAGAAAAATGTTATCCACTGCTCACAGTGCACAACTGGTAAGTAACAGAGCGAGGACCTGACCTTGCTCACTTGTGCCGATCCATTAGGTTCAGACAAACTTGAGAGGCTGACATGGCTTGGCCAGTCGCTAATAAAGGTAGTTATCACTCTCCTGGGTCCCATCACTTGTGCTGAAATCCTCCCATCCAGGGTTCAGACTGAGCTTGTTTTTCTGTGGTCTCCTGGAGCCAGTGTCCTTAGCCAAGCAGTGCAACTCTGGAGTCCAACCCAGGTGTCCAAGGGGCATTAACAAGAATTAATGTGTGTAACAGGTGTTTTGTGTAAAAAGGGCAGTGGGCTGGCCCTTCATCTCTTTGGCCTTCCACTTGACAAATGTTCACTGTCCATCTCAATGGGTCAGATCTCTGGCTAGCACCCCAATGAAATCCACCTTGCCCTCTAGGGAGTTTGTGCCCCAGGATGGGCCTGCGGGCTCAGACTATCTTATCCATTGTGCCAGGGGAGGATGAAGGCTTTCTGGAGGAGGTGGCAAGAACTTCAAGGCAGAACAGGGACATAGGTATATTGACCTCCACAGGCTACAAATTTCAAAGCCAAGACCACAGGAACGGATGCATTTGTAGGATCAGGGCTGCAGGGACTGGTCCACCCAATCTCTTACCTATTCAAGCACACAGACCCTGCACTTCAGACTCGAGTTCACATTTGTGAAATGTTTGGTACAGAGCCAAGGGCTAGCCCAGAGTCTAAGTCAAATTGTCTACCTTTCAGCCTACTGGCCAGAAGGGCCCAGCTGGCAGGGATGAAACCAGGCAGATGCCACTTGTTCCCTGGTTGGCAGTACTTGAGACCCTCCCTTGCCCCAGATCCTCTTACTCTGACCTTGTTTCTCCTTTCTTCACATAGTTTGAGCATCTCCATGTGCTGATCAATTGTCAAATACTGTCAACTGCAGCACGCAGTTTGTTGCAAGGGATACCTCTTGAGCCCTCTGCATATGCCTGAGTAATCTATCCAGTGCAAAGCTGCAAGGTGTCCTACAGCTACCCCAAAGCTGCAGAGGACTGGGGGCACCTGGAGACGCCCACCTGCCCACCGCATGGCTGGTAGCTGTGATGGAAAATTCTGTCTATAACCTGGGGTTGGGCTTGGCCCCTGATGTTTACTCAGAGCTGCTCCTTGCTTGGTACACCCCCGCACTTCACCACCAGCGCCCTACTAATAGTGGGCCAGTTCTGTCTGGCACCGGATGTTTCATCCCCACCGGGAAGTTCCCTGCTCCTCGGCCAGACCTGGCCCCTCGCGACCCCCGCCTCCCCCTCTCTGCCCCGCCCCCTCAGCCGGGCGACCCTAGCGAATCACATCCCAATAAGAGGGCGCGAGGTGGCGGAGCGCGCCAAGGAGTTGGAGACCATACGTTCCGCCAGCTGCCACTCTCGCGGAGTCCCCTATGTTGCCAGAGCCCCCGAGCCCCTTCAGGCCAGAGGCTTCCGCAGGTGAAGGCGGAGGAGGGTGCTTAAGTCCTGGAAACCACCGCGCGCCTGCCGCCCGGCCCCGCACAAGAGCGGGGGCTCACGCCTGGCCTTGGCGGCTTGGGGCCGAGAAGCCAGGGAATGCGGGCACCCAGACTCGCAGCCGGCCCCGGGACCACCTCGCCAGGTCCTGGGAGTCGGGAAGCGGCCTCCGCAGCGACTGGTCATAACCTGGAAAACGGCCTTGTTGGGGGCGAGGCCCCAAAAACCCGTGGCGTAGAGGGGTGGGGGGGCTTGTGCTGAAGCCGGGCGGGAAGGCGGAAGAAGTGATTATTGAGGAGGGCGCCATCTTCTTGGAGGAGGCCGATTGGGAGGTGCAAGAGCAGCAGGTGGCAGAGAAGCTGGAGGTAAGGACGGAGGCGCAGGAAGGACCGGTACCCCTAAACCTTGATGGCCCAGTTATGGACCCACTGGAGGCCATCCAATGGGAGCTGGAGGCCATGAGTGCCCAGGCCGACTGGGCCTATCTGCAGCTTGAGCGCAGGTCTGGGCGCATGAACCTAGTCCTTAGCTTCATTATCCAGACTATTCCTGGCTTCTGGGTCACCACCTTCCTGAACCACCCGCAGCTGTCAGCCATGATTAGCCCTGCACTTCACAGCCAGCGCCCTACCAATCTGGGGCCAGTTCTTTCTGGCACCCGTTGAGATGAAGATATGCTCTGCTACCTGATCAACTTGGAGATGAGGGAGCTTAGGAATGCCAGGATAGGCTGCAAGTTCAAGTTCTGCTTTTGGAGCAACCCCTACTTCCGGAACCAGGTGACAGCGAATGAGTGTGAATGCAGATCCTCAGGCCGGTGGTGGCAATTGCAACTCGCATTCCATGGCACCCGGGCCAGGAACCACCTGCTCTGGTGCACAGGAACCAGGAGACTGTCCGAAGCTTCTTTATCAGGTTCTCAGCACAGCCTCCCAGAAGCTGACAGGGTTGCCCAGACTATTAAAGAGGATCTGTGGCCCAACCCATTGCAGTACTACTTACTGGGGAATAGGCCCCACACAGCCAGGTGAGGCCTAGTAAGGTGGCCCACAGAGCCCCCTCCTAGGCCCTATGGGTTCCAATGTGGCTAAGTCCCACTCTGGGACCTGGCCCCTACCTACATAAGACTTCCTTCTGCCTCCTGTGGACCTCTGCTTATGCCAACAATGGCACTCTGCCATCTGCTTTCTCCTCCACACACTCTGGCTCCTCTAGACATTTAGTGGATGCAGCTCCAAGACTGTAACCTTCATGGCCAAGTTCTTTTGTTTCCATGTGGTCTTCATGCATCATGGGACTCATATGCCACAGTGTCTATAGACCCAATGCTGTAGACATGGACCGTACTTTCCGGCGTATAAGACGACTGGGCGTTTAAGGTTTTCCTGGGTTAAAAAGTCATTTTATACACCAGAAAATACGGTATATTGGACTATATTGATGGGATTAGATATAATGGATTAGATATATTGGACTACTGTATAAAACGACTTTTTAACCCAGGAAAATCTTATACGCCCAGTCGTCTTATACGCCGGAAAATACGGTACTGCCATCACCTTCATGGCCTATCTTTGATCCTAGCCTTACTACCCATTTCTGAGATGGGTACCCACAAGTCATAGCTAGGAGGACCAATGCCTCTTCAAGGCCATAATATGCCGGGCTTCATATTTATGCTGGCCATGCACATGGGCTGTGGCAAGCTGAATCTTATCACCCACAATGAAGTGGGTGCATTGTGCTGGCTGTCAACCAGACTTGGACATTCCAGGGCTTCAGAGCTTCGGCAGCACAGGCCAGGCTACCCCACACTGCTGGACTGTTCAGCATCTGGCAGCATGGGCACACCGACAGCAGACCACTGTTGGGCATGGGTGAGGTCAAGGACATGAAGCAGTGGGTTAACACATTCTTTGTGATCATGCTGCTCTTATCCATGTTGGTGCTATCTCACAGCCTGCTGTCTGTGAAGTACCTTACCAATATTCTCTGCTGTACCTTACCATGTCTGGCCATCACCTGTCTCATGAGCTTTGCCCAGTTTGCCACCAATCCTTTTGCCTGCTCCCAGGTCTATAAGGACCTCAAGGACTGCCTTTCGACTCAGGTGGGCCACCTGCAAATGCACAAGAGATCTCCCAAACCCCCAGGAACTCTGCTTCTGGCACATCTGGGTATGAGCTCAAGGCAGGGGCAATGACTGGTCTCTTCCAGAAGCCTCCCTTCCTGACCCCCCCATCACTGGACTCCCATAGAACCCAGCTTCCCTTGCCTCTACCTGTTTTTAGCTTCCAGGTTGAGGGTTCTGGGGAAGAGGTGTTTCTGGTCATGGGGCCTACACCTGCCCAGAGCTCACATCTATTTATTTTCTTTAAAGTGACAGCTCAGAAATAGAAAATAAACAATTGAAGGAGCAAGTGTTTTTTTTTAATAAAGAGGAGCAGGCTTTGTGGTTTAATTTGCCTCTTTGTCTCCAGAGAGGATGGGCTGGCTCATAGTCTGCTGGGCTTTGTCCCAGCTGCTACCATGCCCTCCTTCTTCACCAAGGTCGAGTCTTCAAAGGGGGAGGGCAGGGCTGCTGAACAGAGACCAGGAGGTCTGAGCCCCGGGAGTAGGGGTAGCTCATTGTTTTGTTTATGCTGTGTTCTTTTAGACTAACTTTAGCCCAACTCTTTCTTCCACCAGGTCCAATCCCCCCTGTGGGATCCTCCCGCCCCAAGTTCCCCTCCCCAGGCCTTCATGGCTGTTTCCATCTTATTTTGGGGGTGATAATACCCCGGCCCCTTCCCATGGAAGGCTATGTCTTCTGCTCCCCAGGACTTGGGGAGATCTTGACACAAAATAATGAGGGGGGCTGGCGGGAGGGCGGAGGCGGGGGAGAGGTGCTCTCAGAAGCCAAAGTCAGCTGGGAAAGCAGGGACACCTGAGAACCTATGGAGTGAAAGGGAGAGCGCCCCCTGACTTCTTAACATTTTTGGTTCATTAATACATTTTTTTTTTTTAATTTAGAAGAACTATTACCAGAACACGGCAACTTTAGGGGTTCTCTTGGTCCAGGTAAAAACTTGTATAGAAAGTAAATGCTATATGTTTTCCATTTCACTGCTTTTAAGTAATGCATCCCCTTCTCCATTTCCACCCACTGGGGTAATTGAGCTGTCGAGGCCTTCTTGTTGCCTTTAGTTGAGAACATTTACAAGAATGTCATTGTAATTATTTTATGCCATTGGGAACTTATGTGGCTATTCCTGATTGTTATCAAATTTTTATGGCCTGTTAATTATAACCCTGTACTTAGTAGTTTGAATAATGGTGGTTTTGTAGGACTTCAGAATGGAAACTGTTACTGTGTTTTGTGAGGATAGCCTCCAAAAAGAAATCTGTAACTCTGATGGTCACGATTCTGTGTCCCAGTGGCCATGTTGTAATAGACATCACTCTAACTGATATCTCTGATTCTAAACAAATGTTCATGAGGTGGCTTTGTCCAATCAGAATAGGATTCATGGCACTTTCATCTTCTGTGTACATGATGAAAAAATAAAAACCTTTCATTCTGGGGGAGAAATTAACTTGGATCATATTCTTGCCCTGTCCAAAACCCTCCATTGGGAGAAAAAAAAAATCCTAATTCCTTATTGTGGCTGATAAAGCCCAGCATTTTCTGTTCCCTGCTAACATCGTCCATCAGTTGCCTCTACACTTCCCTAACACTCGCCTTCCTGCTCCTTAAATATACTAAGCACGTTCCAACCTCAAGGTTTTTGCACTTGCCTCTCTTTCTGGAACTTACTTTCTGCAGATGTTCTCATTTCTGGCCCCCTCAATTCTTTTAGGCCTCAAACACTTCTTTAGAGGCCTTACCTGTCCAGGCTGTCTGAAGTCATCCTCTACCCCTTTCTCATCTCTCCTCCCCATCCCTATCTGTCTGCTGCTTTGCCGCACGTGCACCTCAGAAATTACTGTGAGTGAATGACTATTCAGATGTGTCAGAGTGTTATGCTGGGCTCTGTCAACATAGTTCCTACCCAAGGATTTCAGTAGGGCAGAGAAGTGTGGGGGCAATGAAGGGTGACCATATAATTTGTCATTTCGCTGGAACACATCTGGGAGTGAAAGGGACACTACTAATAATTACCCTGGGACAAGAGGCCTGACTGACACACAATGGTCATCTCAAGGAGATAGAACCCAGCTTAAGTCCAGCTTGGCATACAGCTCACCCCAACTGTGTGTGATGCGTGTGGTCAGAGGGTGGAGACTTCTCTGAAGTCAGACACTAAAGCTGGGCTTTTAAGAATGGGCAGTAGTTTAGAAAGTGGGGCAGAAGAAGGGAATTCCTGATAGTAAACAGCATGACCAAAGGCACTGAGATAGAAAAATGCATGATGTGTTCAGGGCCCTGAGTGTGGCTGTTTGGGAGAGGCAGGCTAGATGAGTAGGTTAAGGCCATTTTCTGGAAATAGAAACTGAATGCAAAAACGAAGGTATTATCTCATGGACAGAGGATCAAATGTGGTTCAGAGATGGGAGAGCTCACAGGGCAGCTGGAGGCAAGAGAAGATACCAGCTCTGCAGCATCTTCAGTTTGAATCTTACTGAAGCTCTCCATGGTTGCCCTAGCCCCCAATCTCTGCCGCCTCCCAAGTACAGCCTAGTACCTTAATTTTGGACACCAGTGCCTGTGCGGGCGGCACCCTCTGGGTCTCTCTTATGCCAAATACCTGTCCTTGATGCTCCCAGCATGAGCCTCAAGGTGTCCTGGCAATCCTGGAAGCTGGTTGTCTGCCCTGAACCTACCTGGTGCGTAGATGCACTTTGGTTCCTGCAGCCCAAATTTAGGCCAAGCTGAATCCTGTATGTCCTTAGGCCCAAGACAATGGCGCTTACCAACACAAGTGCTTACCTGATCTTTCTGCTGCATGACCAGTGGCATGCTGCCTTCACACTGAGCCTGACCTCGCCAAGTGTGTGTCCCGGCCGCACTTCTGGAGCATGAGTCTCATCCTCAGAACCCACTCCTGCTTGCTCACTCATTCAGGTCCAGAGCCACTCATTTGTTTATCCATACATTGTAGCACCACCTCTGTACTGGGCACTGGGGACACAAGACGGCTCTATTCAGGTCTCGGCCCTCAGTGAGCTCGAGTCCAATGGGGCTGAAAAAAATGATAACTGCTGACATTTAGTGAGCACCTACTATGTATCAAGTGCTTACCAAGGTATAGCAGCCAGAGTGGCTCTCTAAACCTTGTGTTGGCCATGTCCTTCTTCTGCTCCAAACCCTCCAAGGGGTCTGATTGGATGCAGGAGGAAAACACAACATGCTTCTCATGGTCTCTAAGACCCTCGTGATCTGACCTCGCCATCTCTCTAATTTCACTCCCCATGCTTTCCTCCTTCCAGTGACACCAGCCTTCTGCTAGTCTTCAAACCTGTCTTAAGACCTTGCTCGCTCTTCCCTCCACTTGGAACCTTCTCTAGATATCTGCATGGCAGGCTTCTCGATTCATTAAGGTCTAAGCTCATCCATTGCAATTTCATCTCTTAAGGGAAGCCTTTCCTGACTACCCTTTCTAAAAAAAACACCTTCACTCTCCTTCCCCTTTCTCTGATTTGGGTTTTATAATAAGACTTACGACCACCTGACATTATATTGTATATTTATTTATCTATCTACCTTTTCCTCTACACTCGTGGGGACTGTTTTTATTCACTGCTGGACGCTATTCTATGTGAGGGGTGTTCACCTAGAATATCGTCCAGTACAGTGGGGGGCTCAGAAACTCTGTGGAACGAATGAATGCTTCACATCCTCCAGGTTCAGGAGGGTCTTCCAGGTGGGCAAGGAGATAACTATCTTTTGAGATAGGAACTCTGTATGGCCCAAGGCAACTCTTTTCCAGGCAGTCTCTGGAGTTGAAGTGATGTCTTTGGGCCCCTTCCCAGTCCCTTCTACTGAGAGATGGCCACTTGGCTTACACATGCTCCCAGGATGGTGAGGAGGGGCTTCCTGCTTCGGTGTGAAGAGCAAACACAAGCCTCTGACACCAGGGTTGTGCTCACCTCTGCTCTAAGAGATCAGCCCTGTTCTATTGGCCTGGGAAGGACCTTTGAACAAGTTCTTTTCAGTCAGAAAAATATGTCCAGAAACTATAGATAGCAACTAGTTGTTACCTGTAACTGTGCTGATTACAGCTTGGGGGACTTTGATATTTTGCTCCATGGACATGATTTCAGCACAAAAATTAAAGGAAGTCTCTCGTATCTGCTTGCCCTGGCTCAACAGGAGAACTAAATATTGACTTGGGTCAGTGAACTTTGAGGCCCCCAGCATCAGAGCTGACTAAGGATCTCAAGGGCATGGGGCTGTGGTGTAGCAGGCACCAGCTGGAAGGCTGATGGACCTGTGAGCTCCCGATTCTGCAGTGTGGCCTTGGACATGTCTGTTGATAGCTCTCAAGAACTTGGAATTCCTTAAAGGGAGGAAAAATCCCTTTAAGATGCCTTCCCCTCCACATAAGATCTCCAGCTCTCCAGGTGGCTGGCTCAGTTACAATACTTTTGGTTGCATCTAACAGAAGCTTTAACTTTGACTTAAACTTTTTTTTTTCTTACCTGAACATCCAGAGGTAAGATGGGCTTTGGGGCTGTTTGATTCAGCAGCTCAATGATGTCTTCAAGGACTTGGGCCTTCCTCTCTGATCCGCCATCCTTTCTGTTGGTTCCGCTCTCAGGTTGGTACCAAGATGGTGGCAATAGCTCCAAGGGGCACTTTGGGATATGGCAACTCCAGAGAAGGCTGATTTCTCTTCCCATGACACCCTTAAAATGGAGGGAACCTTTCCCAGGAGCCACTCTAGACTTTCAAGATCTTGTATGTAATTGGCTAGAACAGGTTAACATGTCTACTCTTGAATTAGTTATTAGCGAGAGGGAGCATGGTACCATGACTTGCTTGGACCAAGCATCAGTGAAATGGATGTGTGCCCACAATGTCTAGTGGGATAACTAGGACCATCATCTCTAGGAGCTCACAGTCATAATTTGGCCTTTCTATGGGTCCCCCAGGATGGCACTTTCATGCTGTAATGGTCCTTAGGGTTAGAGGGTACTGACTTCTGGCTAGCATAGGTCCAATGGCAAGGTTTCTGGTCTTAGAGAGCTCCTTAAGTCCAGCCAAGTCATTGCCAAGCTAAGATTCTTGGGAGTCAGGCCCTTTAGACTCACCTTTGGTGAGTGAGGAGGGAATAACTGACTGAGCACCTAGTGTAAGTGACCCTTTGACTTAACCCTACCAGACCGCTGTACCGATTTTTCGGTAATTTCCGAATCTGCCGCTATACCGCTGTACCTAATTTTTGGTACTTTGCCTAGACCTATTTTCTACAATGTCTCCAAGTTCCATCTTATTCTAACCACTTGTTTGCATGTAACTACCATTTTTCTATATCATGTTGATTTTTTTCTCTTTAATGCTCAGGAGCCCAGGTATAGGGGACAGTTAGGTTCAGGGCCTCAGGTCTGGTAGGTTTAACAGAACTCATACAGTCCTTCACAGACACCCTGTGATCTTACAGGTAAAAAAGTTGGCAGTAGAGACTTCTGTTTTTAGCCAAGATGGAATTACAGGGATCATATTTATCCTTCCACCTGAAGCAACCAGAAAAAAACAGATCAAATACATGAAACAGTGGTTTTCCAGGCTCTGGACACTGACCAAAAAGGACAGTGATCCCAGGCAGGTAAACAAGCAAGGTAAGCCCTGTGATTGCCCTAGCTGACTGCCCTAAGAGAGTTTTTAGGCTGTAGCATAAGGACGGGTGACTGAAGTGAAGCCAGTGCACTGAGTTGAGGAGACAATGCAGAGAGTTCAGGCAGGCCAAAGCAATGAGTTCCTAGGACAAAACACCAGAGAATGAACGAGAGCTGCAGAGAGAAACTCCTAGAGATCTGCAGAGGGTCTCCTTGAATATTCAGCGGAAAACTGATCGGCACAAGCCTGTGGGGAAACTATCTGGGGCCAGGTAAAGAACCATCAGGAAAGATGAGAGGGAATAGAATAGTCTCTATTCCCACCAGCCATGGCACTGGGGACAATGTCATGGGGGCATTGAGGAGAATACTTAGAAAGGTCTCAGTATTGGCCAATAACTAGCCCTAGAATGAGCACTGTTCTGAAATTGCCTTAAAAAATCTTATGAGCAAGACTCAAAAAGATCAGACTATTTCCAGTAACTTAACTGTCCCAGAACAAAGCTCAAGGAGATTTATAGGATTACAAAAACATTCAGCACCTAACAAGGTAAATCTCACAACATCTGGCATGCAATAAAAGATTGTCAGTCCTATAAAGTTCCAAGCAACATAATCCACAATGAGGAAATAAGCAATAAACACCAACCCACAACTGAAACAGAGGTTAAAATGAGCAGATTAAAACATTAAAAGTTACTACTGTATTCCACAGCTTAAAAAAGTTAAATTGAGCCTCACATATATGGTCAAATGATTTTTGACAAACGTGCCAAAACCATTCAATGGGAAAAGGACAATCTTTTCAACAAATAGTGCTGGGAAAACTGGATTTCTACATAGAAAAGAATAAAGTTGGGCCTGGCCAGTGTGGCTCAGTGGTTGAGTGTTGACCTATGAACCAGGAGGTCACGATTTGATTCCTGATTGGGGCACGTGCCCAAGTGGTGGGCTTGATCCTCAGTAGGGGGTGTACAGGAGGCAGCCAATCAATTATTCTCATCATTGATGTTTCTATTTCTCTCTCCCTCTCCCTTCCTCTCTGAAATTAATAAATAAAAAATATATTTAAAAAAAGTCAGACTCTTACCTTATACCACATACAAAAATGAACTTAAAATAGATCAAAGACTTAAGTGTAATATCTAAAACTATGAAATTCTTAGAGGAAAACAGGGGAAAAGCTTCATGACATTGGCTTGGCAATGATTTATCAGATATGACACCAAAAGCACAGGCAACAAAAGAATAGAAATGGGCTTCATCAAAATTCCATCAAAGGAGCCCTAACTGGTTTGGCTCAGTGGATAAAGCGTCGGCCTGCGGACTCAAGGGTCCCAGGTTCGATTCCGGTCAAGGACATGTACCTTGGTTGCGGGCACATACCCAGTGGGGAGTGTGCAGGAGGCAGCTGATCGATTTTTCTCTCTCATCAGTGTTTCTAACTCTCTATCCCTCTCCCTTCCTCTCTGCAAAAAATCAATAAAATATATTTTAAAAAAATTACATCAAAGGACACTACTAACAGAATGAACAGGCAACCCACAAAGGGACAAAATATATTGTAAAGCATGCATCTGATAAAGGATTAATATTCAGGATATATAAAGAACTTCTACAACTCAATAATAAAAAAAAACACCTCAATTAAAAATTGGGCAAAGGACTTGAATAAACATTACTCCAAAGAAGATATACAAATGGCCAACAGGCATATGAAAAGATGCTCAACATCATTAATCACTAATGCAAATCAATCCCATAAGAACATTCACTAGGATGATATTATAAAAAGCAGAAAACAACAAGTATTGGCTTTTTTTTTTTTATATATATTTTATTGATTTTTTACAGAGAGGAAGGGAGAGGATAGAAAGCTAGAAACATCGATGTGAGAGAGACATCGATCAGCTGCCTCCTGCACACCCCCCACCGGGGATGTGCCCGCAACCAAGGCACATGCCCCTGACCGGAATCGAACCCGGGACCTTTCAATCCGCAGGCCGATGCTCTATCCACTGAGCCAAACCGGTTTTGGCGAAAACAACAAGTATTGACAAGGATAGAGAAACTGAAATTTTATGCATTGCTGGTGGGAATGTAAAATGGTATAGCCACTGTAGTAAACAATATGGTGGTTCCTCAAAAGAGTAAACATAGAATTAGCACAGGATCCTGCCATTTCACTCCCAGGTATATACCCAAAATAACTGAAAGCAGAAACTTGAACAGATATTTGTACATCAATGTTCACAGCAGCATTATCCCCAATAGCCAAAAGGTGAAAACAACCTGAATGTCCATTGGTGGATGAAAATATATATATTTTGATATACACATACAATGGAATATTAAGCCTTAAAAAGGAGTAAAATTCAGATACGTTATAATGTGGGTAAATCTTGGAAGACATTATGCTAACTAAAAGAAGATACAAAAGGACAAGTAGTGTGTGATTCCACTAGAGTAGTCAAATTCATAGAGACAGAAAGGAGAAAACAGTGGTTGGTAGGAGCTGAGGGGAGAAGAGGAATTAGTATTTAATGGGTATCGAGTTTTAGTTTGAGGGAAAGTTTTGGAGATGGTTGCACAACATTGCAAATGTACTTAATGCCATTAAATTGTACATTTAAAATGGTAAAATGGTAAATTTTATGTTATGCATATTTTACTCAATATAAAGTTGAGATAGGAAAGATATACAAAAAAGACCTAAGTCAAATTTCTAGAGATGAAAAAGATAATGTCTGAGATGAAAACCACACTAGATGTGATTAATGGCAGAGTACATATGGCAGAAGATTAGTAAATTTAAAGGCATAGCAATAGAAATTGTTCAAAATGAAACATAGAAAAAAGAATAAAAAAAGAAAATGAAGAGCATTAGTGGGTGGGACATCAGTGCTAGGACAACTTCAAGCAGCCTAATATATGATTAATCAGACTGGCTGAATGAAAGGAGAGATGGAGGAAGAGAAAAAAATATTTGAAGATATAATGATCTAAAACTTACCAAACTTACTGAAAACAATAAACATACAGTTCCAAGAAGCTCAATGACTTTAAGCATAAAAAATATGTAGAAAACTATACCAAGGCATACATAACCAAAAAATAGCTCAAAAACAGTGACACAGAAAAAAAGACATGTTACATATAGAGAGGACACAGGACATCAGATCTGTTGTTGGAAGCAACATAAGTGATAATAGAGTAACATCTTTAAAGTACTAGGAAAGAAAAAGAAACTTGTCAATCTAGGATTCTATAACTAGCAAAAATATCTTTTAATAACAAAGGTAAAATTGAGACATTTTAGGCATATAAAAACTGGAAGAATTCAGCAGCAGCAGATCTTTACTACAAGAAATGTTAAAGGATATCTTTCAGGAAGATGGAAACTGGTAACAGATGGAAATAATTTACACAAAGGAATGAAGACCACTGGAAATGGTCTATATGGGTATATATGTAAGTTTTTTTCCTAGCATTTAAATTCTTTTAAGACAATTGTTTAAATAAAAGAGCAAAAGTATATTATGAGGTTTATAACATATATAAAAGTAAAAAGGAATGGCAACCATACTATAAAGGCTGGGAAGGTAGACATGGAAGTATCTATCTACATAATAAAAGCCTAATATGCAAATTGTTTGACTGGGAGTTTGACCGCTCACTGGGATGTGTGCTGACCATCAGGGGGCGGCACGGAATATGGCGGGCGTCAGTGATGCTGTGCTGGCAGCAGGTGGTAGTGGAGGTGCTGCTGGCCCCGATGAGACTGTGGCGGGATGGTGGAGCAGGTGAGTGGGCGATGCCAGGCCAAGGCAGGTATGAGCAGAGGGCCCGACTGTCCCACCCATAGCCCCGCAGACTGCAACCAGCCGCAGCGGTGGGGGGGCGGGGCCGCTGCCAGGCTCCCAGGTGCTGAGGGAGCTGGGCAGGGGGGCCCAGCCCCGATTGATCATCCCGCAGGTGGGATGGTGGAGCAGGTGAGGGGGCGGCACCAGGCCACAGTGGGGTGCCAGGTGGGGCTGTGGGGCTGCGAGGCTGGGGGCATGAGCTGGGGCTGCAAGGCTGGGGGTGCGAGCTGGGGCTCAATCCTCGCAGGCCACCCCACCCCTGCACGAATTCATGCACTGAGCCTCTAGTACTATTGTAAGCTTCTTATATTATATATGAAGTTGTATAGTAACACTTAAAGGTAGACTGGCCTGGCCAGCATGGCTCAGTGGTTGAGAGTCAACCTATGAACCAGGAAGTCATGGTTTGATTCCTGGTCAGGGCACATGCCTGGGTTTCAGGCTTGATCCCCAGTGTGGGGCCTGCAGGAGGCAGCCGATCAATGATTCTCTGTCATCACTGATGTTTCTCTCTCTCTCCCCCTCTCCCTTCTTCCCTAAAAAAAAAAAAAAAAGATAGACTGTAACAAGTTAAAGACATATACTATAAAGCCTAAAATAATCACTAAAATATAAAAAGTTATAGACAATAAACCAATGAAGGAGATTAAAATGCAAAGCATCCCTAATTTACCCAAAAGAAGGCAGAAAAAGAGGAAAAAGCCAACAACAGGTAGGACAACTAGGAAACAAATGGTAAGATTATAGACTTAAACCTAACCAAATCAATATTCCCATTAAATATAAATGGCTTAAACAATCCAATTAAATAACAGAGATTGTCCGGCTGTGTGGCTCTGTGGTTGAGCATCAACCTATGAACCAGGAGGTCAAGGTTCAATTTCCGGTGAGGGTTGTGGGCATGCTGAGGCAGCCAATCTATGATTCTCTCTCATCATTTATGCTTCTATCTCTCTCCCTATCCCTTCTTCTCTGAAATCAATAGAGACATTTTTTTAAAAAGCAGAGATTGTAAAATTAGATAATAAAGCAAAACCAAACTATACACTGCCTATAAAAAACACACTTAAAAAATAAAAATGCAAATAGGCTAAAAGTAAAACAATGGAAAAACATATATTGTGCTAACATTGGTCAAAAGAGAGTGGGACTGACTATATTAACATCAAAGTAGATTTCAGAGCAAAGACTATTACCAGTGATAAATTGATCCAAAGGGCAATATGTATCTAACAGAATTCCAAAATACATACAGCAAAAACAAAATTGCAAGGAGAAATATACAAATCTATAATTATAGTCAAAGACTTCAATACCCCTCTTTTAACTGATATAACAAGCAAGCATAAAAATTAGTCAGGATATAATAGACTTGAACAATACTATCAACCAACTTAACCTGATTGATATTTATAGAATACTCCACCCCACAACAGCAGAATACTGTTTTTTTATGTGTACACTGTACATTTACCAAGATAGACCATATTTTGGGCCATAAAACAAGTCTCAATAAATTCAAAAGGTTCAAGTCTTACAAAGTCTCTGCCCATATGGTCTCTGCCCAAAACAGAATTAATAACAGAAAGAGCCCTGAAAAAAAAAAAAAAATCCTCCAATATTTGGAAACTAAATAACACATGAATCAAAAAAGAAATCAGATATTAGAAAGTATCTTGAATTGAATGACAATGAAAAACAACATATCAGAATTTCTAGGATGCTGCTAAAGCGGAACTTAGGAAGCAATTCATAGCATTGAACATCTATATTAGAGAAAAAAAGAGGCCACAAATAAATTACCTCAGCTTCCACCTTAAGATATTAGAATAGTGCAAATTAACTTAGTTGGAAGGGATGGGGTATAATAGGCAACTATTGTTTTTGTTGCTCTACATTCCTTACCTTGGGAAGTCATTCTTCCCTCATCACCCATTCCAAGTGATTCCGGTGAGGTTGAAATTCACAATAGCCGATACCCTTGGAGTATGCAGCCCATAATAATACTCTATTCCCCTGGGTTTAGTGAGTGGTCCAATATGTGCAAGCAGTAATCCAAGTTGGGCCCACCAGAGACCTTTCCTGGGATTTATTTATATTAAATACTAGAGGTCTATCGCACGAAATTCATGCACGGGGGCAGGGGTCACCTCAGCCCGGCCTGCACCTGCTCGCAATCTGGGACCCCTCAGGGGATGTCTGACTGCCAATTTAGGCCCTATCCCTGCAGACATCCCCCTGGCAATCCAGGACCACTGGTTTCTAACTGCTCGCCTGATCACCCCTAACCACTCTGCCTGCCTGATAGCCCCCAGCTGCCTTGGACTCAGCCCCCGCTGCCACGGCTTTGTGTGGAAGGTCGTTCAGCTGTCTGGTCTAATTAGCATATTATGCTTTTATTATTATAGATTATTATAGATACTTAAGTAGGGAAGGATATGTTTTTTTCTAGGCTTTCCAAAGTGGCTAATGTAAGCCTAGAGCCATCTGTGCCATGTCCTCCATACCTTCCCCATAGGGAAGAAGACTCTTGACAATGGGACAGAATGGACCAGAGAGAAGCAGAGTGGAAAAGGGAGAATCCTAAGGCTATATTTTGAGCCCTTGGATCTATCCAAACCTGAAGCCAAATCATCCTTTTACTTGGTGACTTATGAGCCAATGTATTCCCCTTGGGCTTAAGCCAATTTGACTTGTTTCTACTGTTTGCAATTAAAGGAGTCTTACATGACAGACAGGTGAAGTGAGTTGACAGTAAAATATTGGAGCTGGGAATCTAAAATCAGGTCTCACTGCTACCAAAGCTCACAGTTAAATACCATTTCCTACTTGTGGGATCAGAGGGGCAAATACTTGTGATTCAGAATGGAGGGGATGAGCAGATGGGAGAAGCTATGGACTTGTACCAAGTAGGGGAACAACAGTGGCCTTAACTCTAGCTAGCCTGACATGAGACTGAGCTTTGAGGGAAACCACTCAGCTCAACCCACTTGGAGAAGTTGCCTCACCTCAGACCCCTAATGCTTGCAAGAGATTCAAGAGGCATGACAACAGGACAATGGCATATTTATTTACAATTGGACCAAAAAAAAAAAAAAAAAAAGGCATACAGGCATTTTTAATTAAAAATAATGATGATGATGATTAAAAAAGTCAGAAAAATTGATGATGTTTAAATCCTTTATGAGGAGTCCATTTCCCTACTCCCCCCAAAAGAGAATCGCTTAGGGAAAAAGAAATCCAAGATTTGAATAAACAAGATTCCATTATCATTCTCTACTGCTTGAGTTCCCTTTTCTTCAACCTGATTCTTGGTGGCTGCCACTTGGCACTGTGGAGTCACTGTGAGGCAAGGCTGAGAAGTTCACTGGTTTGATTGGTGGAGCTGGTAGGGGCCGTTCTGAGAATAACCTGGGAGGGGAAGGGGGTAGAGTGTGTTCCTAGCTTAACCAGCATCCTGAGCTTTGTCTTGTGGTGGGAGTCCTAAAGGGGCTGGAGCAAGGGTGAGTGGCTGTTACTTAAACCCTAATCCCAGGGTGGGTTTGGTCTCTTGCAATTTAAGAGAAAGTGACATGCACAGAGTGGGTGGGCAGTGGGGGTGGAGGGAAGACTTGGCCCCAAGAGTGGGTGTTGATAAAGGAGCCAGATCTGCCATGTTAGTTATCTCTAACTTGGGCTAACTGGCTCCTTGCCTATTCCTGGGAATTGGGGAAGAAATGACAGAACTTACCTTCCATTTCCTTTTCACCATCAGTTTTCTGTGTGACCCTCAAAGGAGGCAAGAACTCAAATGGGAGGGGGAGGGAGATGGGGTTGGCTAAAAGAGCTGTGCATGGGCACAAAGGCTGGGGATGTCAGGGAGGGAACGCCTCTCCCCAGCCACCTAAAGGAAGAGATCTGAAGTCTCCAGGCCTCGTTGTGCTCGAAGTGGGGGAAGAGAGACCCCACCACGAGCAAGAACAGCAACCCCCTGAGGAAGGGACTGGGAGAAATCCTAAAGGGTGAAAACCCTCAGCCCAGGCACAGACATGGATATACTTGGTTTGGCTTTGGAAATACCTGGCCCTGGATCCAGGATTTCTTGGCACAGAAATAGTTCGCTGCAAGTCTCTTCTCTGCTCCAGCAAATTCCCACTGCTCACTAGTACTTCCAGGGAGTTCCTTGTAGCAACCAAGACTGGACTTGCTCCTGGTGACAAGGCGACCCAGAGGCCTGGCTAGAAGCCCTGCCTTGGGCAGCCCCAGGAGAAGGCTGGAGAGGTGAGAAGAGGGAGGGAAAGTGGCTGGTAGAGGCAGGTTGGCACTGAGGATGCATGTCCGGGCTAGAGCTGTGCTTGTCACGGCATCAATGGCGAGGATGGACGGTGAGAGGCTTGGAAACCTCACTGAAGTCCCAGAAGGCCTGGTGTTTCCTTTTCCAGTTAGTCGTGGGGTGGCCAACAGCCCTGAGGAACTGAGGTGGAGACAGTGACCAAAACCCAGTGTCTTGGTGGATTTATCCATGCTGGATCCATTGTTAAAAAAAAAAAAAAAAAGGGAAAAACCCCTAACCAAAAATAAACCTGAACGGGTCCTAGAGTTCCTACTGAAGGGAACTTTCTTAGTATTGAAGAAAAAATGACCCACAAAAAACCTCATCCCCCACAGAATTGGAATAAGATGATGGAGGAAAATGCAAGATTTATCTACAGGTCCTCCCGCCCCCCACGCAGCCCTGGGATCCAGGAACACTGTGCCAGGAGTTACATTCCAAACAAGCAGGAGTTACTTTATTTTGCGTGCCTGCAGTTCCCCACGCAGGGTGCTTCCTGTCCATGGACGGAGCGGGCATGGCTATGGTCCACCCCCATCAGTCTATCTTCACAGCAGCGTAGATCTTGCGGACAAACATGTAGGCTGCATAGAAGCCGATGGTGCCCGTGAGGAGCCAGAAGGACAGGACCATGAGGGCCGTGTAGCCGAAGTAGAGGAGAGAGGGGATGAACTCGACGATGTCCAGCTGGGGCATTAGCAGGGGAGAAGAGAGAGAGGTGGACGCTTAGTGCCAGCCTGCCACGGCCAACTGCCTCCCCCGCCCCCCCCATGATTTCATGGCAAAGCTTGGCAGGAAAAGGGGCTTGCTCCAGATAGGCAGCAAGGAGCAGACGGGCCCACAGTCACAGTGAACCTTCTTCCATGCTAGGGCCCGTGCATTGCCTTGGATTCTCACGACCACCATGGTAGGCTGTTAGCCCATGTTACAGATGGGGCACTGAGGCGTTAAACAACACCCACAGTTACACAGCCAAGAAGTAGAAGGAACTGGGATTTGAACCTGGGGCTAGAGTGCTAAGAGTCAAAGGCCCAACTCTATCGACCCAGGCCATTTCTGGCTGGGGTAAGAGGGGCCAGGAGTCTCTCAGGGAAAGGCCTAGGAGCTCACTGGAAGACAGGTGTGACTCAGGGGCGAGGACCAGATGCAGTACAAATAGATACAGCTCTGTCGCTTCTTTACCCTCCACAGTTCCCAGAACAGTACAGTGAGACTCCTGAATGGCTGGAGTAGCAGACAGGGAATGGGGGAGGAGAGGTGTTTCAGAGTCCCAGCTTAAGGACCAGAGAGCCACCATATGCCTGCCCCAGCCTCCAGCCCTCTCTTCCTCAGAATGCTTCTGTCACTTTTAAAAATACATATATATATTTATTGATTTCAGAGAAGAAAGGAGAGGGAGAGATAGAAACATCAATGATGAGAGAGAATCATCCATCGGCTGCCTTCTGCATGCCCCCTACTGGGGATCGAGCCCAAAACCTGGGCATATGCCCTTGACCGGAATCGAACCTGGGACTCTTCAGTCCCAGGCCAATGCTCTATCCACTGAGCCAAACCAGCTAGGGCTACTGTCACTTTTTTTAACACCTCACAGGGATTTTATCTTGGAGCATTTTGGACTCCTCTGTAGAGTTCTGAGGCTTGAGCAGGGAGGCCAAGGATCTGTGTTGTGCTGGTATGTGCTGGGCCAAGTGGAGCTAATCTGGAAACTTGGAATCAAGATCTGCCCAGATACTAGGTAGGACCTGCATGGGGCCTGCTCTAGGGCTCATGGACAGACGCATGGTCACAAAATGCCAGGAGCCCAGAAGAAAACAATAAAGTCACTGTTTTGTTTTTGTTTTTCTGTTTTTTAAAGATGTTTTTATTTATTTATTTATTTTTTAAAGAGAAAGAGGAAGGGAGAGGGAGAGAGAAAGAGAAAGATTGGTGTGAGAGAAACATCCATCAGAACTGAATGGATGACCTTCAATTCTGATGGACTAAAGTGCACGGGACAACACTCAACCAACTGAGCCACACCAGCCAGGGACTATTTTTAAAAATTTTTTAATCATCTACCAACATGTTTGGAGAGAGAGAAAGGAAGGGAGGGAGGAAGGGAGAGAGGGGGGAGAAAGAGAGAGGAAAAAAAGAGAGAGAGAGAAACATTAATCTGTTGCCTTCTATATGTGCCCCAACTGGGGATGGAATTGGCAACCCAGGTATGTGCCCTGACCAGGAGTTGAACTGGCAACCTTTCCGTGTATAGGACTATGCTAAACCAACTGAGCCTCTCTGGCTGGGCATAAGGTCACTGTTTTGAGACGTTCCTGAGGTCAAACATTCTCAAACTGAAGGTGAAGTCCATGTTCTCATGCTCCACCCACACCTCTCCTTTTATAGCCTTTCTTGTGGCTGGAGAAAGGATGAGGGTGATGGGAGGTGGGGGCAGGGGACAGGGCAGCGGTAAATCCAGGGGTAAAACCAGGAAAGGGACGAGGCAAAAAGGCAGTACTGGAAGGGTCCTTTGAAATTCAGACAGGCCAAGGCCATCATTTTACAGACAAGGAAGGCTCTGGGGATGGAGGAGGAAGTTTTTAGAACAGAGAAGAAAGAACGAGGCAGAGGAAGGAAGGACAGGAGACTATGCTGTGACTCCAGGGGGCCTGGTAGGAGGCTATGATAGTTATGATTTGCTTGCCCAATACTGTCTCCTGTCTTCCTTCTGCCCAGTGTTTTGGAGTACCCACTCCTCACTCTGTGGTCCTGTTGGGCCTGTCATTCCTAGTATAAAACCTAAGCTAGTCAGTGTAAGCCATCCTATTGGACCTGAGGAACAATAGGGGATGGCATGTAACCTGGGCCAATAACAGTTTTCCCTTAGGGATTGATAATATGATGGTAGAAGACAGACTTTCTTTTAGCTCTAGGGCTGCAAAGCTGAAAAAAAGGAGCCTCTAGGGCTGCCAAGGGTCAACTTTCTACTTTGTGGAAAGATCCTGCCAGCAGATTGAAGCCAAGCAAACACAATGTACCGGAGTCAGGTGAGCCAGGCTCCCTTTCATTTGCTCACACTTTACCTATGTGGCTCACACAGCATAGACGATCTGCGATGCAGACGAAGCCGTGGCCCGTCCTGACCTTATGGTGAAGGACTGAACTGTACTTGAATGAAGAAGGGAAGGAAGCATCCAGAGACAGGACACCTGAGGTCGTAAATTTGGGTGCTCAAGGCTATTTCATCATTTTCTGTTTTTATCTTTACTAACTCTTCATTTATCCTCTTTATCCTTTCACGTTCTTTCTCTAGCTTCTTGAGGTGAATACTGTTATCATCAGTGTCTCTTTTTACTATTAAAAGCATTGTAAGGTGATATATTTCTTTTAAGTATCCTTTTGGCTATATGTCACAGGCTTTTCATGCAATAGTCTCATGGTTATATATTCTGAAAGCTTTTGTCTTCCAAAAATACAGAACATAGATTCTCTTTCCTAAAAAGATACATGTTCTAGAGCAGAGACAGTTCTATACTGGCATTGGTCCCACTGTTGATGGGAAAGTAAGATTCAGACACTTGAGTTTTTCCCAGCACCCTCTTCTCCACTATCCTGCCCTAAAAGGGCTAAGGGATCTTGTTAACAAAATAAGGGTGGTACCTTGTTAACAAAATAAAAGATGGCATAGACCAGGACGTAGAATGCAGATCCCCCGGAGACTAGGAAATTCCTCCACCACCAGCGGTAATCCTGAGGAGGAAACAGAAGGGTCAGAACTCTTCCCCAAGTTTCATAGTTGCCCAAGGAGCTAAAGATTCTGGGTAAGAACAGTAATATTTGGGGCGATGGGAATGTTTTATATCTTGACTGAAATGGTGGTTTCACAACTGTATGCATTTTCAAAGGCACATTGAAAAGGGTGAAATTCCTTGTTTATAAAATATACCTTAATTTAAAAAAAAACAACAACAAAAGAATAGTAATAACAACTAACATGTTGTGGGCAAATGCTCCCCATGTGCCAGGTACAATTCTAAGTGATACATGTGAATCAGCCCAGTTTAATCATTGTAGCGGCACTCTGAGTCAGGTCCTACTGCAATCCTTGTTACATTAGGAAAACACAGAGAGGTTAAGCAACTGCAACCAGAGCTACTAATGAAGGAGCCCACTGAATAAATGGAGGCCCAGAGAGAGGAAGTGATATATCTGCCCGAAACCTCATGGCCAGAAGGGGGAACATGGGAAACCCAGACAGCCTCAGTGACCCATTCAATGTTGGACCCAGGTTCCCCACCCCAACTCCTGGCCCCATGCCCCTTACCTCTGCACACAGCTGAAAGTACACCATGACGATGCTGATTTGTGAGCAGGACACCACCAGGATGATGAAGACGAGGAATAGGAAGCCAAAGAGGTAATAGAACTGATTCTCCCAGATTGCCTGCAGACACATCACAGCCAGCCTTCAGCTAGCCTGCCTCCACCCAATGGCCCTTTCCCCTGGCTTACCCTGCCTGCTCTCAGGACACTAGCTCTCAGTTAGGACTGGCATACCACTTGTCACCAGGGCAGGAATGGAGATATCATCACAATGCCATCGGGGTCTATGTGCCTGGCATATGGCTCTCACTGGCCCTCCTCCCTGGAGCAGAGGGTGAGCCAGCCTATTCTTAGGGAGTGGCTGGGGCATGGCTGACCCTACGATGGGTGGGCTTTACCCTGAACACTGAAGCTTGTAGAAAGCTGCATCACACCCTTGTCAAAAGTATATAGCAGCCCGGCCAACAAGGCTCAGTGGTTGAGTGTCAACCTATGAACCAGCAGGCCAGGGTTCGATCCTGGTCAGGGTACATGCCCGGGTTGTGGGCTCAATCCCAGTGTGGGGCGTGCAGAAGGCAGCAATCAATGATGCTTTCTCATCATTGATGTTTCTCTCTCTCTCTCTCTCTCTTCCTTCCTTTCTGAAATCAATAAAAATATATTTTTTTGAAAAATTACATAGCAGCCACCACCACTCAGGGGTAGCTTACCACATGGCAGGCAAGCTACAAGCTTCATGGACATCTTCACATATGAACATATGAAAGTGTGGACTTTTACAGTTAAAGAAGTCAAGGCTCAGTGAGGCTGGCAATTGGCTCAAGGTCACACAAAAAGAATTGAGGTGGCTGCGCTGGCAGGGAACCCATTCTCTGACCCTTTTCCTAGGTAGGGCTGGGTGAGCAAGGGGATCTCAGCAGGGAGGGGCTGGGCCACTCCAGAGCAGCAAATACTTGTCTAGCACTGACTTGGTGCAAGGCACCCTCTGTGCTGGGCATCAAGTTAGGTGAGACAGATTTCAATGGCTGTGAAGAGTTCTACTGCCAATTTTCATTTTCGCACGCCTGGGACAAGAGCAATCGTCATCACAACCACAGCTACAATTTAACAAGCGTTTCTGACTGTCAAGCACCCTGCTTTTTACAGACATCATATTCCAGCTTCACAATGATCCTGAAAACAGGCCTCATTCCCTCTACTTCCTGAGTCTTTTGAGTAACTTAGGTAAATATGTATAGGAACCCAGAAATCAAAGCAGATGCAACAATATTAAAAATAGTGGTGACTGACTGCAGTATTATTGAAGCAGCTTCTATTCACTGAGTCCTCCCACACTAGACCCTGCACACATGCCGTATCTCATTTGACCTTCCAAGCCATCCTAAGAGGAAGGACTGTTATCCTGTCGGGGTGAAAAATGGGGGCTCCAAGAGGTTAAATGGCCCATCTGAAATTTCAGAGGCAGGAAGAGGCAGAGCACCTCAGTGAAGGGGAAGGGACCAGGCTAGCGGCGATAAAGGCTGTGTGGTGTGGAGGGAAGGGGAGCAGACAGCACTACTCACACTGAAGATGAAGAAAAGCTCGATGAACATGGCACCAAAGGGCAGGATCCCAGCCATAAGAATGCTGCAGCGGAACAGGAGGGTTAACACTGGGAGGAGACCCAGCCATTGGAAGCCCAGGCTCCCTCCCTAGCCAACCTGACTGAGAAAGCTTACAGGGTGTGGTGGTTCTAATTCTTTCAGCATGCTTCTGTACCATTATAGCCTCTTGAGAGGCAAGCCGGTGGGCATTATTCTCTGTTTTATAGATGGGGAAACTGAAGTACAGAGAGGCGGGCTGACTTGCTTAAGGTCCAAGCAATGGTTTTAACCTGTGTCACCACACCTTTCCACCCCTCCCCCAACCTGGTTCCTAGGCCAACACCAAATCTGGCTATAATTCGGTCCCCTTTATCTTAGAGCGAAGCTAAGTTTTCATGAAGTCTACTAGGCCCAGCTGAGCTGCAAAACACCAGTCACAGCATCCTTGCGGGGAGGCACCTTCTTCCATGTTCTCCTAAGAAGAGCAGTGTTAACCTCACCCATTCCAGAAGGCCCCTGCTGGAGACTCACCCCACAAATCGGTTCATGTACCACCGCTGTTCAGGGATCTGCCGGGGAATTTGATTGGTGCGCACAGGGTTGTCATATGGCTGCTTTCTGAAGCCGAAGTAGTAGCCCAGGTAGACGAGGGGCAGGGAGATCCCGAACCACATGCACAGCAGGGCCACCATAGTGGGAAAGGGCACCTGAGGACACACCACCACGAGGCCCCATAAGGCCCTGATGCCCAGGCTGAAGACTGTGCAAAGAGAAGGGGACCTTCTGGGGTCTCAGGGAAAGAGGGTGTGTACAGCAGGGCAACCATCATGGGGAAGGTCCTACAGACACACCCCAGAGGGCTCCTGGCCAGAAGCTCTGGAGCTGACCCCAGCCTTGGGGAAAAGTGGAGTGCACATGGTAAACCCACTTGGGCTATGAAGACGGAACACAGTATCCCAGAGCTTGTCATTCAGGGAGGAAGTGGGGAAAGAACAGGGACGGAGGAAACTGAGGACATGAAGGAAGATGAAGAGGCCAGAATGAAGGGACATTATGTGTTTGGTATGTTAAGTGAAGAAAAAGGGCGGAGGGGGGGAAGGACACTGCACAAATAGTGTGTTCCCTATTTTGTCAAAATAGAACCCTACAATATACTACTAACTAAATGAAGCAGGTTATAAAACTGTATGTCTAGCACTCCATTTTAATAAAAATACCCAATATTTATATGTGTAAGTGCCTAGAAAGACCTATATCAAAAAGTTATTAGTACTTCCTCGGCTGGGATATGGAGGATGAAAACGGATTTTTCACTTTCTTCTTTATCCTCTTCTCTGGAGTATTATGTTTTGATAAGAACTATGCAAAAAAAGCCCTGGCTGTTGTGGCTTAGTTGGTTGGGTGTTGTCCTATGCACCGTTGATCGGGTTGCACGGTTGATCCCAGGTCGAGGGTGTGCTGGAGGCAGCTGATTGATGCTTTGTTCTCATGGATGTCTCTCTCTCTCTCGCTCTCTCTCTCTCTCCCTCTCCATTCCTCTCTCTCTAAAAATTAATAAAAGATATTTTTAAAAATCAATTAAAAAAAGAATCATGCAAAAAGAAATTAATATATGTCAACTATTTAAAACAGAACTTATTCCAAAGTAAGCATCTTATAAATGTTTGCTATTATTATTTTATAATTTTTAAATTACATTCTTCGATTTTAAATAAATCTAAAAAGAGGAAAAAGACTGAAAAAATACATAGTAAAGATCTACATAGTATTTATCTCTGGGTGGTTGGATTCTGGGTTATTTCTGACTTCTTTAACTTCTCTGTACTTTCCAAATTTTCTACAATGAGTGTTTGTAATGAGCGGTTGGTTATTGGGAGAAAAATGTTGAAAGAGAGAAGGAAGATAGGTATAAAAAAGAGGAAGTGAGAGGAAGAGCACCACTGTTCTTCCTGGGCAGCTTCCTGGACGACTGGAAAGAAACCAGTCCTCCGGCCCCCTGGACTGAAGCCTCACCCAAGGACCTTTAGTGAGCACCTGCACGAGGAGGGGCGGTGGCTCTACCTGCTGTGGCTGAGAGTGCAAATGCCTGCCTACCTCTACCACAGTCCTGCTAATGGGTCAAGACCTCATCTCCCAACCCTCAACTGAGTTCACAATCCTACTCAATGAGTCCTGGGCAGCTGCTAGAAACAACGGGGGCTGGCGGGATCCCCCTCTGAGGATAAAACAACCTGCAGGGGAGGAAAGCCTTGTTTTGGGACACTGACCTAATAAATTCACAGCAAGCAGCTTTCCCTTGGTTGGGACAAAGGGGAATTCCCCAGTTGGCCCCTGGACTATGGACACCTCCCTATAGAGAAGTAAGTTTTGGTCAGCTGTCTGAAAAAGCCCACAGGAAGGCCAGGGCCCAGGCAAAAACATGGGCAGGGCTGGGGAAACCCCAGCTAGCCCTCAGCCCCTGGAGCTGGAAATAGAACTTTGTGAAGACTCAGAAAAGGGAAGGGAAGAGCAGGAAGTGACTTACGGAGTAGCGCTGAGCACAGCTGCCCAACCCCCCCTTGCTGGGGAGGGCACTTACCGCTCCTGATGAGTGCTTTCCCCAGATGAAGCAATTCAATACGAAGCAAATGCCGAAAACCACGCCAGGGTACAGTGTCGCTGTCTGGAAGCAAGAGGAGCCAGGTTGGGGAGCTTCATCTAGGGAGCTCTCAGCTGTCCCAGTGGGGCCCCCAGACTACAGGTTCTCAGTCCCTCCCTGTCCTCTAGGACTCAAGAATCATTCCCCCCAGAAAGCACTTCCTGATTCCCAGACTAGGCAGGACTCATGTTCTTTGTCCTCTTAGATTCCTGAACAGCCCCTTCCTTGTCCTCATACCAGTTTGTAATTCCATATTGTTGTAACCTAATCAGTGTCTGCCTACACCATAGGCTGAGGAGGAGTGTGCCCTCCTGTTCACTGATGTAATCCTAGCACTTAGAACACAGCAGCTGCTCAATAAACATTTGTTGAATAAAGAATGAATAGCCCTGGCTGGTTTGGCTCAGTGGATAGTGTTGGTCTGTGGACTGAAGGGTCCCAAGTTAGATCCCATTCAAGGGCACATGACAGGTAGCAGGCTCAATCCCCAGTAGGGGGTGTGCAGGAGGCAGCCGATCAATGATTTGTGTGCTCTCTCTTTCTCTCTCTCTCTCTCCTCCTCCTCCCTCCCTCCCTCCTTCCCTCTTCCTCTCTGAAATCAATAAAAAAAAATTTTTTTTAAATAAATGAATAAAACTTTTACAAAATGTATATGTCTAGCCCAGCCAGTGTGGTTCAGTGATTGAGCACTGACCTATGGACCAGGAGGTCATGATTTCAGGCTCGATCCCCGGGGGCGTGCAGGAGGCAGCCAATCAATGTTGCGCTCACATCGATGTTTCTCTTTCTCCCTTCCCCTCTCTCTAAAAAAAAAGTCAACAAACTATTCTTTTAAAAAAAATTTAAAGGATGAGGTGAGAGGGTGGTGTACCTAGGCAGAGGTGATGGCAGAAGCTGGAGGAGAAATAAGCAATCATATACCCGCACTGATCATCTGCAAACACGTTAGAACATCAGGGAAGGCTCAGAAAGTCACAGGGAGACCAGGGAGGCCTCACAGATAGTCAAGGGTAGAGGCCAGAGGCAAAGATGCCTAAACTTGGGCAAGAAACCTGGAGATGGAGATGGGAGGGAACTCATGGACTATTTGGCAGGAAAACCCTCAACACTTGATATTTGAGGAGAAGGTGGTCACTGGGGTGAATGGTGTTGCCACCAGATGCAAGGAATGGGTTTGGGGGAAGAGAGACTGGGTTTGGTGTGAGACCCATTGATGGAGATCTGGAGGGTATCTGGTGGGAGACCTCACCAGGGGATGAGAGGGCAGGATTTTACGCTTCTGTAGATCACACAGTATCTTGAGAAAAACACTTGATGTTACTAAGAATTCTGGACCTTTTTTGAACCTTCTAGAATAATCATTAACAGCTCTTCTATACTCAGGGTTTACTATGTGCCAGGGTGTGGCAGCCAGAGCTCTGAGACAATCTGAGTTCCCCTCCCCCACAGCTTTCTATGTGATTTCAGAATGCTGGGATTAAAGGCTTCTCCGAGTTTGACACCAAGGCTCTTCCTGGTCCCCTAAAGACCTCATTAGCTCTGGAAGAAGGGCTCAGGGCTCCCTGGGAGGTAGAGTTGGCTCCTAAGCATCCTTCAATTTCTATGTCCTGGTGGAGGACAGAGAGGGCAGGAGCTATCCTCACTGAAGGGGAACAAAGGACCAAAGTCTGGAAAACAGACTAATGGTGACAAGGGGCCTGGCTTCTGCCCCTCTGCACCAGTGGGCAGGGTGTACTACTCCCCGCAGCCCTGACCAGTGTTTGCCCTTAAACTTTTACACTTAAGCTTGATGGCTAAATTCAGTTATTCTGAGTCCTCTATTTATTCTCTTGCTTGAGACATCAGACTAAGTAGGCTAAAAATCACCTAAACTCAATCCCCTCATTTTATATGGCAACTAAGGCCCTAGGTTCTGCTGCACGAGCCCAGCATTCCTGACCCTCAGGATATACTCTTCCTGCTCCATCATGCTGCTGCTCAGCCTCTGGCCCTAAAACCTTCCCAGGGCCTGCTGACACTGCTCCTGAGGAAACCAGGATGAAACTTCTCAGTTCCCCACCAACACCAGGAGGAGGTTGAGGACACTTACACAGAAGGCTCCTTTCTTCCACCGATGGCCTTTTAGAGTGCGGTACAGACGGCCAGCGGAAAATCCACCAAAAACTCTGTGGGAAACAGCAGGGATCCACACCAAGGGACCTATTAGCTGGAGCGCAGCTGGCGTGTGCCAGCCCCCGGAGCCCGCTCAGACACACCTACCCCATGAACATGAAGAGGAAGCAGGCAGTGGTCATGAGAGCTCCCCGGCTGGAGGGTGACAGCATCCCAAGCATGGCCACAACTATGGAGGGAATGGACGGAGGAGAAAGTCAGTGACTGATCGATGGCCAGGCCCCCACCCCCAATCCCAGGCTGGCTGACAGGGACTTGGGCAGATGGAGTAAGATAAGTATACTCCCTTCCTCTTTACTTAGCTGGGCTTCAGAGGGCTGCAGCTTTCAGCCCGCAGGGGACTTGCAACCAACCAGGCATTGAGCTGAGCATTATGAATGCTAGTCACTAAATTTGCCTTATCAATCCTGTGAGGTGGAGGCTAGTTTCCCAATTTCTTAGCTGGGGAAACTGAGGCTCACAGAAGTTAAGATCACAAAGCTTGTCCACGGTCACAAAGCTTGGAGTTGAGATACAAATTTAGGCAGATTAGTTGCCAAGAGCTTAGATATTAAAAGTTCTCATCACAAGAAAAAAAAAAGAACCATGAGAGGTGATAGATATTAAATATTAACTAAACTTATTGTGGTGATCATTTCACAACACATACACATATCAAATCATTATTCATACATCTTAAACTATAATGTTTTATGTCAATTAAAAGATGGATAGCCCTGGCTGGTGTGGCTCAGTTGGTTGGGTGTCATCCTGTGCACCAAAAGGTTGCCAGTTTGATTTCCAGTCAGGGCACATTCTGGGTTTTTGGGGCTTAATCCCTGGTAGGGTTGTGTAGGAGGCAGCCAATCGATGTTCACTCTGCCATCGATGTTTCTCTTTTTCTCTCTCTCTCTAAAAGAAAAAAAAAAGTTGGATAAAATCTTAAATTTTTAGGCAGATTGACTTCAGAACTGTCTGTAATTACTATATATTAGTTTTTTGGGGGTTATTTTTGAGAAGAAAAAAAAAAAGATCTGATTCCAGCCCTCATTTTGGTCCTGACTTCGTAAATCACTTCATGCCTGACTGCAAAAGGAGGCCAACCTCAGAGCACTGACATAGTGGACGTGGTGGGCTATAAACAGTGCTGAAAAGCTCTGTCGAGCATCAAATTACCAGGGCCTGGGGTTGAGAGGACCTAGCCTTTCTGCTGGGATGGACAGCTCCATCTGGCCCAGAGATGCTGACATGCCTTTTTCTCCAGGAAGAAAAGCCTACCCTTCTCTCAGACTCAGCCCATGCTGCTCTGGTGACAGCCTCCCACACCAGGCCCACTCACAGATGACGATGAGGATCATACAGAAGAGTTGAATGCCTGAGCCCAACAGGGAGCTGAGGATCATGGGGTACTGGGGTGGCCTGAAGACGTCACCGTGCACCAACTTCCACCCAGACTCTTCCATGGTGTCTTCCTACAGCAAAGGGCCAGAAAATGCGGCTGCGTCTTTGGCTCTGGTAAAGGTAGCTCCTGTAGGGATCACCCCCAAGGACCCACTCTGACTAGGGATGAGGGTCCCTCAAGTGTCAATCAGCTCCACTCTGACACAGGAGTGTAAGCGACACGATACAGTGCTTCCCAGAGAAATGTCACAGGGTACAAGAAGGACACAAACATAAAGCCTACAGCTACATAAAGAGAAAATCTCCCTAAATTCCACAAACCTTATGCATGGAAAAATAATGTAATCATCAACATACAAAAATGTGAACTGTGGTAACTTTTTGGTGGTGAGATTTATAAGCAATTAATTTTTTAATGATTATAAAAATAATATGTGCTCTGACTTGTATAATAAAAATGTAAAAAAATTTTGGTATATGGCATGATAATCAAATGATCAAAAAGCCCTGGCTGGCTTGGTTCAGTGGTCAGAGCCAAAGGGTTGAGGATTTGATTCTGGTCAAGGGCATGAACCTGGGTTGCAGGTTCGATCCCTGGCCCAAGTCAGAGAGCAGGAGGCAACCAATCAATGCGTCTCTCTCACATAGGTGTTTCTTTCTCCCCTCCTTTCCACGCTCTCTGAAAATCAATGGAGAAATATACGAAGATTAAAAAAAAAAGTGATGTGTACTATAGGAAAAAATTTAAAAATCTAGAAAAACTGAACAAAAGATATAAAACTCATACTCAGACTTAAAAAGATACAGAAAATAAAATGATTTATACATTTAATGATACCACTGTTTTGATGTATTTCCTTTAATCCTTTATGTATCTGTGTATATATAATTTGAAATTGGGATCATAGTATATTTACTGTGTACTTGCTATTTTCAGTTGATGTTTGTGAACATTTCCTCATGCTGATAAATATTCTTAGAAGTATTATTTTAATATCTGTATATATTTTCATTGTACAGCTATACCATAATATAACCAATCCATCATTATGGAACAGTAGGCAATGTCCAGTTTATTTAAATTATAAATAAAGCTGCAATAAATATTTCTAGACTAGGTCTTTGTATTTCTGATGCTTTCTTTAGAAAAATTCTAAAAGAACTACTGGATCAAAACAAGTCAACTATTTTATAGTATTATATGTTCTGTATTATATGTTCTTCCAATTAATTACTTTTCAGAAAACTACCAATTTACATTGGCATGGGTGGTACAAGAAGGTGCCTATCTCATGTTAACCTTGCCAAAAATTAGTTTTATGGAAGCAAAAATATGTGATATTTTGAAGGACCTAAACTATTTCTCATGATTGTTTGAATCTGCGGTTTTCAGGAGTATCTCTCAGCTACTTTTGAGAGCAGTTTTTCACATGTTTACTAGCTATGTACAGTTCCTTGTCTGTAAACTCTTTGTTCATTATCACATTAAAGATTTTAGATTTTTAAAGAGATTTTATACCAGTTTTTTAACTGTATCATCTTTTTCTGGTTTAAAAATTTTTAATGTCAAATTCATCAAGTTTTCTCCCTGTGATTTCTTCCATTGCTTTTATGCTTAGAAATCAGAGTCTATCCCCATCATTTTGGGTCATAAACATTTTTTTGCTTTTCACTATTTTTAAGATTTACTCTATAAATGATGACACATACACACACACACACACACACACACACACACACACACACACCCCTTTTGGTCTGGCAGGCTACTCTGCCTTCCCTCTCCAACTCCATCCCTCCCTAGCCAAGACCTCGTACAATGTCATCCTCTTTGTTATAGTTGGCAATGTCCTTCCGGAGGGTCCGAATGATAATCATGCTGAGGATGCCTGAAACAAATAGGAGAGGAAGTTGTCAGCATTGCCAACCAAATTTTCTGTGCTGCATGCCTTCCTGGGATTGGTGTTTCACTGAGGGATGATTGGCATGTGTGGCTTCCTCCAGTGAGAAGTGGCTATGCAGCTGCCTCAGGTCCTCTTTTGGGTATAGCTCCATCCCAGGTATTCGGGCAGGAGTGAACAGAGGGCCACCCCCCAGACAAAGGAAGGAAAGAGCTGTTGGGATAGGTATGGGCAGAATGGCACCCCAGCTACTCCATGGCCTGGTTCTACAAGCTTCTCCAGCCTCACCTCCTCCCAGGCTCCCCTCTTCTCACTCACCCCTGGTTCTATTTTTTTTTTAAATCCGGAATTGAACTCACGACCCTTTGGTCCATGGGCCAATGGTCTAAACACTGAGGAAACCCATTCAGGGCTCGCCCCTGGTTCTTTGCTGCTTTTATTATCGCTTCACACTGCATTGCTCTCTCACCTCCATGCCTTTACGCAGGCTATCCTGTACCCTGAAAATCCCCTTCTGCTCAGATTAACTCCTACTCACGCTAGTATAGTGGTTAGGACAATAGGTTGTATGACTTGAACTAACTTAACTCACAGGACTTCGAGAACTGAGATGCTTATAAGCACAGTAGATGGGTCCTGGGTTATATTAAACAGTAGCTAGCATTTTTACTTCTCATATAATATTAAAATGACCAGTTTCATTTCACCTCTGCCCACCACTCTGCCCCCTGCTTACTACCCTCTTGCCATCCGGTTTCTCGCCAGGCTTGTCCCATTGCAGGCTGCTGGACCAGCCTTTCCCTAGTTCTCCAATGGTGACTCCTCATTCAGAGAGGTATTCTCTAAAGTAGCCTTCACCTTTTCCTTACAGCTGTGTATATGATCACCTTGTTTATCTGCTTCATGTCACTGATTACTATTTCTTTGCTTTTTTGTCTCTTCCACCACCAGAATATAGACTCTGAGGCCAGAGACTGGGTTGGGTTTGCTCACCACCATATTCCCAGCACGTGGCACAGCACCTGCACAGAATGTGCAACAAAGTCTTACTGACTGAATGTATGCATGAGATGTATCCATCCCCTCTAGGAGCTCTCCAGAGTAGAGATCGAATCTTGTTCACCTTTGTGTACCTGATGCCTAGCACAGAGCCCTGAGGCCCATTTTTGATCCATGCTTGGCCCTAAGAACACCCCAGAAGTCCCCCTTAAGTGATGTGATGCCTCAGCCCCTTATCCCTCACCTCCTTGTCCTCTCAACCCTCCGACCTATAGATCTCTCACCTGATAGGAAGAAGACCACAACAACGGAGTTAATGATAGAAAACCAGTGGATCTGCACATCACTCATGGTCAGGTAAGTGTCCCAGCGAGAGGCCCATTTGATGTCACTTTCCTGGTGGGGGGAATAAGCACTTAAGAGTCAAGCCTCCTGCTAAACAACTCCTGCCCAGACCAGAACCCTCCTCCCCTGTTGTGGGCTTCAGCCCCTTCTCACCTCCCAGTGTACAGAGTAGGTGAAGTACAGCTGATTTTCCTTGGTGGGATCAATTTCTTGGGGCGAGGAGTTGGCACCCTCAGGCAGAGTGCATGAACTCTTCTCATCTACTTTGAGGTCTGTGAGAGATAGAGACTCAGTCTGTTTCTGTGGGGGGCCATTGCTACTACCCAAGGGCTGTCTGGGGGGTGCCTTCAGAAGCTGCCTGAGGGGATGGCATGCTGCTGGGACCCAGGTCTGAGTGGAGGCTGGGAGAACAGCTCTCACCTTCCAAAGGGCCTTAGGTGTGTGTGTGGAGGGGTCTGAGCCCCTCATTTAATCAATCAACCTTCCTTCGTGAAATTCAAGCATTCATTTACTCATTCAATCAGTCCTATTCACATGCAAAACAACATGGGCTCAGTCTATCATATGTTTACTCATTCACTTAGTCCCCAAAGTTCTGGTACTTTAGTAATCCACTCAGAAGCCTCTTTCATTCATCCTGTTATCTATCCATTTAATCAACCAAAAAACATATCACAAGCACCTACTATATCCCAGGTATTGTGCTGGAGATAAAACGATGAGAAAAGGAGACAGGTCTCTAACCTCCAACAGGCAATGGGGGACAGATGATGTCAAAATAATCAGATAAAAATGTCCAGCTGTGCTCATGACACTCACAAAGGAGAGGCAGTATGGTGTTCGGAAAGTACAGGATGTTTTATTTGAGGCCTCTGTGTATGATTTTGTTTGAAAACTAGGTTCCACACTTAAAAATAAAACAAACCAACAACTCCTCACCCGCCCTGAAACCCAGCCCCACTGTGGACAAAATGCCAGGTCTCCTAAATTAAAGAGTGCCCTGTGCTAATAAGCAAGGTGAGACTGGACCAGGTCTGCTGAGCTTGGGCCAATTTTAGTCTAGACCATTCACTCACACAGAAGACAAGAAATCAGAAACTGGTTGCCCGATAGCTGTCTGTACACTGCCCCTTTCCCTTCAACCCAGAGGGAGCTGGCTGGTTCTTATGAGAGGCACGGGCAAGCCCCAAGTTTCTGTTTGATCTTGGCTAAGCCACCAACCTCTTGGAGCTTCTGCTTCCTCATATATAATCAAATATATCTGGGGGTTGCCAGAGGTGGTAAACCTGTAAGGTGCCAGGCCAGGACACAACAGATGCCAGCTCTCCCCTTGTACCCTACCTTCTCTAATGGGAATGCAGTGACCCTACCGTGGCTGGGCCCATATGCTACACTGGGGCCTTTTAGCTATTTCAGGAATCAAGTGTGAGAAAACCCAGGAGTAAAAGCCTAGGCCCATCCACCAGCCCTGCCCCTCTGGTCGCACCTCCCCACTCACCCTCCAGCCTGATGCTCTGGGGAATCACCTCGAAGCGGACGACACGGTATGTGTGCTCTTGGTCCTCTTCCAAGTCCTCTCGGTGGTAGTAAAGGATGAAGGAGAGGTGATTGTGAAGGTAGATCTAAAACAGACCAACAGAGAAAACAAAATAACTAATAGCCAAGAAACAACCAGAAAAATCACTCTGGGGGACCACCCTAGGTATTAGGTCACTCCCCTTGTCCAATAGACCAGCTATCCCAACTTTCCCAAAACACTGCTCTCAGAGTTCTCCTATGCTCAGAAACCCTCCAGGGCTCCCTAGGGTTTAAGACAAAAGCCCATCGCTAAGCCTGGCATTCAAGGCCTTCCATCATCTGATTGTCACCATCTTCTAAGACACATTAGTTCACCTTAACTCCCCGAACTCCTCCTTGCCCCATGAATAGTCTCCACTCTGCAGCTCTGTTCATGTCATTCACTCCAATCAGAATGCTGCCCCTGACTCCACTGAGCTCAAGCCTACCTGTTTTTTAAGGCCCACCTCCTCAGTGACAATCTCAAAGCTCCCCCTGAACGGCTTTGGCATTAACCGTCATGGCAGTGGCACATGGTCAGAAAGGTATGGGACTTAAGATTCAGGGTCTTACACTGTCAGTCTTTTCCCAATTAGGATAAAAGCCCTTTGAGGACAGGAACTGTACCTCAAAAGAAATGTTTTTGTCCTCAGAGTTTTTTTAGAAACTGAGGTTTTTAGCGACTGTGCCTTTCACCTCCTGGGTAGCATCTGCAAGAGCCTTGCCCAAGAGCGCCTGGAGGAATCTGCCTCAGCCAGCCCCAGAGCTAAATATTTCCTCCTCCTCAGTGGTCCCAAGTGCTCGTGACTTTAGGTTGTGGCTTCTCCAGCCCTCTGAGCACACCAAGACACTCTACCTTGTTGACATCCGTGAAGCCAAGCCGGTAGCCGTGTTCAAACTGCACATCTTTTTCCTTCTTCTTGTCATCGCCGTCGCGGTTGGAGTAGAGCTCCAGCCGGGTGGCCACAGGCAGGTTGTCGGCAATGCTGGAAACCCAAGGCCCCGCTCAGTCCCTCTGAACCGCCTCTCCCAAGAGTGCCCTCCCCAATGTGAATTCGAGGATGGCAGGCAGCAGAGGACGACTTACAGGTGGACATAGTAGTCCTCCGTGATCCGCTCCGCCACGAGCCGGCTCTCTTTCACGGACAGGGTCACTGGTTTGTTGGACTCACTGCACAGAACCTCACACTTCTTTTCGCTATTCATGAGAACCTGGAAAGGGGTGTTGACAATCCGGTCCCCTCTCAGCACCTCTCCTGCCGTAAGAGAGACAGATGGAGCTCAGAGCTTCAGCCCTGAGGCTGCTGAGGTCAGCAGAGCCACGGAGACCCAGGGCTGACTTGCAGGGTTGTCATCAGTTTTGCAGCCTGGCACTCCATACTCTACCCGACCTACTGAGGCGCAGCTTACCCTTCCATTCCTACCCATTGCCCTCTCCTCCCCCTTTGTGCTCTAGCACCATCAGACTTTTCAGAGCTCATCAAATATACCATTTCATTTCACGCCTCTGGGCCTCAGGTCCTTTCCTTTGCCTCGGAGGGCAATTGCCTGCTCCAGGTTTTTGAGAAACTCATCCTCACACTTCCAGCTCAGCTTCTATTTCACCCTTGGGAAGCCCTTCCTAACCTCTAACCTCTTCACTTCCTCCTCTGATTTCCCTCTGTACTGAGGCAGCATCATACAGTGGTGAGGAGAGAGGGCTGCCTGCTCTGAATGCTGGCTCTGCTACTTACTCACTTAGCAGCTTTGGCATGTCATTTAACCTCACTGAGCCTCACCCTACTCATTTATAAAATGAGGATAATAATAGCACCCACTTCACAGGGTTACAGTGAGAAATAAAGTACCAGTCACAGAGTAGGCAGGCAACAAATCCTATTTTCATTATCAGAATCACCTCTGCACCTTTTATGTCAATGATGTGACTTTGCACAGTGTTGACATATTACGTTTCTGACTCCCTTGACTATGAGTTCTTCAAAGGCAGACAGTGTTTCCTATTTATCTGTCTTCAGATCCTGATTCAGGCTAGGAGGGAAGTGGGATAAAATCCAGCACTTGAAATTTTTAGCCAAAATACCTTTTTACTTAATAAACTGGCACGCTCCTTGCATGCCTGCCTCAGAGTAACCTGCTACCAGATGTCATGCAGCAGGCACCAAGCAGTTACAGATTGACAACTAAAACTCAATGGTGCTTTTGTTTTGAGTCATTCTAATAATAACAATGCTACTGTGATGATGTGAAACTGGGACAAGCCAAAGGAGACTGACCAAAGCAACAGGCAGGACTGACCCCTGAACACACACTTGGTCTAGCATTTGCCTACCAGTGTGGACCTATGTGATGTGACACTCTCTGCCTAGTCATTTATTCACTTATTCATTCATTCCCAAAACATGTACTGGATTCTGGCTATCTCCTAGGCCCTTAAAGATACAATGTTGAATGGACATACACATGAAGCTTATGGTCTAATGGGAATGCAGACTTTGATTACACGAGAATATACTGTTCAACAAGAGGAACTTGCTCTAGACAAGTGATGCTTGAAATGAGCTATAAAGGAAGAGAGAAGTGTTAACTAGCAAACAGATAGGGGAAGAATGTTCTAGACAGAAGGAACGGTATGTGCAAAGGTCACTTGAGGGTGGGGGAAGCACGGTAAAACTGAGAGGCCTGTGCAGTTTTGATGCAGAGAGCAACTTGAGGTGAGCTGGAGAGATGGGGCTGGAGCTGGATCTCAGGGGGTGTGGACCACACTGGAAGTTTCAACTTTATCCAGAAGGCAAAAAAAAAAAGCCAATGAAAGGTTTCTATGAAGAGGGATAGCAGAAGACTTCATCTGATTCTGTTACAGAAAGATCACTCGGGATGATGGTGGTCTGTCATGCAAGTGAGCAACGATGGCTGGACGAGAGGGTGTGATGAGGATGGAAACAAGCATACAGATTCAGGAGCTACAAAGGAGGTGAAATCTAGAGACCCAGTCCTGACTGATACAAGGAGTAAGTGAAGAGGGGTGCATATTAGGAAGACTGAAGTTTCTATAACCAGGTTCTAGGTGGGAAGACAGGAAGTATAGCAAATTTAGACTAAGGGCATTTTTTCAGCTTGTTAGTTTGACTTGATATATCTGGATATAGTCAGATATCCAGACATAAAAATCAGAGGCGAGATCAGGACTGATGGAAGCTGTGAGTTGTTGGTACACAGATGAGAGGGCCACAAGCTGAGAGAGGAACAGGGTTATAGTCCAAGTAAGGTGGGTATCACTTCTTGATATTTAGAAATTAAATTTAAACCAAGAAAGAGGATATAATGGTCTGGAATGGCTCATTTGTATTCCTTTTAACTTTTAAAAAAATATATATATTTTATTGACTTTTTACAGAGATGAAGGGAGAGGGATAGAGAGTTAGAAACATCGAAGAGAGAGAAACATCGATCAGCTGCCTCCTGCACACTCCCTACTGGGGATGTGCCCACAACCAAGGTACATGCCCTTGACCAGAATCGAACCTGGGACCCTTCAGTCTGCAGGCCAACGCTCTATCCACTAAGCCAAACCGGTTAGGACCCTTTTAACTTTTTAAAGCTGGGAGCAGGTCGTCAGCCAGGCTAAATGAGCAATACGCCATGAATGTCACCCCTCTAAGAGAGTCTGAGGTTGTACTCCAGCACATCTACCATACACACACCATGAGCTGAATCTCCATCAGTATGATAATCATGAGCACAGCTATCAGACAGCCCAACTGAGCCTTTCTGGAGAAGGCAGCTGGGACAACAGAAAGAATCTGGCCTTAGAAAACTTGGGCTAATATCTCCATTTATCTACCTACTGACCATATGACACTGAGCAAGTCTTTCAAATCCTTGAAGCTGCTGTTCCCTCTCCTATGAAATAGGGAAATCATATTTGGCTTTGCAGAGTTACTATAGGAATCAACTAAGATAAAGTGTAGAGTAAAGTGCTTAAGGATATGGCCAGAGTTCCTGCATTCTGTGGCTTACTAGGTGAGTGACCTGGGGCAAGAGACTTCATCTCCTTGTGCCTCACTCCCCTTGATAAGAGGATATAAGAATAGCTGCCTTATAGGGCTGTTGTGAGAATTAACAAGTTAATGCATAGAAGTGCTTAGAAGAGTGCCTGGCTCATAGGAAAAGCCCTGTAAATATTAACAGTGATGATGAAGATAATGTAGAGTACAGGGCTTACAATCCAATAGGCATTCAATCAAGGATGTTTCTGCTCCACTCAGTAGGACATTAACATTTACTGAATGTCTACTGTGTGTTAGGCACTGGGTCAGAAGTGGTGGAGAGGGGAATGTAAGACATGATCCCTCTGCTCAAAAAGCCCCTAGGCCATGAAGGGAAACACTACACAAAGGCAGGATGACATACATTATGGCAGGATAACTTTTGTACACAGAAGTTTCTATTTCTAGGAAGCAGGACCATTCCCCAGCTTCAAGGGTCCACATTCAATTAAGATCACCCGGTATCACTCAGAAGTGTGCCCAATTGCAGAGCCTTCGATCTTTCCACATTTTCATCTCCAGGCCTTAACACTGAGACAGGCATAGAAATAAGTACTAATAGTTGTGTTCTGAATAGATGCCTTCAAATGTCTTTTCCTTTAAGCCTGAAATTCTGCCAAATAGAGAGAATTATTTGCATTAGAATAAAACGGCTGCTATTTATGGAACATTTGTGCCAGACATTGCCCTGGTGCCTCACACATTACTTGAGGTGAGTCTTGTACAGCATAACAAGTGATGTCCCTGCTTCCTTAGGGCCAGAGGTGATCACTTTCTTTTAATTAAAAGTAGAGCAGGCTACAGAAGCCACCGAAAGGAAGAGAGAGAGAGAGAGATAGAGAGAGAGAGGAGAGAGAGAGAGAGAGAGAGAGAGAGAGAGAGAGAGAAAGGTATGATATTTAGAAATCAAGGGAGAACCAATCTGAACAGTAGCCAAGGGCTCCAAGTCTGAAGCCTGACTGCCTAGCTTACCTGTTGATTAACAGTATAACAAGAGGCAAGTCACTTCACCTGTAAAAGGGGAATAAAAATAACAGCTACCACCCTAGAGCTGTTATGAAGATTAACTAAGCTAATATGTATGTAAACGATGTAGACCGTGTCCAGGACACAGTAAGTGCTACCTAAGGGTTAACTGCTATTATCATTATGAAAAGATCTGGGTTCCCATTGGGACAGGCTGACAACAGTGAGAGAGAAGAACTTACCCAGATTCTCTGCCTTGTACTTTATTTTTAAGGGCTGGCAGAAGGGCAGTGAGTAGTACTCATAAGGTAACTGGGTTCGAGAGCTGGTGAGCTTCACAGCCTAGTGGGAGAAGAGAGGCCATTATTCTTCAATTCAGACTGTTTCAATAATCCTCCCTGGTACCCACCATCTTTGGCATACTCGACAGTATTATCTAGAAGGCAAATGAACTGTTGCAGTGTTCTGTATACTCTATTGCCCACAATTCTGAGTTATTTCATATTTCATTAAGTTTATTAGATTACATTACAGACTTGGTTTAAAATCACAAACAAATTCAATATATATTGAAAGTCTTCAACATACTGATTATCCTCTGACCCTGGAATTTCACTTCTGGGCATCTTTCCTAATAACTCCAAATGAGGACAAATCTTCAGGAACAAAGAGGTTTTACTCCTTATTCATAACCATAGTGGTCTCTGCTTCTAGTTTCTTGATCCCATTAAGCTGCTTATAACTGATGCCCCAAATGAGCATGATATGTAGCAATTTGAAATTTTGATAATACCTAAAATTTGGTGGCAAACTAAGGGACATATACGTGAAAGCAAGTCATGTGGACAGCCCCTTGTGACTTTCTTATCTTCTGCTTCTCCTTTTGAACACTGGGATGCTCAGGACATAATAAAAACGTTATTTTCACACAATCTCACTGCTTGCTTTTGCACAGAGCAGTAAAGATGTGGTTCACATCAACATGGCAATGAAGCAAGAAATATACATTTATTTTAGAAGTAGAATTTATTGTAACTTTGTTAAGTTCTGCTAGCTATGTTTTATAGGATCACTAAGAATCTGAAGGATGCCCTAGCCGGTTTGGCTCAGTGGATAGAGTGTTGGCCTGTGAACTGAAAGGTCCCAGGTTCAATTCCGGTCAAGGGCACATGCCTGGGTTGTGGGCTCGATTCCCAGTGGGGGACTTGCAGGAGGTAGCCGATCCATGATTCCCTCTCATCATGGATGTTTCTCTCTCTCTCTCCCTCTTCCTTCCTCTCTGAAATCAATAAAAATATATTAAAAAAATAAAAAAGAATCTGAAGGATGACTCAAAAATTTCAACTACACATTCTTTTGTCTATGGGGGACTGATGGAGGTGTGAGAATGCTAAGTATTCTATACTGTAAACACTGCACAGAAAAAAAGACTAAGAAAAACAGACCAAAGTATTAAGAATGTTTATTTGGATGATGATAGAGGGGAGTCCGGTTAGGTGGGAGCCCTTGTACAAGGTTACACCCCTTCCCTGGTAGCAGTCTGTATCCAATGACTAACCCACTGGGGGGTTTGGAGAGGTGGTTCTCTTGCCTCAATTTAGAACAACTTTGAAGGACCAGCCATTCCAGTTCCAGTGCTTCCCACATGCCTCAGTTTACCATAGCTCAACATTCCCTCTGCCCAGCCCACTTCCCTCACTCCCACCAAATGCTGACCCTGAGAGTCTCCCCGGTACATCTCCTGCACCAAATCTCCACCTTACAGTTTGTTTCCTAGGAAACCATATCCAAGAAGATCCACCACCAACCCTCAGCCCTGCTTGGGGCTCTGAGAATGCCACCAAGAGTCCACTGTTTTAGAGACATAATCAAGATGTCAACCTGCCCACTGCCCCTGGTAAACCATTTATTAAGTGACTCCCTTCCACTCTCCACCCTACCACAGTTGACTGACCCTCAGATCGGCATCCAGCCTGAAAATGTGAGGTAGCCCAGTTGGAAAGCCTCTGTCTGGATCCTGACTTAGGGCAATGCTCCTCAAATCCTAATTGTTCACATACCAACTTGCCCTATCTACTTACCTCTTATTCTACTATTGCATCTGACTCATTTTTCATAAATACATTTAAGAAGCAAACATTATATATCAGTATTAAAAACAGAAAATCGATAGCCATGAAACCTTGAGTTGAAGTACTAGCTATGTTTTCTAATATATGTTAAAACAAAAGTTATTAAAATATATTTGTCAACCACTTAAAATCATCTCATATACCACCACTCAGACATGCAGTACACATTTTGGAGATACTGAACTGGAGAAGCCAGCGGGTAGCAGAAGCTAACATTGAAAAAACAGAGGTCACAATAGGCTGTGTATGTACAGACAATATAAGTTAGGCAGGAAAGCTGGTAAGAGAGGAGATGGAGCAGATAAAAGAGGAAGGTAGAGATGTCATAGAAGAGGCAGACTGAGAGAGAGAGAGAGACAGAAAAAAATGAAGATGAGAGAGAGAGAGAGAGAGAGAGAGAGAGAGAGAGAGAGGCAGAGTTCCTAACTGGTACTGGTCTTTATTCTCTGCAACCACAGGAGGGATAAGACCAGCTCACCATGGTCTTCAACCACACTGCCCAGCACAGAGGCTCCAATGGTCCAGGAACACTTACCTTGATTTCTACAGGGTCATTCTGGTGGAAGTTGATTGGCGCGACCCCAGGGACATAGAAGGCTCTTGTTCCACACATGAAGGAGAGAAGCAGCAGGGACCACGGCAACCAAGCCTGCTTAGAAAAAGAGAGGCCTAGGTTGGAATGAGGGAAAGAAGTGAACATCTCTCTGGGGCAGACCAAGTCATAGTAGGTTTATGTCTACTTTAACTGACCCAGTCTCATTCCTACTCTGGGAAGCCTGAGATGCTACCTCTTACATGCCCCCAAAGAATACTACAAGGAATCAATTCTGCACTTCCAAAAACGAGCAATAAAATAAATGAAGTAATAATTAACATGGGCAAAAGACTAATACAGGAGCTACATTTCCCCACTTCTGGATCAATGTTCCTTTAAAAAAATATATGTTTTTAATTTATTTTAGAGAGGGAGGAAGGGAGAAAGGGAGAGAGCGAGAAACATAGATGTAAAAGAAAAACACTGATTGGCTGCCTCCCATTTGTACCTTCACCTGGACGGAACCCACAACTTGGGCACATGCCCTGAATGGGAATTGAACTGGTGACATTTCAGTGCACAGGATGATATCCAACCAACTGAGCCACACCGGCCAGGGCTGGATCAATGTTCTTTTAACTATTTTATATTATACTAGAGGCCCAGTGCATGATTAAATCATGCACGTGTAGGGTCCCCTAGGCCTAACCTGCCATCCAGGCCATATCCACTGCCCCACAAAGCCTAGCACGCTCCGTGGACACTGCTGGCAGCCTGCTCCCCGCTTTTGATGGCAGGGGGTCCACTGGTGCTGGAGCGGACACATAGCTCCCCGCTTTCGATCGCGGGGGAGCTGGGTGTCTGTCCGCTGGTGCACCAGGCCTTTCAAAAGCCTCCGGCGGAGGTTTTTGGCCTGGTGCCGGAGCGGACAGACACCCAGCTCCCCCGCTTTCGCTTTCGATCGCGGGGGAGCTGGGTGTCTGTCCACTGGTGCCGGAGTGGACACCCAGCTCCCCGCTTTTGATGGTCAACGGCATGATGTGGGCTCGCTGCCCCAGGGAGAGGCTGTGGGACAATTGGGGGTAGGGCCAGTCTGGGGGAAGTGTTGCAAGGGGGTTGGCCGGCCTCCCCACCCTCCCCCTGGCCGGCCCCACCCTTGATTGGGGTTGGAGAGGCTGATCAGGGGCAGGGCCAGCTGGGGGGAGGGGCCAAGGGAGGTTGGCCGGTGGCCCTACCCCCCACCCCACATCAGGCCTGTTTGCTGGCCGCAGTGGGCATCACAGCTACAGGTCTTTCTGGTGGTTACAGCGTTTTGGTCACTGGCTTTTTATATATATAGACTAGTGACTCGGTGCACGAAATTCGTGCACATTAAAAGGGGATTAATTAGAGGAAATAATTTAATATTGCTATTTGCCCTTTCTCTATAATAGAAGTGTCAGAGATGAAAGAAAATTAGTAAAATGTATATGAAAACCTTCCTCCTGTCAGAGTCTGGGGCACACCACAGGACACAGAGTCAAGTCCCCGCCCACCGCCCCCCCCCCCCCACCATTGGGCTAGATCCAGACCTGGCCAGTCCCACCCTTGTCAAGCCCTGCCGGGCAGTAGGCGTAGCCTCAGGTCCCCTGGCCGGCGCCAAGACAGGGGGCATGGCCTGAGGTCCCCCAGCCCAGACCAGGGCGGGGGGCGTGCCTTGAGGTCTTCCATCAAGTCCCGCCAGGTGGGGGACATGGCCTGAGATCCCGTCAAGCCCCGCTGGGTGAGGGGCATGGCCTGAGGTCCCCCGTCAAACCCCACCAGGTGGGGGGGGGGCGCAGCCTCAGGTCCCCCGGACCAGCACCGGGAGGGGTACGCAGCCTGAGTTCCCCGAACCAGCACTGGGGGTGCACCTTGAGGTTCTGGGTGGGGGGCGTGGCCTGAGGTCCCCTGTCAAGCCCCGCTGGGCAAGGGGTGCAGTCTGAGGTCCCCCAACCTGGTGCTGGGGTGGGGGGCGCAGCCTGAGGTCCCCCAGCCTGGTGCTGGGGCAGGGGGAGCAGCCTGAGGTCCCCTAGCCCAGCACCAGGATGGGATGCGCACCTTGAGGTCCCCCGTCAAGCCCTGCTGGGCAGGGGGCGTGGCCTCAGGTCCCCTGGCCTGGCACGGGGCGGGGGGGGCGGGGGGCCTGCGGCCTGAGGTCCCCTGTCAAGCCTCATGGGGGCGGGAGAAGGCGTAGCCTCAGGTCCCTGCTGATTGCTCGTTAAGGCTCCTTATGGGAACTTGGCCTCAGCTATGGGTGCAGCCATCTTTGTGATGGAGTGATGGTGAATTTTCATATTACTCTTTTTAGATAGGATTACCCTCTTGTAGAGCTAGCAGGGAATAAAGCTCCAGTGTTCCATTTATTCCTATTTCTCTATATAGTAACAGGCTCACTTTGTAAGGAAGCTCCTCGTTACCAACATATTTTCCTATAAGCCTTCTTCAAAGTTGTACTGACCTCATCACCTCCCACTCTCCTCCTTACTCAGCTCTAGCTACACTGGCCTTCTTGTCTCCTGACAGCAAGCCCTTCTCCACACCTCAGGGCCATCACCTTTACTGTTCCCTCTGACAGAATGCCCTTCCCACAGATATCTGCATGGCTCATCTCATTCCTATTCCCAGTGCCTGGCACAAAGTAGGCACTTCTGCATGCAGGGTAGTCATCTGGGAATCAAAGGCAAGAAAGATCAACTACTTGTCTCAAGAAATTCATCCCATCAAAGCATGGCGTTCCTTTCACTAATACCATCCTTTTCTCCCTTAAGGAACTAGAGCTTCATGATACTCTCTCTGCATGGTCTGAACAAGGAACTTTTGTCATCCATACCTCGATCACCAACTCAATACTTCTTTGTATTTATTTTCTTGGTGTCTGTAACCAAATTTATCCCTGAGGCCCAGCAGAGGGGATCAGGGCCCATGAGTCACAGTGTTTCTATGGCAGCCGTTTGGGCCAGTGTCTGCCATGGATGGGGCAGGCACCGAATTTGACATGGCTGCAGGCCAACTCAATCTTGGTTTTGCATTTGTCTTCTCTCTCCACCCCTTTTACTGCAGCAGCATTTCAGACCTTCATTTCCTCCCACCTGGACACTGGACACAGCCTCCTGATCACCTTGCCTTGGCAGCTGCTCCATCCTTCAAGTTACGCTCCCCTCCCCCATGCAGGTTATTCTTTCTGAACCTTAGGAATCAGAATCACTCAGAAGACTTGCCAAACATTTAGGCTGGTCTGCATTTTCACCAGGAGCACAATGGTAGAATAAATAGCTTTAAAAGTTTAAGTTTTTGCTCTGGCTGGTTTGGTTGAGTGGATAGAGTGTTGGCCTTCGGACTGAAGGATTCCGGGTTTGATTCTGGTTAAGGGCACATGCCCGGGTTGCCAACTCGATCCCCAGTGGGAAGCGTGCGGGAGGCAGCCGATGGGTGATTCTCTCTCATCATTGATGTTTCTATTTCTTTCTCCCTCTCCCTTCCTCTCTGAAATCAATAAAAATATATTTAAAAAAATGTTTAAGGTTTTGAGCTCAGTATACTTTTTTATAGATACACAGGTTGATCAAAGTCTTAAAAACAATATATTCACAGAATATTTTCCCCTGGATTTGTTGTGAACGTTTATAAGTATCTGCCAGCTAATGTTCACTATGAAATATGAAGTAATAGTTTGATCCCTAAAACAACAGTGAAAAATGGATAAAAGAGTCGTATCATATTTGGTAATTAGAAAGTCTGCGGAATTAGGGATGAGAGGAGGAAAATCTTTAAAGGAAACGGCAAAACTAGAAGGTAGAAAATTGCCTAACAGGGCAGGATTCTGTGAAAGACAGTACTTCCCATCCCCCACTCCTACCTCCCTTTCTTTTATCTTTCTAAATTAATTTAAATTTCCTCTAATGTTAACATTTGACATAATCATGGGTGAATAAGCTTTTAAAAAATAACTACTTTTAAAAAGTTTTGAAAAAGTAAAACATATAGTAAATAATTAAAACAGTACAAATGGGTATACCATGAAAAAGAAATCTTCCTCTCACTTCAGCTCCCCAAAGACAACTGCTCTCACCAGTTCCTTGAAAATCCCTCTACAGATATTCTCTAAATATATATATAACTGATTTCAGAGAGGGAGAGGGAGGGGGAGGAGGGGGGAAAGAGATAGAAACATCAATGATGAGAGAGAATCACTGATCAGCTGCCTCCTGCATGCCCCACATTGGGGATGGAGCCTGCAACCTGGGCACGTGCCCTGACCAGGAATGGAACTGTGACCTCCTGGTTCATAGGTTGATGCTTCGATGTTCAACCACTGAGTCACACTGGCCAGGTCCTCTACAGATATTCTATGCATGCACAGAGGGAAGGGTTTAGTGGTATGAGTTTGCCTTGAATACAACAAACAGAGTTTTATTCTTTCTTTCTGTGATGACTGTGCGCTGGCCACAGCATCTGATTTCCTCTTGATCAAAGACTTCCTCCACTGAACAGTTATTGGAAGATTTGGTCCCTCTCTCTCTGGAACCCTTTACTAGGCCTCACTAGTCAGTGCTTAAAATATGAGTGCGTAGTGCGAGAGAAATAAACCCTGTCCTCTTTTTTCCTGTAATTCCTTCGTGCTGGAATTCCAGTTCATTAAACTGCAAAAAAGATAAATCCTGGGTTACTAGCATAAACTGTTATCCAAAAGTAGTTTAAAAATAAAAAGAACAAACGCTGAATTTTTTAAAAAAGATGCAGAAAACAGACGATCCTCACACAAAGATACTATCGACAAACGTCAATTCAGACCTCCGTTACCGCCATTTGTCCACCATCCAGAGCTGGGGGATCAGTGCTGACATGTACACATAAGGAACTACTGGACATTGAAATTGAGTCTCAAAAGAACTGTTGGTCCAGGGGGAAGCTCGCTACAGACGGATTCATTTGCCTGTCAGCATAACTATTATTGCTCGTCTCACATTCAGTGCTTATTAGTATATATCTAGTGACATATGATCTCGCTCATCTAGGGGAAATGATGAACAACATAGACTGAGGAACAAGAACAGAACCAGAAGCAAGGAGGCATCGATCGGACTATCGGGCCTCAGAGGGAGGATAGGGGAGGGTAGGGGGAGGGTGGGGGGGAGGGGGAGAGTTCAACCAAAGGACCTGTATGCATGCATATAAGCCTATCCAACGGTTAAGTTCAACAGGGGATTGGGGCATGCGTGGGGAGAGGGGTGGGATGGGAATGGGGGGATGAGGACAAATATGTGACACCTTAATCAATAAAGAAATTTAAAAAAAAAAAAAAACAAAAAAAACGTCAATTCAATTTATCTTAGAGGAAGGACCAACAGATGAAAAATGGCAAATATTTCCATAATATGCTAGAATCTTTTTTTTTTAATTTTTTTTGTATTTTCTTTTTTTTTTAATATTTTATTGATTTTTTACAGAGAGGAAGAGAGAGGGATAGAGAGTCAGAAACATCAATGAGAGAGAAACATCAATCAGCTGCCCCCTGCACACCCCCCACTGGGGATGTGCCCACAACCAAGGTACATGCCCTTGACCGGAATCGAACTTGGGACCCTTCAGTCCGCAGGCTGACGCTCTATCCACTGAGCCAAACCGGTTTTGGCTATGCTAGAATCTTTGACTGCACCAAGATGACACTGTCAGTGTTAGACATTAAAATGTCATTGTTTTGATATTCCATATGCTGAAGGGATTATGAACAGGAACACTTCTAGGGGACAGTTTGGCATTCTATCAAAAGCCCCACAAAAGTGCACTTTTCATACTGAATTATGGTCACTTAAGTATCTACCATCTATCCAGCTAATCGCTTGTCTAGCTTTGTTGACAGGGGTACTCAATAAATCCTTATCAAACAAATTAATAAGCACCAACCAACTTCTGATCTATAAAAATATAAAACCATCCACTCACATAAAGGTTAAATAGCATGGTCCTTTAAAATATATATATATATTGATTTCAGAGAGGAAGGGAGAGGGAGAGATAGAAATATCAATAATGATAGAGAATCATTGATCTGCTGCCTCCTGCATGCCCCCTACTGGGGATCAAGCCTGAAACCCGGGCATATGCCCTTGACAGGAATCGAACCAGGTACCTTTCAGTCCATAAGCTGATGTTCTATCCACTGAGACAAACCAGTCAGAGCAATACTATCGTTCTTTTGGTTTCTTAAAGACTTTTAATTGATTTTTTTCAAAAGATTTTTAATTGATTCTTAGAGGAAGGGATAGAGAAAGAAACACTGTTTTGCTTTCATTATATTTATTTTTGGATACTTTGTATTTGCATATTTTCTTTTACAGCTGTGATTTAGAATTTTCTTTTCTTTTCTTTTTTTAAATTGATTTTTAGAGAGGAAGGGAGAGGGAGAGAGAGGAACATTGATGTAAGAGTGAAACACTGATTGGCCGTTTCCTGCATGCCCCCTACTGGGGACTGAGCCAGAACCCCGCATGTGCCCTGACCAGAAATTGAACTGGCAACCTTTTGGTGCAGGGGACGACATCCAACCAACCAAGCCACACCAGCCAGGGCTGAATAATATGACCCTGGAGAATTTTTTTTTTAATTGTCAAATTTAAGTTCTTGACACTTCCCACCATTCTACCTGTCTAAGGACCTTGCTTAAGAATCCCTGAGGAGCCTGGCCAACATGGCTCAGTGGTTGAGCATCACCCTATGAACCAGGAGGTCATGGTTCAATTCTGGTCAGAACATATGCCCGTGTTGCATTGCAGTCTCCATCCCCAGTGGGGGTGTGCAGGAGACAGCTGACCGATGATTCTCTCTCATCACTGATGTTTCTATCTCTTCCTCTCTGAAATTAATAAAAATATATTTTAAAACAAAGAATCCTTGAGGATACCTATTACACCTACACCCTATCTGTATATAAAGAATAGTGGTTCTCAATGCTGATGCATATTAGAACAAGCTGGGGAATAAATTCCCAATCAAAAGGTGTAGAGTGGCTGATTAAATAAAAAGACCACATACCAAGATCCAGAGATATGCTGTCTACAAGATTCACTTTAGAACTATCTATAGACACACACAGGTTGAAAGTGAAGGTATAGAAAAAATATTCCATGTAAATGGTAACCAAAAGAAAGCAGAGATAGCTATTTATATTAGACAAAATAAACTTTCAGTCAAAAACTGTGTCTAGAAACAAAGATCATTATATATATAATGACAAAGGGTCAATTCAATGGGAAGATATAACAATTAAAGATATATATGCACCCGACATCAGAGCATCTAAATATATAAAGCAATTATTGACAGATCTGAAGGGAAAAATTGAAAGCAATACAACAAGAATAGGGGACTTCAATATCCCATGTATAATAATGTATAGAACATCCACTCAGAAAAATCAATAAATGGCTGACTTGGAACACTACAAACTAAATGGACCAAACAGACGTAATATAGAACTTCCCACCCAACAGCAGACTATACATTCTTCAAGTGCACGCAGAACATTCTCCACGTCACAAAACAAGTCTTAAATTTAAGAAGACTGAAATCATTCCTTTCCTGACCATAATGGAATGAAACTAGAAACCAGTAACAGCAAAAAAAAAAAAAAAAGAGAGAGAGAAAGTCTACAATTATGTGAAAATTAAGTAACACACTCTAGAACAGCCATTGAGGTCAAAGAGGAAATGAGAATTTAAAAAGTTCCTCAGACAAAAGAAAATGAAAATACAACATACCAAAACACATGGAATGCATTAAAAGCAGTATTAAGAGGGAAATTTATAGTGAAAAGTGCCTTCATTCCAAAAATATCTGAAAACAAACAAAACAAAAAACACAACCTATCTTTACACCCCAAGGAACTAGAAGAACAAACCAAGCCCAAAGTTAGCAGAAGAAAGGAAATAATAAAGATTAGGGCAGAAATAGGAAAAAAAAAACCCCAACAGAACCAAGAGTTGTTTTTTTTAAAAAAGATAAACTTGACAAACACTAAGGAAAAAAAAGAGAAGACTGAAATAAATAGTATCAGAACTGAAATAGGAAACATTACAATAGATGTCTTGGAAATAAGCAGGATGATAAGGGACTATAATGAATAATTAAATGTTAAAAAATTGGATAACCTCGAAGAAATGGACACATTCCTAGAGATACACACCCTACCAAAACTGAATCAAGAAGGAATAGAAAGCCTAAACAGATGAATAAAAAATAAGATTGAGTCAGTAATAAAAAAAACCTCCCAACAAAGAAAAGTCCAGGAGCAGATGGCTTCACACAGGTGCAGTTTATTAAACATTCAAAGAATTAATACCAATCTTTAAACTCTTCCAAAAAACAGAATACGGAATACTTACAAACTCATTTTATGAGGCCAGCATCATCCTGATTCCAAAATCAGACAAAGATACCACAGAAAACAACATGTCAATATCCTTAATGAATACAGATAGAAAAGTCCTATATATTAAAAGGGTAATATGCAAGCTGACCCTAACAGGGGAACGACCAGTTGCTATGACGTGCACTGACCACCAGGGGAAGACGCTCAACGCAGGAGCTGCCCCCTGGTGGTCAGTGCGCTTCCACAAGGGGAGCGCTGCTCAGCCAGAAGCTGGTTCCTGGCTGGCCAGTGCAGCAGCGGTATTGGGAGCCTCTCTCGCCTCTGCGGCAGCACTGAGGGCTCCCGGGCTGTCAGAGAGATGTCTGACTGCCAGCTTAGGCCCAATCCTCTGGGGAGCGGGCCTAAGCTGGCAGGTGGACATCCCCCAAGGGCTCCCGGGCTGCCAGAGGGATGTCTGACTGTCAGCTTAGGCCGGATCCACTGGGGAGTGGGCCTAAGCCGTTAGTCGGACATCCCCTGAGGAGAACCTGGACTGCGAGAGGGTGCAGGCCAGGCTGAGAGACCCTCCCTCGAGTGCATGAATTTTCATGCACCAGGCCTCTAGTCCTCAATAAAATACTAGTAAACCAAATTTAGCAGCACATTAAAAAGATCATATACCAAGATGGAGTGGGCTTTATCACTGGGATATAAGTATGGCTTCCATATGCAAATCAACCAATGTGAGTGATAAACCACATTAAATGAGAGAAAACTCCCCATATGATCATTTCAATAGATACAGAAAATGCATTTGACAAAGTTCAACATCCATTCATGACTCAAATTCTCAACAAAATAGGTATAAAAGGAACTTACCTCAACACAATAAAGGCCATATATGAAAAGTACACAGTTAACATTATTATTTCCTTTTTAATTGAATTTATTGGGATGACACTGGTTAATAATAAAAACATTAGTATTTCCCCTCCTAAGAAGGAAGATATCAGAAACCCCCCCCCCCCTTTTTTTAACCTTATCTGATATGTGATTTGAAGCCAGAGCAGAGGATTACAATCTCCTGGGTTATCAAGCCAATTAAATCTAAGAAGTCACCCAAGTTCTATCTTCTTCTTCTTTTTTTTTAAACTTTATTTTCTTTACAATTTAATTGCACATGTATATTTTATTTCTTTATATTTTTATTGATTTTTAGAGAGGAAGGGAGAGGAATAGAGAGATAGAAACAATGATAATAGAGAAACATCATCAGTCCATTGATCAGTTGCCTCCTACTGGAGATCAAGCCTTAAACCCGGGCATGTGCCCTTGACCGGAATCTATCCCAGGACCTTTCAGTCCGCAGGCCAATGCTCTATCCATTGAGCCAAACTGGCTAGGGCCTACATTCTTTTGCAACTAGAATCCTCCAATCTTAGCAGAGAGACTCCACCCTTGGGAACTCAGAGGCTCCTTGAGAGCTCAGGTTGCAGAGGAATAAAAAGCAAATACTCACAAACGTCAATACACTTATTCCAAAGTCTCAAACTAATGGAGCAAGTACACACACACAAAAATAAAAACAAATAAAAAGAAAAGAACCCAACAGTGAGGATAATACTCACCCTGGTAGAAGTCAACACTAAAAAGCAACAGGAAGCCACAGAGTCACTGAACACCTACAAAGTAAGTTCAAGGCACTGTGGCAGACATTTTACAAATACTGATTTGTGCCATCCTCACAACTACATATACCTGGGAATTTTTGTCATCATTTCAGATGATTGCTAGTTAACTCGAGACCCAAAGATAAATAATTTGCCCAAGATCAGAATGTAGAGAAACAGGTGTGCTCTTTTTTGGCAGGTGAGTTGCATTAAACAATGATGAGCATTCAAGGATGATATTGATAACATCTGCAGCTAATATTTACTGAATGCTGATTGTCTGCCAGGTACAGTTCTAGGTTCTTTTCATGCAATAACCCAATTAATTTTCACAACAATCCTGTGAGGTAGAGACTCATTATTCTCATTTCACAGATCAGAAAACTGAGGTTCAGTGAGGTGACATAACACTGGCTAAGACAGGACTTGAACCCAGGCAGTCCATTCTCTAACCAGTACAGAAATTAGTTCACTATTTACTGAGCACCTACTATGTGCCTGGCATTATGCCAGCCTCATAGAATGCATGCCCACTAGTTTTCAGCCAGTTGGGGGACAGGTCATCAGCCAATCACAATACTAGGTTCCAGATGCTATGATGGATTAAGAAGCTAAGGACAGTGTATTGGGGAGGGGTGCATAGAGCTATCCAAACTGGTACTGAAGAAAATAGACAAAACTGAAATGTAAAAATTGAAATAGAAGTACTACTAGAAGAAAATATAGATTGCTTTTTTAAAAATCCAGAAGCTATAAAATAAAAAGGTATGTAGGATGGAAGAAAATAAAAAAATATAAACACCATAGAAAAAGAAAAAGACAATTTGGATAAAAATATTTACCACACCCCTGAAAAGGACTAATTTCTTCACTATACCAAGAGCTCACACAAAACAATGAAGGACAAATAACCCAAAAGAACATAAATAGGAAGCTTCTAAAAAGTGCTCTCTCTCTAGATATTTATTTTATTAACTCAAAAAAGAAGGGAGGTAAAACTATTATTAAAGGACTACCAATGTAAGTTATTAAGTAGAAAAAAGTAAGATGCACAGCAGTATATGAAGAGCATAATCTCATTTGTCTAAATAACTTTTTAAAGCATGTACTAAAGCCAGAAAAAGACATCACAAGAAAAGGAAACTATAAACAAATATTACTCATGAACACAGATTTAAAAATCCTTAACAAAAGATTAGCAAATCAAATCCAACAATATATGAAAAGTGACCAAGTGGGATTTATCCCAGGAATGCAAGGTTGGCTTAATCCATTCATGTAATATAGCATATAAATAGAAAAAGGACAAAAACCACATAATTATCACAACTGATGCAGAAAAAGCACTTGAAAAAATCCAACACACATTTGTAATAAAAAATCAACAAACTAGGAATAGAAAGGACTTCCTCAATCCGAAAAAGGGCAGCTATGAAAAACACAGCCAACATCACACTTGATGGTGAGAGACTGAATGCTTCCTCCTAAAATGAGGAACAGAACAAGGATGTCCACTCTTGCCATTCTATTCAACATTGCTTATAAATGGAACTAATGTGTATTAAAGCAAATAATTAATTAATTAAAGACATCCCAATTAAAAAGAAGTAAAAGTGCTCTCTCTATATATTTATTTATTTTTTTATTGATTTTGGAGAAATTAGAAACATAAATGATGAGAGAGAATCATCAATTGGCTGCCTCCTCCACACCGACCACTGGGGGTTGAGCCCACAACCCGGGCATGTGCCCTGACCGGAATCGAATCCTAACCTCCTGGTTCATAGGTCGACACTCAATGACTGAGTCACACTGGCCAGGCGAAGTAAAGGTGCTTTTAACTGCAGATTACATATCTTATATCTAGAAAAGCCTAAGGAATTACTAGAACTAATAAGCTGAGCAAGGTTACAGACTACAAGAGCAACATATAAAAATTAATTGTATTTCTACATACTAACAACAAACAATACAAAAAAACACAAGAAAATAGTTCCATTTATAATAGTTTTAAAAAGAATGAAATAAAAATTTTAAAAGAACTTGTATACTGAAAATTACAAAACATTCTGAAGAGAAATGAAAGAGACGTCCTACTTTCAAAGATTGGAAGAGTCAATATTGTTAGGATAGCAATTCTCCCCAAACTGATCTACAGCTTCAATGCAATCCCTATCAAAATCCCAGCCGGCTTTTTTGTAGAAACTGACAAGATGACTCTAAAATTTATATGTAAATTCAAAGAATCCCGAACATCCAAAACAACTTTAAAAAAGAACAAAATTGGAGGATTTATACTTCCCAATTTCTAAGCTTATTATAAAAGTTACTAGGGGCCCAGTGCACGAATTCGTGCACCTTTCTTGAAAGGAATTGTGGGCCGCGAGGCTGTGGTGGGCACAGGGGTGGGTCTCGGCCCATCCTCCGTGCCCCCGCCTGGCCCCTCCCACTGCGGTCCTCATCCCCCAGTCCTCCCCCCGCCTCCCATCCCCATCCCCTATCTGCGGGCAGCCCTGCTCTCGCCGCCGCTGCCACTCCCACGCGCTGATGGTGCCAGCCCCACTTGCATCCACTGACGACGTGGAGCGACTGGGGCCGGCGCCAGCAGCAGGTATGGCAGGTGCTGGCAGCAGGTGCGAGCGGCAGCTGCCAGCCCCGATCACCCCTCAGGAGCAGGGGGAGGTGAAGAAGTCCTCAGGGGTGATTTGGGCCAGCAGCAGCTGCTCACACCCACTGACGGCACTGAGCAATTGGGACTGATGCCAGGCGCAGGCAGCACGTGTGAGTGTTGGGTGGGACCATGGTGCGCGGGAGCAAAGAATTTTCAGTAACCACCAGAAGCTCACCCTGATGACAGCGACTGGCGCCCCACCTTGGTCTGGTGCTCCCGCTCACCTGCTCCACCATCCTGCTGCAGCCGATGCCCGCCATGTTCCGCGATCTGCTGTCTACTGCCGATGCCCGCCATGTTCTGCGTGTGCCCCCTGGTGGTCAGTGCACGTCATAGCAACCGGTTGTTCAGTTGTTCCACCATTTGGTCTATTTGCGTATTAGGGTTTTATATATATAGATAGTAATCAAGATAGTATGGTAAGGATAACCATAAAGATCAAGGGAACAGAATTAAAAGTCCAGAAATAAATCTTTACATGTAAAGTATATTGACTTTCAACAAAGTTGCCAAGGCAATTCAATAGGGAAAGGATAGTCTTTTAACAAATGGTGCTTGGACAACTGGTAGCCATATGCAAAAGGAACCTCATACCATACACAAAAATTAACTCAAAACGTATCATAGACCAAGACAGAAGAACTAAAACTATAACATTTCTAGAAGAAAAGCTAGGAGAAAATATTTGTGACCTTGGGTTAGGTAAAGATGTCTTTGATACACCACCAAAAGCACAAACTACATTTTGAAAATGGATTTCACCAAATTTCAACACTTTACAATTCAAAAGATATTAAGAAAACGAAAGGACACAGATTAGGAAAAAAAACACACACAACTTTGTAAATCATATATCTGATAGGGGACAGGGGACTTGTATCCAGAATATCTAAAAAAACTCTTACAACTTAATAATAAGAAGGCAAACAATCCAATTTTAAAATGGGCAAAAGATTTGTACAGACATTTCACCAAAGATATAGGAATGGCTAATAAGCACATAAGATGTTCAGAATCATTTGTCATAAGGGAAATGCAAACCAGAACCACAATGAGGTATCACTGCACACCCTCTAGAATGGCTAACCTCAGAAACACAGACAATAACAAGTGTGGATGAAGATGTGGAGAAACTGAAACCTCACATATTGGTGGGAATGTAAAATGGTATAGCCACTTTGGAAAGTTTGGCAGTATCTCTAAAATGTTAGATAGAAATTACCACACTATGCAGCAATTCCAATCTTAGGCATTTACCCAAGAGAAAAGGAAATAAATATATGTTCATACAAAGACTTATACATAAATGTTCCTAACAGCTTTGATCATAACAGTCCAAAATTGGAAACAATCTGAACACCCATCAATTGGTGAATAGCTAAACAAAATATAGTGTAGTCACAGAATGGAATACTATTCAGCAATAAAAAGGGGTAAACCACCAGCGTGGCTGGTTTGGCTCAGTGGATAGAGTTTGGCCTGAGGACTGAAGGGTCCCAGGTTCAATTCTAGTCAAGAGCACATGCCCAGGTTGTGGGCTCGATCACCAGTGGGGGGAGTGCAGGAGGCAGCCAATCAATGATTCTCTCTCATCATTGATGTTTCTATCTCTCTCTCCCTCTCTCTTCCTCTCTGAAATCAATAAAAATATATTAAAAAAATAAAAATATGTTTTAAAACAAAAAGAATCGAATATAAAAGTAAATTTTGCCGAAACCGGTTTGGCTCAGTGGATAGAGCGTCGGCCTTCGGACTCAAGGGTCCCAGGTTCGATTCCAGTCAAGGGCATGTACCTTGGTTGCGGGCACATCCCCAGTAGGGGGTGTGCAAGAGGCAGCTGATGGATGTTTCTCTCTCATCAATGTTTCTAACTCTCTATCCCTCTCTCTTCCCCTCTGTAAAAAATCAATAAAATATATTTAAAAATAAATAAATAAAAGTAAATTTGATAATATATTTTTTTAAAAAGAGTAAACTACCAACTCATGTTACAACACGATAGCCCTCAAAAACATTATGCTAAGTAAAAGCCAGATGCAAAAGTCTGTATGTTGTATGATTTTACTTATGTGAAATGTCTAGAAAAGGCAAATCTATAGACATAAAGTAGATCAGTGGTTGGCTGGTTGTGGGAACAGCGATTGACTTCAAGTTTCAATCCTTTGACTGTGAAGAAACTGGTTGAGGAGTTAATAAAAATGTTCTAAAAGTTTGTGTCATTGTTATGATGGCTGCACAAGTCTACACATTTACTAAAAATCATTGTACTGTAAATTTATGGTATTAAAAATGATACCTTCATAACCCTGAAGGGAAAAAACAAAAACAAAAAACAGCCAAGGATGGATAGATGAAACATGTTTGGCATTATAATGGTAATAGTGAAGTTGGGTAATGGGTTGTGAGGGTTCATCATACCATTTCTTCTACTTTCGTGTATGTTAGAAATTTTTCATATAAGTTTTTAAAAATGGGCATTTTTATATGCATAAAAATGTTCTGGAGAAAAAATTTTAAAGATTTTTTTAAGTTGACTTTTAGAGAGGGAGAGCGAGAGAAAGTAACATCGATGTGAGAACCTCCCCTACTCCACACCGTCCCCTCCACTGGGAATTAAGCAGGCAACCCTTGGTGCATGGGTCTACACCCAACCAACTAAGCCACAATGACCAAGGCTGAAGAAATGTTGTTTTTTAAACAAAACTACTTTTTATACTAACTTTTTGCCATATACATGAGTCACCCATATTAAAAATAAATAAATTTACATTTTAAGGTGAAGGAAATTGGCTGCCTCTGAAAATACTTGGGCAAGCACTTCTGAAGAAATACAGAAAATGGGAGTTATAAAGTAAGAACAATGCAGAGGGGATTCTGTAACCAGGTGTGTGGGTAACCATCCCAGATCAGGAATTCTTAACCTCAGGTAGGGTGTTGCAAAACCCTCTGAGAATCTTATAAAACCCGCAGAGTCTGCTCCCAGGAAAAACGCTACAAAATGCAGAATCTGATGTACAATTCCAGAAGGATTAAGGACTGAGAAGTTCATAGTACTAGACACCATTTCAATTTTTGTAATTTTTTTTTTTTAAATGAGTGAAAGCAGTTTTATTACAGAAAAGCTCCCTGGGAGGGGACCCGAGTGGGTTGCCCAACTTTTGTAATTCTTTACCTCTGCAGCCCTGACAGCCTGACCGATTATGTTTCACCCACAGCTCTATTCTGTAAGGAACTTAGGGAGTAGCAAAGTACCTGCTTCTTGGGAAATTCCATTGTATTTTCCTTTAATTTTTAATTGATCACCACCGGAATTCTCATGTGAGATTCAGTCTGAAAAGTCAATTAAGTATTTAAGCAAACATCCTTTGTATGTTAGAGTCCTGAGAGGAGCGGGAATCCTAAGAGATGTGAACCAGCCAATTCAATGTTATTTGCTTTATTTGGTTTCCGTGTCACGAGATGGCAAAGGTAGCATGTCAAGGAACAAGGTGATGGTAATCTAGAAGCCGTTTGTGCTGTAACCTAACACCCCACCACTAGCAAAGATATGGGTGACCTGAAAAGTTATAATTTAAAAGACCCAAGAATCAAGGTTTTTGCCCTCCTTAACTGTTTTACTTTTGGGAGGCAGGCATGTAAAAAAAACCTCTCCCAAACACCCCAGTGAAGGACTGCTAGGACTAAAGAGTACCCCTCACTCCCCCAAATTTGCAGCACCCAATTTGAAAGGTGTGAACAATTAACTTCTTCAAAAGAAAATAGGAAGTTTCCCCTGAGAACTGAAAATTATTTCATTCATTCACATTTCTCTGTGGCCAGAAGTTAACTTTTCTTTTCTGGAGTCCTCTGCCTTCCAGTCTTCTTTCCTATCATCTAGCTATACAGTCTGGCCAATCCGAACAGCTTTTCTAGTTCCCATTTCATGTCTTTCCTGCTGCAAAAACAGTACCTTCCTTAACAGTAAGCTAGATTCTTCTTTTTTCTTCTCCAAGATACAGTCACCATTTTAAGGTCACTCAGTTAATTGCTCCCCAGAATAAAAAACAAAACAAAACAAAACACAAAGAAAAAGGCTCTGGGGCACAGTTTGCCAACAGTTAACTGAAATCAATTACCCAATGGGCAAAAGCTCCCTAAGAATTCAACAACACACACAGGATGGTTAATGACAGCTAAAGAACACTTACCAAGCAGCCCCATGGAGCTAAAGAACTCACAAAGAAAAACAACAACAACAAAATCAAACAAACCAGAATCAAATTAGCCACAGGAGACTGAAAATGTAGCCTTTATTTCAGAGCCCACAGACACAGAGTAGCTATGAACAGATACATAAAAAGACTCAGAACTGTTTCTTGGGGTAGGGAAAATCCGCAGCAGGCTGTGGAAATCCAATGAAACAAATGACTACCCAGCAACAGACACCACACCTAAATCTTGAGGCCAGAAAGTACAGAAATAAAACTTAAATGCATTGACCTTCCCTCTCTGCCTTGAGTATTTATTTATAAAGGAAACTCAGTCCAAGCAACAGGTTTACATGGTTCACCTCTGAAAGACTTCAAACCTTGAAATGGAAGTTATAGAGAGCTCTCTTTGTGCTAGGCACTTTCATATTTCATTTAATCATCACAAGGACCCTTTCGAAGAAAGTATTATCCTTACTTTAAAAATAAGGAAATTTCTTAGCCGGGTAGCTCAGTTGGTTAGAGCACTATCCTGATACATCAAGGTTATGGGTTTGAACCCTGGCCAGGGCACATACAAGAATCAACCAATTGCCCTAACTGGTTTGGCTCAGTGGATAGAGTGTCGGCCTGCAGACTGAAAGGTCCCAGGTTCGATTCCGGTCAAGGGCATGTACCTGGGTTGCAGGCACATCCCCAGTAGGAGGTGTGCAGGAGGCAGCTGATCGATGTTTCTCTCTCATCAATGTTTCTAACTCTCTATCTCCTCTCCCTTCCTCTTCTTTTAAAAAATCAATAAAATATATTTAAAAAAATTAAAAAAAGAATCAACCAATGAATACATAAATAAGTAGAACAAATCGATGTGTTTTTTCCTCTCTCCCTCCCCATCCCTCCCTCTCCCTCTCTCTCTCTCTCTCTCTCTCTCTCTCTCTCTCCTTCCTCCCCTCTCTAAAAATCAATCAATAAAATTTTTTAAAAAATAAGAAAACCGATTCAATATGGGAAAATGAAAAAGTTCTGAAGCTGGATGATGGTGATGGTTGCACAACAGTTGAAGGTACTTAATGGCATTGAACTGTACACACAAAATAGTAAATATGGCTAATTTTATGTGATGTATATTTTACAATTAAAAAAATGATTTTAAAAAAAGGGTAACTGAAGTTTAAAGAAGCAAAGTTTGCCAAACTCATAAAATCAATCAAAGAGTGTCAAATTCTAGCCCAGGTCCTCGGCCAAGCCTTAGTTTCCTCTGTAAAATGGACTTTTGTAAGGATTAGGTTAAATAATGAATGGGGATATGGTGAATTAACAGACATGTATTATGTGAGAGGCAAGTTTTCCCTAGAAGTCAGGTATCATAGGGGATTACCACAAACTTTTAATAGCGTGTGAATCAGAATGTCAGAGTAGAAAAAACTTCATATAAAGACCAAGCATTAAGTTCAAGCCTTAATTTCACAAGACATTTGGGGGTTGCAAATTTAACCACTTAGAAGGGTCATAGTAGTGACCTAAATGGTGAAGCTGCTCAGGAGTAAGACGATAGAATTGAGAAAATGATAAACTGGGACCTGCATGAGGAATGCTCTTGATGGGGAATTTTGGCCCAAATTTTCAAGAGAAATGAAAACCTAGAATTGTAAAATCTCCTAATCATTAAACATTGACAACTAACTTGAAAAATATTAAGTACTATGCCAGCCAACCCCACTCCCCAGTTAAGTCCATGTGAAGATGTGGCCCACAGATTGCCAATTTATAGTGTCTGATCTACTTTAAGTAGAAACTGAGGCCCAAAGATGTTAAGGGCACCCAGACTTTCTTCTAAACAGCCTTAAGAATTCAGTTCCACCCTAGCTGGTTTGGCTCAGTGGATAGAGCCTCGGCCTGCAGACTGAAGGGTCCCGGGTTCGATTCCAGTCAAGGGCACATGCCCAGGTTGGGGGCTCCATCCCAGAAGCTGGGCATGTAGAAGGCAGCCAATCAATGATTCTCTCTCATCATTGATGATGTTTCTATCTCCCTCTCCCTTCCTCTCTGAAATTAATAAAATTATCTTTAAAAAATATATATATATATTTATTTTAAAAAAGAAATTCAGTTCCAACTTGCGATTTGATTTTTTTATAAATTTATTTTTTTATTAAAGTATAGTTGGTGTATAATCTTATATTGGCTATATTAGTTTTAGGTGTGTAGTGATTCGATATTTTTATACCTTACAATGTGATCACCCCAATAAGTCTAGTAACTGCTAGTAGAACTTAGCATTCCTTCTGAATATAAAACCTTGGGATCCCAAACCCTGGGAGGTCTGTCAATTTAATGCTCAGGCATAGGTGAGACATCATGTTAGGAAGGCAGAGAAGGAAGCAATGAAAAGGACTGAAACAGAAGTCCTTAACCATGCCCCATTTGGGAAACACTAGTGTCAGCAAATGGGTCAGAGATCAAAGCAGGTATGGGGGTGGTAGGTGGCTCCTATCATTGTCTGTGGCCAGATGGCCCTGCTCATCTTGGGTCCTTCCCACACTCCTGCCAGTGCCAGAGATCAAAACTCAACCCTCTCCAGCATTCTGTGACCTACATCTTTAATGCCAAGATCAAAGGGGAACTTTTATCCAAGCTGTAAAAAGGAAACCAAGAGGCAACTTAATGCTATCTCTGCCTCCTCAGTACTTCCTGAGGGGATTAAGGGCACTCCTTTAAAAGGATTCCTCAGAGAAACACATTTGAACCAAGGCCTGGTGTCTGCACCAGCTCCAAGGGCACAGTGGCTCCTGCAGAATATGTGCCAGTGGAGCAACTCAAGATCAGACGGACAACACGACCAAATGACAAGAGCTTGGAAAGACTACAGAAACCATGATCATGGGGGGAAAAAATCCATCTGACTTTATAGGTATATTGGAGGCCCGGTGCATGAAATTCGTGCACGGGTAAGGTCCCTAGGCCTGGCCAGTGATCAGGGCTGGGGCCTTCCTTCGCTCTGTGCCACCCCCTGGTGGTCAGCGCACATTATAGTGAGCGATCAAACTCCTGGTCTCCTGGTCGAACTCCCGAGGGGACACCTTGCATATTAGCCTTTGACATATGTAGATTGGCAAAAGTCGCCTTAAATCCAAGTATTCTAAACTATAAGATTTTCAACCTGGAATTCAGAAAGCATCAAGTCCAAACTCATATGTAGAAACAAACCAATAAAGCCAAAGTGATTTCCACCCAGGCCACACAGTGGATCAGTGGCAGTGTTAGGACTAAGCATAGGCTGCTGACTCCTGTTCTGTGCTCCTTCCTCAATGCCCACCCCACATGTGAGGCCCAGAGGAGACAGCAATTTCCCACACATGGGACTGGTGGCAGAGTCTACCCCTCCTGCCCAATTCCACTACTAGATATAAATCCAAGAAAACGGAAAACACAAAAATTTGCACACTTATGTTCACAGCAATGTTATTCATAATAGCCAAAAAGTGGAAACAACCCTAATAACCATCAATCCTATGTAATAAAGATGTAATATGCAAATAGTCATTACACCGTGAAGCATAACGACCGACCGCATAATGACCAGATCACGGATCAGCAGGAGGGTGGGTCAGCGAGCTCCAAGCGGGTGGCAGAGAGCTACAGGAGGGGGCAGTGCAGCTATGGGTGGGAGGGGGGAGAGGGAGGGCGTAGAGAGCTACAGGAAGGCAGCAGGGAGCTACTGGCTACAAGTGGTGGTGGAGAGCTATAGGAGGGGGCAGAGCAGCAAGCTATGAGGGGGGACAGGGGGAAAGGGGGTAGGGGGAGCTACAGGAGGGTGGGGTAGCGGGCAGAGAGCTACTGGAGGGCGGCAGCGAGCTACTGGTGCACAGATTCGTGTGCAGGGCTACTAGTGGATAAATAAAAGGACAAAAAGAATGTGGTCTAGCCATACAATGAAATATTATTTGGCTATAAAAAGGAATGAAGTACTGCCTTAGCCGGTTTGGTTCAGTGGATGGAGCGCAGCCTTGCATATTGAAGGGTCTGGTCAAGGGCACGTACCTTGGTTGCAGGCTCCTCCCTGGGCCGGGGCCCTGGTCAGGGATCGTGCAGGAGTCAACCAAATGATGTGTTTCTCTCACACTGATGTTTCTCTCTGTCTTTCCCTCTCTCTTCCACTCTCTCTAAAATCAATGGAAAAATATCCTCGGGTGAGGATTAAAAAAAAAAGAGAAATGGTACTAATAAATGCTTCAACATTAATTACCTTTTGAAAACATTATGCTATGTTTTTTTAAAAAGCCAGATACTAGCCCTGGCTGGGTTTGGCTCAGTGGACAGAGTGCTGGCCTGGGGACTGCAGGGTCCTTGGTTCGATTCCCTGATCAAGGGCACATGCCCAGGTTGTGGGCTCGAACCTGCAGGAGGCAGCCAATCAATGATTCTCTCTCATCATTAATGTTTCTATCTCTCTCTCCCTCCCTCTCTGAAATCAATAAAAATATATTTAAAAAAAAGCCAGATACTAAACACCACATATTGTATGATTTCATTTATATAGAATAACCAAAATAGGCAAATCTATACGGACAGAAAGTAAATTAGTGGTTGTGGAGAACAGGGGAGGGGTTGTGTGGGAAGTGACTGCTAATGGTATTTTTTGGGTGACGAAAATGTTCTAGAAGATAGTGGTAAAGGTTGCACAACTTTGTGAATATACTAAAAACCACCAAACTGTAGACTTTAAAAGGGAAAATTTTATGGCAAATGAATGATATCCAATAAAAAAGGAAAAAGATAAAACCCAAAACAGCATGAACAATGATATATGTGAGAGAAGTACAAAGAATTTTATTCTCCAAATAGAGGTTTCTAGACTCCTGAGATGCCGACAAATGTACTCAATGGATATTTCACAAGTTCCACCATAATAATAATGTTCCCAAAAGCAGATTCCATATGCGCAGTATTTCCATAAAGAGTGAGATGAGCCTGCCTCTCACCTCAGACCCAGCTAGCTCACCTTGGTATCCTGTAACTTTAGAGTCTACACCCAGGGCAGGAGGAAGGCAGGAACACCAGAGAGAACTTCAGTTTATACCAACCATCCCCTATGGTGGGAGAACTCTTGTCCTGCAGGTTCAAGAAACACCCACTGTGCTAACACAGAACTGGGAGGTGGCAGCCTCCTTGAGGAAGAAGAAGAAGAAGAGCCGTTCACTAAAAAAAGGGAGGGAAAAGGCCATAAATGCTACCATTTCAAACTTGTACCTACAACCCTAACTTCCAAAACAAAAGAACAAGCCTGTTCCCACGGTCACTGAGCCCACTAGCTCAGTTCCTCTTTGGCTGTACGACTTGCCTCAGAAACCCAAACACCCCAAAGCAGACCCGCTCGCTTACATCCCCAATGGTTGTGAAACACCCTGTGTATAAGAGGGCGTGGGGACTGTTGACTTCCCAGTGCTTGACACAGACCAAACTCAAGTCTATCTATGACTCCACTTGGCCTATTACACAGACTCCCTTAACAAACTTATTTCCACGCCTTTTCACTATTGAATCAAACACAAAGTTTCTCGTGTGCACCCTTCACACTGGCCTCTGTGGGTCACCGTGTACATTACATCCTCAGTTTCTTTAAATCAGTTACTATATTCACAGCACTTAACACCATCTGCCATTACCTTGTTCATGTATTTGTTTACTTATTCTCTCTCTCCTCAGACTAGAAAAGCTCCACAAGGGTGGACCTTGAACCTCTAACTCACAACTACATCCCTAGGCCTTGGCACAGAGCAGGCACACAAATATTTGTTGATTATATAAATGTGTTCCAGAAATATGTATTGCTAACTTATTACCTCTTTAAAACCTCTAAACAGGGCAGGAGTCTCCCATGCAATTCTATAAATGCCACTTTATTGAACTTTTTCCCTATGGCAAGAGAGGGTGTGCCTTTTCCGGTTAAGTTCTTACGCCATGCTTGATCTGAACTCGGTCCAGGAAAAAAATGGGTTTCAACATGCCACTTTGGGGATTTTCCCCAATCATGATTCAGACTGAAATTTGACAGCACAAGGCTGTGAAATCTCTTTTACCTGGCCTCTGAGGCTCTAAATAAGGAATCTCTCATTAAACAAAAAGGATAAATTATCCGTTGGTTAACAGAAGGAAGGAAACTTGTTATCAGCCAATAACCTACCCTTGTTAGGAGAAAACCAACACCAAAGAATTTAAACGAGAACTTTCCTTTGTTCAAGTCAAATATCACTCCCTTTTCTCCGTGTCTTCCTTTGCATTCACTCTCCGCATATTATCAGCTAAGGAAGCAACATACAAGAAGACCTAGAAAACCACTCTGGATTAAATGACTCAAATTTTGGTTCTGTCTGCTTGTTCTTGACAAGCAGAGTGTGAACTGAGCCTTTGGAAGAAAGGCCATTGCTTCAAAGATCTACTTCCAGGATTTTGTACAAGGAGCCAAGTCCTGACCCACTTTCCAGGCACACCGCACACTTAACCACACACAGGCTTCATCCTAACAACCTTCATCCCTAACAGCTGTGGGGCCCCTGCAGGCGCTTAGGCAAGCGGGGCCAGTATAGTGTTTTTGTTTATTTTTAAACGCAGTACAGACCACCTCCATCATAATCACTGGAGTGCTTATAAAACTGCGAATTCCTGGGCATCGCTTGCCCTAAGGAATTAAATCTTTAGGAGTGGGGCTCCGGAAACTATTTTCAACATGCCTCCCTCCCCTCAACCCCCTCCCCGCGAACAACGGGATAAAAGCTCCCCAGGAAAAGCAGAGTTGACAGAAAGAAGACAGGAAAAATAATTAGGGGAGGGTCTGGGGTGGGAGATGGGGGTGGGGATGGGAAAGGGCACGTTCGGGGTAACCGCAGTCGAGATGGGTGCGCGGAGGAACAGGCGAGAGCAGAGGAGCGGACGGGGCTCTGGAAAGGCTCCGACACAGGTTTGAGGCGGGGAGGCTGGTCAGAGGTGAGGTCGCTCCCACGGACTGGTCCGGAGAGTGGGGAGGCGGAGACAGCAGGATCTGGACGTAAGAGGGAGGAGCAAAGGCGGGAATAATGGGGGGCTCTTCAGAGGGGCCAGGGCTGGGAAGTGAAAATTGGAAAATGGGGGTCACAGAAAGCGGAGACCAAAGCAGGAATAGGAACCAGCAGAGGCGGTAGCCGAGACCTTTCCTCCGACCCAATGCCTCCCTCAAAACTCCAGGCCTTGACAAGCCTGAGTGCGGGGCCAGGGCCGGGGAAGGGGAACTTTCGGGGAGACAAGCCCAGTCAGGGACATCCCTCAAGCCTGAGCTAGGGGTTCCGGAGATGGCTCGGGGCAGGCATGGAGTGCCGGAAGATCTTGGGATCCCCCGGAGAACCCGGCTCCAGCTCCGGCTCCCGGAGTCTCCTTCACTCACCATCGCTGCCGCCATCTTGGATCCACGTGTCGGCGTGATGACGTCAGCGGAAGTGGTGTTTCCCCGGTTATGGAGTCCAATTCTGTGAGGTGCCACTCAACTTCAGTCGCTCCTGTAGTTGCGGGATGGAGGGGCAAAGTAGACTTAGCTCCTGATCCGTAGCCTGCTGTGGGCAGTCAAGTCGCTGATTAGGGGAAGAGAGAGTGCAGCATAACTTTGGGAGCCATATTAGCTCCTGGCAGAGACAGCTACTCCCTCTTCCCCGCTGCATTGTGGGTAATGAGGGTGGTGCCTAAACGCACAGGTTCTCTGGGCACCATCTTTACTAATGGCCAGAGAACCGTTGCCAGGGTTACCTGAGGCCTTGATTTAGGTGAGAGGCGGATACCAGGATTCCAATAGCAGGGTTCTACTCTGAGAATAATTCGTAATTATGTATTCAATTACTTACTTAACTATTCTATATCCTCTCCAATAGACTGTAATATCTATAAGGTAGGATCCTGTTTACTATTTAACCTCACTCCATTTTCATCTGTAAAATGGGAAGGGGGATTATTGTAATACCTTCATCATAATTTTGTGATGAGGATCTAATGACATAATGTCACATAGTTGTCATTATACTCTTACGTATTTTCCTTCAGGCATATGGAAGTTGCCCAATACAATGCACTATTTGTTAAAGGAATGAATGAAAAGCAACATGTTTAGTGGAGGAAGACATCTTTGAATGTGCACTTCACCATGTGTTAGGTAAGTGTGTGACTCTTGTTAACGCAAGGGTGACCTGGCCCTGAGTGGGTTCTTGACTTTGCGCAGGAAAGATTTCACAGCAGGAATCCAGGTGATTTTTAAAGAATGTTTATTAAAGCTGGCAACAGTGAAGCAAGGAAGAGCCTAGAATAGAAGCAACAGTAGAGGGAGTAACTAGGCGGGGAAATGAGCCTGGGCTGGGCTGCTTTGGCTCACTAGGAAGTCAGAGAAAAGGGGGCATTGGGGACAGGGTCAAGGGTTAGCTGGGGAGGAGCTGTCGCTGCCCATTGCTTCCTGGTTGCAAGCCTCCTGGGGTCCCTTAGAGTGTAGGAGGGAGATGCATGCCTGTGGGAAACAAGAAGGGGCTGGGAAAGGCTGGACATACTCCTGGGAGGGAGAGGGAGTGCGCTGGGACCTTCAATTTGAGGGTTTTTTTTAAGGCTGGGAGTTAAGGGGAGGTCTAATAGCTTATTCATTAGTTTTAGGCTGATGTGCCAAAATGAGATTTATTCCCTTAACTCCATCTGCCCTTGGGTATGGTTGGCAAATAAATGGCACTTGGATTTCTGCTATCTCCCTGAGTAGAAATGAGCACCATTGTGGTTGATTGTCCAGAAAGATGGTTGCCAACAAGTCCTCCCATTTTTTCATGAGCATGCTGTTTTTCCCTTCAAGAGGCAGATTTTATTTATCCTCCCTTTGAATCTGACTGGTCACATCACTTGTTTTGACCAATAGAATGTGGTACAAACGACTGCCAGTTCTGGGTCTTAGCCTTAAGAGGCTTGGCAGCTTCTGCTTCTATCTATCATCTTGGGTCTAAAGAAGTCTGGCTACCCTGCTGGAGAGCCACATGGAAAGGGAGGGAGGCCAGCCAACTCCTCAAGATATCTAGAAACTCCAGCTGAGCACTAGAATTGTGAATGAAGTCATCTTGGACATCCCAACCCCAGCTGAACTGCCAGCTGAATGCAACCACATCTGACACTTATGTACAGTAGAAAAACTGTCCAGCTGAGCCCAGTCGGTCTAGATTTTGGAGTTGTTTCTCATGTAGCAGTTGATCATTGAAACACACATCCATTAACTCTCTGACCCACACAACCATCCTGAAGAGTAGCTGAACAGATATTATTCCCAAGGGGAAGACAGCTTGAGAGACTAGGAGAACTTACCTGGAATCTCATCACTAGTAAGTCATAGATTCCAAACTTGCAACAAGTTCTCCTGGATCTTGAATCCTGGGTGTTTTCTGGATGCTTGAAGAGGGATGAATAATAAGGGGAAAAGCTCCACAAATGGCTTATTATGCCTCAGTATTTCCATTTTTCCCCTCCTCATACTTTTTATTTTTCCCCAAGCGTTTTCACATTCCAATCTCTTTCCATAACATACACCAGAATCCTGGAACTTGGTGGCCTGAGGTCAGATCCCATCCCTACCTCTCTCTAGCTCCATCACATGGTAAGTTTCTTTTTTTCCTTTAAAAAACTTTTTTATTGTGGTAAAATATACATCACATAAAATTTATCATTTTAATTGCTTTTATTTTTTTAAAGGTATTTTCAGACAAATAGACATGATTTTTTAAATTAAAACATGTTTTTATTGATTTCAGAGAGAGGAAGGGAGAGGGAGAGAAATAGAAACATCGATGAGAGAGAATCATTGATCGGCTGCCTCCTGCACAATCGCTACTGGGGATCGAGCTCATCTGGGCATGTGCCCTGACTGGGAATTGAACAGACAACCTCCTGGTACATGGGGCAACGCTCAACAAAGTGACCTTGGCTGGGTATCTCAGTTGGTTAGAGCCGTGGTCGGCAAACTGCGGCTCGCGAGCCACATGCGGCTCTTTGGCCCCTTGAGTGTGGCTCTTCCACAAAATACCACAGCCTGGGTGAGTCTATTTTGAAGAAGTGGCGTTAGAAGAAGTTTAAGTTTAAATAATTTGGCTCTCAAAAGAAGTTTCAATCGTTGTACTGTTGATATTTGGCTCTGTTGACTAATGAGTTTGCCGACCACTAGGTTAGAGCATCGTCCTGATATGCCAAGGTTGTGGGTTTGATTCCCAGTCAGGACACATACAAATATCAGCCAGTGAATGCATAAATGAATGGAACAATAAATCTCTCTATATATCTTTCTCTTTCTTCCTCTCTCTCTCCACTCTCTCTCTCTCTCTCTCTCAAATCAATTTAAAAACATTTTATATTTAGCCAAAACCGGTTTGGCTCAGTGGATAGAGCATCGGCCTGCGGACTGAAAGGTCCCAGGTTCGATTCCGGTCAAGGGCATGTACCTTGGTTGCGGGCACATCCCCAGTAGGGGGTGTGCAGGAGGCAGCTGGTCGATGTTTCTAGCTTTCTATACCTCTCCCTTCCTCTCTGTAAAAAATCAATAAAATATATTTAAAAAACAAAAAAACATTTTATATTTAAAACTTTCACTTCCTAATCATTTTACTGCATCTTTCTCTTGAGTTATTTACTTCTACTTTATGTGTAATACTGTTAAATGGTGTGTTACTCTTATTCCTTTCCAGCTCTGTGTTCAGTGGAGTTGGTTGGTGGCAGAACCAACTTGTCCATTAACACAGTAGGCACAGTGCAGAAGGCCCATCTTCTATGTTGCTCATATCATCTACTAATGAGTGAAAACATGCGTACTTCATTATTTCATTGTCATCTTATTCATGAGTATAAATGAAACTATCAACCGACATTCATGTCAGAGCTATACTTGGAGAGGGTATGTTGTCAAGCAAGTTACTTCTGTGGGTAACTGAAGTTTAATCCTGGGGGGAAATCCCAGGAAACAGCACAAAACACAAACCTCACAGTTACCCCAACCAACAGGCAAGAGAGCTGGAGTGTTTATTTGTACACCGACTCCCAAAAGTCATTAGTTGAGGACTCATCCCAGAGGGCATTAATTCCTTAGCACTTTTGGCCTTCTTGGAACGCTGGCAGCTGAGGGTTTTGTGTGTGTGTGTGTGTGTGTGTGTGTGTGTGTGTGTGTGTGTGTTGTTTTTGTTTTTTTGCAGTTTTAGAAAAAGAGCCCTCAGGCACAGTGATGCAGATAATGACAGCTAAAAGTCTAGGCCACTTTAAGGGATCCTGACAATGCATGCCACACCCTCTGAGGTACAAGTCCGGAGGATCGTCCTAGCTGTATGGTGGCTATGCCTCAATTATCTTGAGATCCAGGCACCATCTGGCTTTGCCATTCCTAGAGTTAATTCATTTCCCTCAGGGTCCAAGATGGCAGCTAGAGTTCCAGCCTTCACATGCACATTCTAGACAGTATGATGGAGGAAGAGATAAAAAATAAGGGGCAAAGAGTCCACATCTTTCTATTTTTAATTTTTTTATTTTATGGATTTTTTACAAAGAAGAAGGGAGAGAGAGTTAGAAACATTGATGAGAGAGAAATATCAATCAGCTGCCTCCTGCACTCCCCCTACTGGGGATGTGCCCGAAACCAAGGTACATGCCCTTGACCGGAATCGAATCCGGGATCCTTGAATCCGCAGGCTGACGCTCTATCCACTGAGCCAAACCAGTTAGAGTCCACATCTTTTAAGGAAGGATCCTGGAAGGTGCTATACCACACTTCCCCTTACAACCCATTGATCAGAATATAAGCACATGACCACACTTTGCTGCAAAAGGGAGTGGGAAATGTAGCATTCATTCTGGGTGGTCACATGTCCCTGGTAAAAATTCTGTTTCTCCAGAAGAAGGGGAAGCATGGGGGTGGGGATAACTAGCAGTCATTGCCAACCTTCAAAAGGGAAGGGATGCAAACAGAATGTAAATCAATATAGCCTTATGTCATATACTGTGATGAGGACAGACACATGACTAAATTGAGGGCCCAGTTTGGGGAATAAGGAGGCAGTTTTTTTCAAATCACAGGGGAAACCAGTGCTTTCTCTATATTTATACTGAAAGCCACAGCTAGAGGCTAGATTGAAGCAAGTCATTAACATGGGGCACCTTCCAGGGGAGAACTGCATACAGAGTCCCAAAGAATTGGTAGCACAAAATTTATCCCCATATTTTGTTTTATTTATCTATTTACCTAGACCTTATGTTTTAGATTTACAGAAAAATGAGTGGAAAGTACAAAGTTCTCATATCCCCCCTCATCCAGCCCCTAGTTTCCCCTATTATGAACATCTTGCCTTAATATGGTATATATGGTACAACTAATGAGCCAATATTGATACATTACTATTAACCAAAGTCCATAGTTGACATTAGTGTTCACTCTGTGCTGTACATTCTGTAAGTTTTAACAGATATAATGATATGTACTTACCATTAAGAGTACCATACAGAATAGTTGCACTGCCCTAAAAATCCCCTATGCTCTACCTATTCATCCCATCCTCCCTCCCCACCAAATCCGTGGCAATTGCTGATTTTTAATGGTCTCTATAGTTTTACTTTTTCCAGAATGTCATATATTTGGAATATACAGCATGCATCCTTTTCAGATTGGCTTCTTTCACTTGGCAATATGCATTTAAGGTTCTTCCATATTTTCCCCTTTTTTAAAAATAATATGTTTTTATTGATTTTTAGAGAGAGGGAGAGGGAGAGAGAGATAGAAACATCGATGTGAGAGTGAAACATCAATCGGTTGCCTCCTGTACGCCCCCTACTGGAGATTGAGCCTGCAACCCGGGCATGTGCCCTGATCGGGATTCGAACTGGTGATCTCTTAGGTGCATGGGTTGATGATCAACCACTGAGCCACACTGGCCAGGCTTCCATGTCTTGATAGCTTATTTCTTTTTATCATTGAACAATATTCCCTTATATGAATGTACCACAGTTTGTTTATCCATTCACCTGTTGTTGTTGTTTAAATTAATTTTATTTATTAATTTGAGAGAGATAGGAAGGGCAGTGAGAGAGAGAGAAACATTGGTTTGTTGTTCCACTTATGTATGCATTCATTGGTTGATTCTTGTATGTGTACTGACCGCGATAGAACCCACAACCTTGGCTTATCCAGATGATGCTCTAGCCCACTGAGCTACCGGGCCAGGGCTATCAATGCACCTTTGAAGGATAACTTAGTTACTTCCAAGTTTTGACAATTATAAATAAAGCTATTACAAACATTAGTGTGTAGGTTTTTGTGTGGGTATTTGCATTGCTGAATTGTATAGTAAGAGTATATTTAGTTTTATAAGAAACTGTCAAATATTTTCCAAAGTAGCTGCGCCATTTTGCATCCCCACCAGCAATGAATGAGATTTCCTGTTTTTTCACATCCTTACCAGTATTTGGTGTCGTCAGTGTTTCAGATTTTGGCCATTCTAATAGGTGGGTAGTGATACCCATTGTTTTAACCCTTTGCACTTGCTTGCTTTTTTCTCGATTCCTTTATTCTAATGCTAACCGTGTCAAGTCACACTCGACATCCGAGTGCTAAAGGTTAATTTGCATCTCTCTGATGATATAGATGTGGAGCATCTTTTCATATACTTATTTGCCACCTGTATTATCTTCTTTTGTGAGGCATCTGTTCAGCTCATTTGCCCATTTGTTAGTTGGGTTGTTTTCTTATTATTGAGTTTTAAGAGTTCTTTGTATATTTTGGATATCAGTCCTTTATCAGATAGGTGTTTTGCAAATAAGTTCTCCTATGTTGGGACTGGCTTTTCATTTTCATTTCTCTGTCTTTCTTAGATCAGTTTTTTAATTTTAATGAAGTCCAATTTGTCAGTTTTTTCTTTCATGGATCATGCTTTTGGTGTTCTTTGCCCATGTTTTCACCTGTCTTTCCTGTGACCAGAGGGAAATATCAGAGTGTAGGGCAGTGTAAACTGATAGAGCAGGAGGGCATGAGTTGACTCCTGGATCTTGTCCATTTAGCAATAGGCTCTAATTCTTGAAATCATGTTTCAGTCAGCTATTTCTGTAATAATGCTATGTAACAAAACAACCCTAAAACTTAAAGGCTTATAATATTAAGCGTGTATTCCTCTCTCACATGTCCACAGGTCAGCTGGAGTTCAGTTGATTGAAGCTGGGATCAGCTGGATTTAACTCCAAGCTGCAGGTTGGGTCCAGATCTGTACCACATGTCATTCATCTTTCTTGGACCATGTTCTTTTCCGGGCAAAAGGCTGGAGGGGAAGCCAGCCCCACAAGCACATTGTAAGCCTCTGCTTACAGCACATCTTCTAATATCCCATTGGCTAAAGCAAGTCTCATGCCTAGCTCAACATTAGTGGTGTAGAGAAGGGTACTCCTCCTATGGATTACTGAACAGCAATTCAATGTACCACAATCATGAGTGCAGATTCCTATCACAGAGCCCTGTGCTCTGCTTCAGATACCCAAAGATGCATCCCAAACAAGAAAACAAGAGAAAAACGGAATTACCAACTAGGTAAGTTGAAACACTGATAGCTTTATTTTACACTGTTCTTATATCCAGTTTCTAAGGTTAAGACTCTGTGCTACTCAGGGGTACAGAATCAGTTCAGTATAGGGTTCCATGGGACCCTGGTGGGTGCTGTGATGTGGATCCTTCAAGGAATGCAATAATATAGAAAGGTATCATTTGTGCCCATCCCACTGTCACCTCTTCTCATTGCTCCCCTCACAACAAAAGCTGACTTTCAACTGTGACAACATGCCTCTTTGTCTTCTCTGCTTCCTTCCCAGGTCTCCCTCCCGTCCACTGAGAGCTTCCCACGCAGGGAACCAGATACCTCGCAGCAGCCACATCTCCAGACCCCAGAATTCCTGCAACGGTGGATACCATCTTAGCAGCCATAGTAGCTGCTTGGCCATGGGAAATGCCCCCAATGCTGGTAGAGATCCACCAGCTCATGTAGCAATGTGGCTTGGCCAGAGAGTCAGGGTCCCAGAGCATGAAAAATCATTCCTGTCATCCTGGCAGACCCCACTTCTTGGAGTCAGAAACCCATCCAGAGTCCCAGTGCCAGTGTGATAGGCACAAAGGTTTCCACACACAAAGGTCCATATCCTAATCCCCAGAACTTGTGAAGATGTCACCTTATATGGCAAAAGGGACTTTACAGATGTGATAAGGATCTTGCGATGGGAGATTAGTCTGGATTATTCAAGTGGGTCCAGTGTAATTACAGGGGCCCTTATAAGTGAGAGAGGGAGGCAGGAGACTCAGAGGCAGAGATACGATGACTGAAATAGTTTGGAGTGAAGAGCGGGAAGGAACTGTGCAGCCTCTAGAAGCTGGAAAAGGCAAGGAAATGGATTCTCCCCTGGTGCCTGCCAAAGGCACGTGGCCCTGCCCACCCGTTTCACACTTCTGATCTCTGGAACTGTAAGATAATAAATTTGTGTTGTTTTTAAGCCACCAAGTTTGTGGTAATTTGTTGCAGCAGCAAGAGGAAACTAACACAGTCAGCAGCTATTTGGGGCAGTTTGAATATCATATTCCACTTCTCTTTGTCCTACTGGTCTCGTGGAGGGGCCTTCCCCATTTCTGACTTGTCCAGCAAAAAGGCAAATAGATAGTCATGAGCTAGAAGAAAAGCTGACCTGTCAGTAAGCCTTTAGCATTTGTATCTTTTATTTAAATATTTATTTCATTATTTTTAAAGTTTCCTATTCAAACGATAGCTGTAACTGGAATCCAAATGTCCCAGGCAACAGAAATATAACTTGGGGTCTCCTGAGAATGGCAGACTGTGGATTGCTAGAGTCAGAAAGAGACTGTCCAGTCCAGCCCACCCACTTGACAAATGAAGAGCCATGGCTGGAGTGAGGGTGGGTGTCTGGGAGTGAGAGGGGTGAGCGGGCATCTAGCAGATGGTGCTGGAGACACCTCTCAGGCATCGCCTCAGCGCCTGGCCCTGCCTTGGTCCCCCATCACGGCTGCTGTTGGTACTGGCTCTCGGTGGCCGTGTAGAAGTCGTCCAGCACACTCTGGATGTATTCGAAGGTGGGCCGCTCCTCAGGGCGGTTCTTCCAGCAGCGAGTCATGATGTTGTAGAGCTCCTCGGGGCAGTGCTCTGGCCGGGGCATGCGGTATCCCCGCTCCAGCGCCCGGATCACCTCAGGGTTTGTCATCCCTGAGAAGGAGCCATGGAATTAAAAAGGGGGGGATTGGCAATGGGAGTCCTGGGGAGGCAGACAAAGTTGCCTCCCCAGCAGCCATCACTCCCCACCTCCTGCGGGAGCTCCACCTCTCTGACTGTGAAATCCACAGACTCCCCTGAGTGAGGGCAGGGGCATGGCACCCAGTGTTGGCCAATGGAAGCCGAGGGGGAGTCTCCAGGGAGACTTCCAGGCAAGGTCTTCCTCCCTGAGAGAGACTTGAGAAGACAGTCCTTACTCCTTCCTTGGGGCACTGTGAGGCAGTGTGATCCTTGGAGCCGCAGCAGCCATCTGAGCATGTGAGGGAGATGGTCACGGACAAACTAACCCAGAGTCCTGAGAGCTGCTGAGCAGTTGAACTAACCGGTCACCAATGTCAGACTCCTTATGGGGAACAATAACTCTTATTGTTTCTACCACTCCTTAGTCTGTTATTTTGTTAATGCATCCTAATGGATACAGGGTGCCATAGCCATTCCTGGTTTTTCCTGGCCTACCCTCAAGACAAAACAGAAGGCCAGACTCGATGTACCCTATGTGTGAATGGGACCATTTCCTTATTTAATTGAATTTGTTAGTTATCTTTAAGAACAACCATTTAACTGTCTATGGCCCCCAATTTTAGATCACCAGTCTTGAACTCCAAACTTATATATCCAAGTGCTTTCTTGAACATCTTTACTTGGATGTCTACTAGTCACCTCAAATTTAACGGGGCTAAGACAGAATTCTTTAATTTCTATCCATAGACCATTGCCCACCTAGTTGCTCAATTAAAACCAGAAGAGTCATCCTTGATTCTTCTCTCTCCCTCACCTTCCACATCAGCAACTCACATCCTTTCTTCTTTTGAAATGTAGCATCAACCCATCAACTTATATCTCTGTTGCTATCACCACCTGTGCCTGTGCCACTGCCGCAGCTTCCACCTGTCCCCAAATCCACTCTCCATGCTGAACCAAGCACCACTTAAACATGAGATGATGCCACCTCCCAGCTTCCGCATGCTTACACTAACATCCACTCACTCTTCTCCATGACCATGGGCCCTGCTGGATCTGGCCCCTGCCAACCTCATCATCTACCATCTGCTCTCATTCCTGGCCTCCAGCTGCCTGGCTTCCTTGCTATCCTTCAGGCACACTTCAGGCCCTATAAACTAGCAGTGCCTTCTGCCTGAAATCTTTTCCCTAGATCCTCACTCAGCTGTTTTTCAGCTCAAATGTGACCTGCTCTGACAGGTACTCCCTGTCCACAGGAGCTCCAGGTCACTCACTCTTAAACGCCTCTGCTTCATTTTCTTCTCAGCAGTGATCTCCTTGGGAGTGTGTGTCTGTTTAGTGTGTGCTCAGGCTAGACTGTGAGCTCCTTACAAGCAGGGACCTCATCTCTTACTGTATCCTAGTGCCTAACACACGGAAGGAACTTGAGAAATACAATTGAATGAGCGATGTCTATATTTTTTGTTCCTAACCTTCACAACCACTTGTGCAAGGTAAATATCATTACCAGATAGGGCACCTATATTTTTTTACAGGTGAAAACACTGGGGTAAAAGTGAAGTGAATTTGTCAAAATGTAATAATTGATGGGGACACCATTCAAATTCAGGATGGTTTATAAAAAAAACCCAGAGACTCTTTATATCTGCTTTGTCCTCTCTTCCCAGTGTTTTGGCTAGGGATACCCATGGAGACATTCCAACCAAAAAGGAACAGAGCACAACAGTATTTACTGAGTGCTAGGCAATCTATATGTTGCGTGTATCTTTATATACCCCTGTGTTCTACTCAGTCTAGGGTGCTGCCCGCAGGCGTGTAGGTAAACTCATCTATTCCACAAACAGCTGGGAAGCACCCACATGTCCTAACAAACATGAAATAAAAGTGCACAAAGCCTTCATCTACAACTCGATGCATTGTTGACATGTATAGACCTTATAATCCCCACTCAGATCAAGATAGAGAACACTTTCAGCACCTACAAATGTGGCGGGCACAGAGGTAGGCAGTGCAGATACACCAGTGAGTAACACAGACATGATTTCTGGCCTCACGGAGCTCAGAGTCTGATGGGGAAAATATTAAACAAACACGTAGCTACCGAGTGTGATGAACACTATGACGGAAACAGTGTAGCGTGTTTTGAACGAGAAGCATGGGGGCCCTGTGTGGTACTTTGGATGACTGGATGGTGGGATGCCACATAAAGGGAAGCTGGAGAGGGAGACAGGGGCTGGGTCATGCAAGACCCGCAGGCATAATTAGAAGTTTGGGATTTTGTCCTAATTGTGGTGGGAGAGCATGAAAGAGTTAGAGATGGAGAAGGGACAAGATCTGAGTCACAGTTTTAGAAAACTCGTTCTGGCTGCACGTAGAGAATGGCCTATAGGAGAGAGGGGAGACGCAGGGTGCTGGTTAGGCAGGCACTGTACCATCGAGGTGAGAGGTGATGTTGGCCAGGATGAGCAATGGAGGCTGTGGAGTTAGAAGGGGAAGACTTGGGATGTGTTCTAGAGTCAAATATCAGAACCGCTGACTGCTTGGATGTGGTAAGGAGTGAGAGAAAAGGAAGGACGGAGGAAGCCCCCAGATTTCAGGCTTAAGAAACTGGGTGGATGGCGGTGCCTTTAACTGAGATGGAGCAGGTGCGGGGAGGTTGGGGAGGAGGATGAAGAACTCAGTCTGAATGGACACTGACAAGAGAAGAAAGCCAGCCTGGGCCCTGGAAGCAGCCCCGAGCTGAGGCCCCTTCACTACCTGGGTATGGGATCCGGCCGTAGGTGACGATCTCCATCAGCAGGATACCAAAGGACCAGACGTCTGACTTGATGGTGAAGGAGCCAAAGTTGATGGCTTCAGGAGCTGTCCACTTGATGGGGAACTTGGCCCCTGCGGAGTTGGAAAGAGCAGAGTCAGGGAGGGTCTGGGGAGCAGTGGGCTGGGTCTCTGCGAGGGTGAGGGAACAGGACAGCACAGTTGCCCACATCTGCCCCCTGCAGACCTGCAATTTCCCTAAATCTAAATCTGGCCTCTAGAAGCAAGGAACATCCATGCTGAGGACAGGTGGCTAAAGTGGGGAGGAGTGGGCAGAGGGTCTGGGGTGTGGCCGGGTAGCCAACTCCCCAGGACCACCTTGTTAATTCAGCGGTTACCCCAGCAACCTACAACTCCTGAAGAGTGGAGTCCTAGAGGCCACAGAATGTTCAGGACAGCAGGCCTTCAGGGGCCTTGAGTCCAGGTTGCAGCGAATGCCTTAGCGCCCTGGTGCCGGGCAGTGGGGGAAGGGAAGATTTTGGCCTTGGCCTCTGTGTTTTCCACCAGTCGCTGGGTGTCTCCCTTCTACTCTTTCTCTCCTTCCACCTGGTCTGGGATGGGTTTAGTTAACCCTTGGTTACTGATTTCCATCTTAATTCCATTGTGGTTGGAGAATATGCTCTATAATAATACATGTCTTTTGATGTTTGATGAGCCTGCTTTATGGCTGAGTACAAGGTCAAGTTTTGAAAATGCTCTGTGTTTTTTTTCATCCATTTCTTCCCTCCTTGACATTGAGAGAATTTTCTTTATTCCTGGCTCTCCTCTCCTGTTTTAGAAATTATACATTCTACTCTTAGTCTTTTAGTGGTTACCCTTAGTTTAGATTGTTTGTCCTAACAAACATGAAATAAAGTGCACAAATCCTTCATGTACAACTCGATGCATTGTTGACATGTATAGACCTTATAACCTCCACTCAGATCAAGATAGAGAACACTTTCAGCATCTCCGAGGCTCCCTCCTACCCCCCCGCCCAGTCAGTACTACCCCTATCCCAGGTAAACACTATTCTGACCTCTACCGCCATAAATGAGTTTTGCCTTTTTTTTTTTCTTTAACGGTTTTATTGAGATGTATACACAGGTCATGCATTTTACCCAGTTAAAGTATGCAATTCAATGGTTTTTAGTATGTTTACAAAGTTGGGAATTTTAGAATATTTTTATCATGTCCCCCCCGCAAAAAAAAAAAACACCCTATCAGGCACTCCCCATTTCTTTCCAATTTCCCACCCCAGCCCTAGGCAATCATCAATCTACTTTCTTTATAGATTTGCTTGTTCTGGACATTTCATATAGATGGAATCATATAATATGTTACCTTTGTATCTACCTTCTTTCACTAACATGATGCTTGGAAAGTTTATCCATGAGTAGCATGTCCCTCATTCCTTTATGAATGATATTCCATTGTATGGATAGACCACATTTTGTTTATCTGTTTATCAGTTGATGGACATTTGGTTTGCTTCTGCTTTTTGGCTGTTACAAATAATGATTCTATGAACTTTCATACACGAGTTTGCTTGTTTCTGAATTTTATATAAATGGAACCGTCCAACATCTACTTTCTTGGTCTGATGTCTTTCCTATTGATCTTACGTCTATGAGAGTCAACCACTTTGTTGCATGTAGCATTGGTTTGTAATTTTTCATTGCTGCATACATTATATTGTATGAATATACCACAAGTTACATATTCATTCTCCTATTTATAGACATTTGGACTCCTCTGTTCTTGTCTATTATCCATAAAGTTGATCTTACGCTTAATTTCAACATGTACACACCTAACTCAATCTAAATCAGAGTATCTGGGTGACTAGAGGCCAGGACACTACATCCAGAAGGACTCTATCAAGTTGAATAACACATAGCTAATACCCAGTGCACCATGCTGCATTTTACTGATCACTTTCACAGGCTCAACTCTCACCGCTCACCACCAACCCAAGTGGGCCCCACGGGTCCCTTGGCGGCATCCCCTACCTTCCCGGGCCGTGTACTCGTTGTCCTCGATGACTCTCGCCAGGCCGAAGTCGGCAATCTTACACACCAAGGTCGCAGAGACCAGGATGTTGGCGGCTCGGAGGTCTCGGTGAATGTAGTTCCTCTGCTCGATGAAGGCCATGCCTTCCGAAATCTCCACCCAAAACAAAAATATCCTTGTCCTCAGATCTGGCCCAGCCCAAGATGAATCCCACCCAAAGGCAGAAGAGGAGTGTCCAAGTGTGAGGAAACAGGAAAACATGTGTTCCAGCTCCTTCTTTTTGTGTGGGAGAGTCCTAAGCTCAGACTGGCATTTCCCTGTCTACCCTTCCAGGTTGGGAGGATCCTCAGGGCCTGAGTTAGTGTGGGGCTTCTCTAGGGTTCTGGGAGTTCCAGGGAGCACTTTGAGGAGAAGCAATGGCATTATTCTCTGGGACCTGTATACCCACTCACACCAGGATACTATGAAGAGCTTTCCTCCCCCACTCTCTTTCTGGGGACAATCTAGGCTCGTGGTCGGCAAACTGCGGCTCGCGAGCCATATGCGGCTCTTTGGCCCCTTGAGTGTGGCTCTTCCACAAAATACCACGGCCTGGGTGAGTCTATTTTGAAGAAGTGGCATTAGAAGAAGTTTAAGTTTAAAAAAATTGGCTCTCAAAAGAAATTTCAATCGTTGTACTGTTGATATTTGGTTCTGTTAACTAATGAGTTTGCTGACCACTGATCTAGGCCCACATCATATTCTGCTGTATCTCTCTTTTTTAAAAATACATTTTTATTGATTTCAGAGAGGAAGGGAGAAGGAGAGAGATAGAAACATCAATGATGAGAAAGAATCATTGATTGGCCACCTCCTGCATGCCTCCCACGGGGGATCAAGCCCACAACACGGGTATGTGCCCTGACTGGAAATCGAACCATGACCTCAAGGTTTATAGGTTGATGCTCAATCACTGAGCCACGCCAGCTGGGCTCTGCTGTATCTCTTATGCCATCTTTATCCCCAAACCTCACAAGGGAAAATTCATTTGTTCACAGATATCTACTGAGTGTCTTGGGGGTGCCAGACATGTTACTTGAATATGTGCTAAGTCAGGCAAAACCCCTGTAGGTGGTATTAAGTACCATAAAGAAAGGATAAAGAGGATAACAGGAGAGGAAACCTAGAGGGCTTTTTGGATTGAGTGGTCATGGAAGGCTGCTTTGAGGAGGTGAAATTTATGTGAAGATCTCAGTGATGATAGTGTGTCAAATAAGAATGTTCCTGGCAGAAATAACGTCATGTGCAAAGGCCTGGAGGTAGGAATGAGCTTGGATGTTTATGGAACAGGTCGCTGAGAAGAAGTTGCTACAGGGACCATGGTGGGAGTTGAGAGAGAAGTGGCTGTTTGTGAAGGACCTTGTAGGCTAGGAGAGGAGGTTGGACTGTATTCTGAGTGTGATGTGAAGATAGTAGAAGGCTTTGAGGAGGAATGTGATGTTGTCTGATGTATATTTTAATGTCATCATGGCTGCCGAGTGAATAATAGACTGTGTTAAGGATTCTTATTCACAATGGGGCCTGGACGTTTCTGATGGAAAAATGTAGGATTTTTCCTTAGAGACATCTTTTACATAGAATGATTTGTGCATTAACCCTTAGAAAGAGGTTTATGATTAACCCTCTGACACCCACTAAATAGCACTTGTAATTTACAAACTGGCCTTCAAGCTCCTTGAGTCAAGTGCTCTCACAATCTGTGTTTTCCAGATCATACCACCAAGAAAATTCTGAATGTCAGACTCAAACCAGTCTGTGGGTGTTCAATCCCAGTGCACCATGCTGCCTCTAATTACTGCAGATCCCCAGTGCCCTGGAGGACTGCAGCTGGGTGCAATCTGGTGAGATTATTTGGAGGGGATAGGGGGCCTTGCCAGACAGACCAAACCAATGCACCAGCCTGCTCAAGGTTGGAGGAAAAGTGGGCAGTGCACTTACAGGAAGTGGACAGGAGGGGGCACCCATGACTATTGAAACTGAGGTCTGAGGCTGCAGACTTTCCAACAAAAACGCCAGACTTTTAAATTTTGTTTGGGGTAGCTTGTCAGGGGGTTGAGTAAGGCAGGTCTTAACTAGGGGTGTGTGGGAAATGTATAAGGAGTCCTTAGAGTCACAGTTAACAACGGTTATTACCTTCATGGCAGACATCGTAGCTTATTCCTGTACTAGTGGCCCGGTGCACGAATTCGTGCACATTGAAAGGAAATTAATTAGAAGAAATATTTTAATATCGCTATTTGCCCTTTCTCTATAATAGCAGTGTCAACCAAATTCATGATTGACAATGACAGATCGAAACACACCTGTGTGATTGGCCCCAGTGAGAGCTTTATATAGAACGCACATGTGTGAGTCAACTTAACCTTTTATATATATAGAATAAACTTGCTTAATTAGACCTGCTTTCTGATTTAGCTAAACTCTTTCCAGCCCTATGAAGCACCCCAACTTCTCTTTCAGGTAATTGTCAGCAACACAGCAGTAAATATCAACATGAAGCAGATTATTATTATAGATCACGCAGGGAGAACAAAGGGTAAAATATTTAACTACAGCAGTATTTGACTATATTCTGTGCAGTGAGAAAACCTGAAGTCATTTTCAAGGTCCAGCATTTCTTACTTCTTTTCAGTTGAATCAAGTTTCTAAGCTTTCTCAACCTCTGTTTTCTGGCTAATGAAAATAGAATTCCACCGAGTCTCCTATCTACCTACTCCAGGACTTCTGTGAGGATCAATGAGATGAGGCACAGGAAAACGCTTCACAGACATTTGGTTAAAGTGTAAAATATTTGGCCCTAGCCGGTTTGGCTCAGTGGATAGAACGTTGGCCTGCAGACTCAAGGGTCCCAGGTTCGATTCTGGTCAAGGGCGTGTACCTTGGTTGCGGGCACATACCCAGTAGGGAGTGTGCAGGAGGCAGCTGATCAATGTTTCTCTCTCATGGATGTTTCTAACTCTCTATCCCTCTCCCTTTCTCTCTGTAAAAAATTAATAAAATATATTTTTAAAAAGTGTAAAATGTTTGCACCTGGCTATAAAGCAAGTCGTGTTCCTGGGCTGAAGAAACTGCAAGGAGGCTAGTCGCTAGGGAGAGGAAGCCAGGCGTTGCTATGTGATGTCATTACCCGGATGGACTTAGCATATTAGCCTTTTATATATATAGATTATAAGATGATACTTAACAAATAGTACTTACTCTCTGCTTTAGGGAAGGCACTATTTCGATCAGCTGTGTTTCACAGGTGAGAATGCTAGAAGCCAGAGAAATAAGTAACAGGACTGGAACTCCAACAGCCATGCTCAGGGTCCATGCACTTAGCCATTATTCTACCGGAATTTTTGGCCATCTATTTGGCACAGAGCAAGCAGGTACTAATGCTGGTAGTTACCACTGGCAGACAGTCATGCTATTGATTTTCCATGAGCTCAGTGGGGCAGGTGGGACAAAACCCACATAGAACAGTAGGGGATGATGCCTACGTGCCTCTGGAATTGGATCAGTTCTTTTTGAGCCCCATCAAGCTATTTCAACCTTCTATGCCTCACATTTCTTCTCTGTAAAATGGGGACAACAAGAGAACCTGCCTCTGAGGGCTTCTGTGAGGATTAAATCTGCAAGCCTACATCAAGATCTAAGAATGGTCTCTAGCATGGTAAGTATTTGCTTCAGTGGTGACAATTAGTGCTCCCTGTTGAGGAAAGTGGCACTCAGAAAGGTTACACAACTTGCTTGAAGCTACACAGGCAGAGCTGGGATCAAAACCAAAATGCTACGCAACTCCTAAGCCCAATACACCAAGTGCTGTTTTTCAATGTTTTGTTAACGGAATGAATTAAGGGATAGGTTTACTGGGCTCAGGGCTGGTCTAAGAATTGGGGGTGGATTAGGTGGTGAGATTTCATGACCACCAAATGGGCTGCCATGATGTCAGGCATTGGAACTTGGGTTTCTTCCAAGGAATCACAGAATCAGAGTGGGAAGCACCTGTAGGATATTCTAGCTCTTCAAACTGAATCCTACTGATACCTCAAGGTAGCCAGGGGTGGGGCAGGGGTATGTATGGGGAAGGGGGAAAAAAGAAAGGCCACATATGAGGTCCCACCTTACAATCAGAACAGCTGTTTAGACCTGTTTTGAAATGCTCAGCTACTGTCTACGATTTCATTGACCAACAGAATTGTGCCTTAAAAAATAAAATAAAAAAGCTTCTGAACTTGAAAACCACAGGTGTGGTCCAGTTCAAATGGAGAGACAGACCCACAGTGGATCCAAAGCCATCAGCCAGGTGGCAACAGGCCTGGGGTAACCAGCACTGTGCTCGTCTGACTCTAGGGCTGGAGGCAAAGACCAAGTTGGCTCCTTCTCGTCCCTGGGCCCTGAGGTCACCTCTGCTCCGGGACGCATAGGGCCTGGCGCCGCTTTTCCTCCCTTGGCTTGTTTTCCCATCTGTGAAACGAGGAGAGTGGCTCTTGCCCAGTTGATGACTCTGCCCAGCAAGGTTTCTGCCAGTTTAATGGCTATAATTTAGCAACACACTGGACTACTGTTTCTCTAGGGACAGGGCCCATCAAAGTCAAAATGCCAGGCCTTGATTTCCATACGTCTCTGGCATTCTTGAAATGCAAGACCTTTTTTTATACCTCTGACCTCCACCCAGCCCCTAGGATTTGCCTACTCAAATGGGCTCTGCCTTAGGCATCTTCAGAAGGCCCAGGTCTAGGCCCTGTTGCAGGTCTCCCCTAATACACTCCAGGCTGCAAACCACACTCCCTTCATCTTTCCCAGCTCCAGGCCCCAGCTGACCAGGCCCAGTTCTTGCGTTTTCCCTTTGAGCTTTGGCACAGGCCATTTCCTTTGTCTAGAACACCCTTTCTCCTCTTCATCAGACTCACTTCTATGCATTCTTCAGGGCTCAACCTAGAGGCCACTTCCTCTGGGAAGTCTCCTTGGGTTGCTCCTAGTCCAGCTGTGTACTCCCATAGCACCCCTTTCCTATCTGTTTTCCCACAAATAGGAAAGAATGAAAGAGGCTAGAAATAAAAAGCACTCAACTGAGGGTGAGAGGAGCTGCAGAGTGTGAAGGGAAGATGAGAACGATGGGGTTTTAAGAAGTGTTCCTGTGACTTGTGTACATGATTATTTTGCTGGATACTACATTCTTCTGACATTGAGCCAGGCCTCTTGGGTCATGGCTCTTGAAGAGATTCAGTTATTTAATGTCTGTCTTCCCATCTGGACTGTTCGCTCTGTGAGGACAGCAATTCTTTCCATTTTGTTCACTGCCATATCCATCGAAAGAACACAGTAACTTAGGCAAGCTACTGAACCTCACTGGGCCTCCGTTTCCTCATCTGTACGTATCTTCTCAATGCTTCAAGTTTCTATTATGTAAACTTGGATGGCAATTACCATCCTGTGGCTACACTGTCACATTGGTGAGTCCCAATGGACCATGCCTCCTGGACTCAGGCCCTTGGCCAGTCCCCTTCCACACTGGCTCTGGGCTGAGCCCTATGACTTACTTTAGCCAATGAGACATTAGCAAGCATCATGCAGGCTAAATTAATCGGCATTTGCACATTAGGGTTTGGCCCCTTGGTATATTCTATATTGGGACCTCACCGCCAAGCCACAAACTCTGGCTGGACTACTGAGTGGTGCCACGTGGAAAAAAACCCAGAGGATGAGACACCACCATGGACATTCTCGCCCTTGGCACGCTGCCAGCAGAATGCAGCCATGTGAGTGACCTCGGTTTCAACATGTGGAGCAGGACAACCACACAGCCAACTCCAGTCAACCCACAGAATAATGAGAAACAAATTATTGTTTCAAGCTCCTAAGCTTTGGGTGGTTTGTTACATAAGAATAGTTAACAGCCCTGGCTGGTGTGGCTCAGTTGGTTGATCACTCTCTTGAGCACTGGAAGGTCACCAGTTCAATTCCCGGTCAGGGAACATGCCCAGGTTGCAGGCTCAACCCCCCCCCCAGTCAGGGATTCATGCAGGAGGCAGCATATTGATGTTTCTCTCTCACATAGATGTTTCTCTCTCTCTCCCTCTCCTTCCTCTCTTTCTAAAATCAATAAAAACATATTTTTAAAAAAAGAACAGATAACAAAAATCCCATCTTAGAAAGTTGATGTGGGGACTTAATGAGTTAGTACATGTAAGACACATTTTAAAAGTATACTTTTACAGGGGGTTGGGGCATCCGTGGGGAGGGGTGTGGGATGGGAATTGGGGGATGAGGACAAATATGTGACACCTTAATCAATAAAGAAATTTAAAAAAATAAAATAAAAAAAATAAAAGTATACTTTTATACAGAGTGCTCAATAAATGTGCTTAGGCCAGTGTTTCTAAGTGGTTAGAGGTCAGCCTGCACACCAAAGGATTGCGAGTTCGATTTCTGGTCAAGGGCACATCCTTGGGTTGCAGGTTCAATCCCCAGCTCCCATTGGGGCACATGTAGGAGGCAACCAGTCCATGCATCTCTCTCACATTGATGTTTCTCTCTCCCTCCCTTCCACTCTCTCTAAAAATTAGTGGGGAAAAATATTCTCAGATGAGGGTTAACAACAACAACAACAACAAAATGGTATCCAGTATTGTTGCTGTTATTATAGTATGTCAGTAAGTTTGTGCTGAATAAATAATTACCCTCCCCTCCCCCCAGCTTCCCCACTAGCCTCTCACCTGGGCTGAGAAGTCAATGAGTTTTGGCAATGGCTGCTTGCTGCCTTCATTACTTTTCAGGAAGTCCAGCAGGCTTCCTGTGGGGGAGGGGGAGCAACAATGAGTGCTCTCACTACTTAGGGTAAAATTGTTCATAGTAACGCATTTAAATAAAACATCTATTTACCACGCCTAGTGTTTGAGAAAAATAAGCTGGGTGTTTTTAAGTGACTTTGTGACTGCTAGACTGGTTCTTCGACTGAGACGGCTTTCTGAGCCCAGGTGACTTGGGTTATGGTCTTATAAGGCTGGTGTAACTGTGTAATTAGAAAATGAAAAAAGTTTTGAGATCTTAAATCACACTAAATGAGGTTGGGTGATATGTTTCTATTAATAAAAAATGGGCAGGTATTGATCGGCCTGTGGCTCAGTGGTAGAGCATCGACCTCCAGACCAGGAGGTCACAGTTTAATTCCCTGTCAGAGCCCATGCCTGAGATGCAGGCTCCATCCCCAGTAGAGGCGGGGGGGGGGGGGGGGGGGGCGGGGGAGTGTGCAGGAGGCAGCCAATTAATGATTCTCATCATTGATGTTTCTCTCTCTCTCCCTCCCTCTCCTTTCCTCTCTGAAATCTATAAAAATATTTTCTAAAAATGGGTAGGGATTGAAAATGTTTGTGAAATGGTGGCTTAAAAAAGTCCCTGAGAAATTCTGGATCATGGGTGGGCAGGGTGGAGACAGCCTGGAACGGATGGATGCTTTGTGGAATCTCTTTTCCAGAGCATTGGCCCATGCAGGGAACATGGCCGGCAGGGAGAATTTCCCCTGGCCTTTAAGGCACACAGTAAATCCAAGAGCCTCTTCTTCCATCACCAAATGGGGGTCTGCCCTACTCCCCTCTCCTGGTAGCTTCATGTGCTCCCCTTCCACTGGCATCCCCTTCACATGGATGCTTATACCTGTGGGAAGAGCTCCTGGCCAGACTAGGGGCATCTCGAGGGCAAGAACCATGTCAAAGTCACCTCTGAGTCTTCAATTAACGTGTATGAGCCACAGCCTGCATCCCCAGCCCCCCGACACAGCACCTTTGGCCATGAACTCGGTGATGATATAAATGGGCTCCTCTGTGACCACGGCATGCAGCTTCACCAGCTTGTCATGCTGCAGAGTTTTCATCAGATTGGCCTCTGCCAGGAAGGCCTCCACAGACATGCTCCCTGGCTTCATGGTCTTCACGGCCACCTTGGTGTGCTTGTTGTAGGTGGCTGGAGTGGGCGAGAAAGCAGGAAAGATGGTCAGAACCCATGCTCTTTCCCCACCGCCCAGGAAGGCCCAGCTGCAGAACTGCCTCCTCCACAAAGTCTTCCGTGCCCACCTCAGCCCTTAGAGAGGGATGGGCTTTGGCTCAGACAGATGTGGGTTGCAAAGCTGGTCCATGCCTTCCTAGCAATGTGCCCTTGGGCAAGTCACTTATCCTCCCTCATCTGTGGTTTCCTCATCTGCGAAGTAGGAATGATAAGCACTGCCTTTGAAGGGCTGCTGTAGGGATTCAGATCCTGTCACTCATACACACAGACCATCTTTGCCTTGTCTCTCCCTCTCACATATACCATCGTTTCTTAAAATGCTTTAATCTTAACACTGCTCTCAAAATAAATACCAGTTTCATCATGGTCTATAAGGCCTGCATGATCTGGCCTTGCCCACCTTGCCAGCTTCATCATCCACCAAACTCCCCTTGACTTTTGTGTACAGTCAGCCTGCATGTCACTCAGCACCTCAGGTACCCAACCACCCCTCCCACCATAGGAACTTCCCACATGATGTTCCCTCATCCCATTTCTACTCCGTCTTATAAATCTCTTCATTGCTTGTGTTTCCATTTTTGCCTTGGCTGCCAGGAAGTTTTAATCCAAGTCTGAGGTTGTCCTTTAGTAAGAGTAAACCCTTATATAATATAGTTTTGTTTTCTAACTCGTTACTCAGATCTGTCTTCCCTTCTCCATACTTTCTCTGCCACAACCTCTTATTAGGTGCCTGGCATATAGCAGGCTCTCAACAAATATAGTTGAAAATATGTGTATTTAAACATATTTTTTGGACTAACTTGTTTGCGACTCTGTAAGTTGTCTCCAGTCTCATTTAAAACACGGTGGGTGGAAGCACAATCGGGTGCACCAGGTACTGGGCCAGGCGTTGCTGTTCTCGAGTTTTTAGCGGCAGGACAGCAGGGGTGGAACGTGCCTTATGGGTGCCCCACAACGCCTTGGCGTGGCGCTAGGCACACAGTTACCAACACTGAACTCACCTGGAAATCACCAGGCTGCATTTCCCCATTCTTAATTTCCATCATCCTAAGAGGCCTTGGTAATCTCACCCCCAACTGGTAGGCCTCTTGGCTCTGCATCAGGGAGAACAGATTCCTCATCTAGGACTCCTGCTTCCCAGGAGGACATTTTTTAACTCCACCAGGTAAATGGCCTCAGAGGTACATCGGTGTTTGCATGGCAGGACAATTTGGTTTGCTCTCAGAGGAATTGCTCCTTTGTGGTTGTTATTTAGATCTCCCCTTCGGCCCTTGGTGGCATTCCCACTTTGTCTCAGGCTCTTCCTGGAAGTGATGACCTCCCTACACCCTCCCTCCCACCACCCCCTGGCCCTGGGTCCTTACCCATCCAGACTTCCCCAAACTGCCCGGCTCCAAGCTTTTTCTCCAGCTCGAGGGATTCCCGAGGGATCTCCCAGGCATCTTTCTCCCACGGCTTCTGGGGCTTGGAGGACACGCAGGGCATTGTCAGCTTCTGGCAGAGTCCGTCGCTCCCTTCTGGAACAGAGCTGCTGGTCAGCGAGGGCAGCCAGCTCTCGGCCAGCCAGAGGCTTCCCCTCAGAGGCTTCCCTGCCTGGTCGGCTGCAGTTGGCCACTGTTCCAGGGGGTTGCCACGACCAGGGACATTCCCAGAGAGCAGAGTATGACCAGATGCCACCTCTGCCCTCCTTCTCAACGGGCCTAGAACTTCAGGAGAATCCAAAGCAACTATTTGTCTGGGGAGAGTCAGAAAGAGCTCAGCAGGCCTCAGAGGGCATGGTGCACCGTGACTCGGGTTCCCGGGAGACAGGTCCACCCTGCTTGGGGTGTGGCCCTGGGCAGGACTTACTCTTGTAGTGGGCCACCAGCTCCGGCAGGGTGCTGAAGGTGTTTCGTGGGGAGATGTAGAAGCCCCCGTTGTCCAGGGTCCGGATCTTGTAATGTTTCACTGCATCCCTATGCTGGGGGTCGTAGTCTCGTACCGACAAAGAGTAGCTCCCTGCATTGGTCAGAGAGAAACCGCTCAGGAGTGGGACTTCAGAGTCTGGCCACTACCGTGGCACCCCTTCCGGACACCCCTATAAAGCCACCCCTGGCACCATCCTGGCAGCTGGGCAGTGGAGCACAAGGGTAAGAGTGAGCTGTGGAATCAGGCTGCCAGGTTCTTGTCCAGGCTTCTCCATGTCCAGCTGTGAGACCTTGGACAAGTGAGTACAGCACTTCTCTGTGCCTCAGTTTCCTCATCTGTAAAGTGGGATTGGTTGTGAGACCTCTCTATCTCATCACATTGCCTGATAATTGAAAGAAGTAATGCTTGTGAAGTAGTCAGGATGTAAATGCTCAGTAAACGCTGGCTGTCGTCGTCATCATCATCATCATCATCATCATCATCATCATTATCTAGATAGATAAATAGATAGATAGAGTGGGGATTGCTGGGTCACCTTTGGTGGTCTCGCTGTCGCGGATCATGAAGGAGCCCAGCACGTTGCCAGGGGCCAGAAGCTGGCGCTCTGCATCCTTCCGGCTGATGCCCTTGAAGAACCACCTGGTGGAAAGGGGAAGAGACAGTGTGTGAACCCTGGGTGGGCAGTCCTGTCCCACTGACGGGGCCACCAGGGTACCGAGGGCCTGGTTTCCTGCAGCGTTGACTTTCCTCAAAGACTCTTTGGGGAAAAACAATGATTCTTTTGATATTAAAACAGACATCTGACCAGGGTTGAATCCAGCTTGCTGAGACTGACGGAAACTTACGCACATCGGGGAGCTTTCTTTAACCCTTTGCACTTGCTTGCTTTTTTCTCGATTCCTTTATTCTAATGCTAACCGTATCGAGTCACACTCGACATCCGAGTGCAAAAGGTTAAGAAAAATAACACAGCCTTACAAATACAAAATGCCCAGAGGTCATTCCAACAGCACCCAGTGAGAGCGGTGAGGTGATGGACAGAGAGGCTGAGTGTGAAAATACAGCAGTCTTAACCAACTGCGGTCAAAATCTTACTTCTGCGAATTTCACAGGAACACACGACATTCCTGTCAGGGCCTCGAAGGCCCATTGTGAGTGAGGGTCTGAGCTTCATCAGTTTCGCGGTTTATCCTTCTCTGTGTCAGATATAAAGCTGGCATAAATTTCTAAGCAAAAATGTGAGATTTCAAATAATTTTATACTTGGGACCATATCCTTGGATCTTTTCTTCATTCTCCCATAACATTTGGGCTATTGGGTGGGAAAGTTCAAGCAGCAGCAGCCAAATCTATTTCCACCCTCAGCAGGGTGAGGAGTGGTTCCTGTGCTGGGATGGAAAAGCCCCAGACCAGAGGTCAGTAGGCGTTGGCCCTGCCATAAAACTGCTGTGCGACTTTGAGCAAGTTGCTTTTCCTCTCTGGGCCCCTGTTTCCTCTGCATCAACTATGGAGAGAGACAGCTAACATTCATCCACCCAACAACTCTGGAACTGTTGCCCTTATCATCCCCATTTTACAGATAAGGAAACTGAGGAACAGAGAGAGCAAGTAACTTGCCTGGCATTACACAGCTGGGAAGTGGTGGAGCCACGCTTCAAATCCAGGCAGTCTAACTCCAGAGCCCAAGCTCTTAATCACCACGCTCCTCTGCGCTCCCTCCCCCAACCTTCTTTGATTCCATTTTGTACAAGGATTCAGGCCGTGGTGAAAGAGTCAAGCAACGTTACAGGGTATTTAGTAAGAACCATCTCCCCGGATATTCCACCCCTGGGAAGTTATCTCGTAGATCTTGCACAAGGAAGAAATGCTAGTGAGAAGAGTGGAAAAGGGAATGAGAGAGAAAGTCACAAAGGGGACCTGCTTTGGACAGGGTGGTTAGGGAAGGCCTCTCTGAGCCACAAAGGATGAGAAGGAACCAGCCAGGCCCAGAACCCCAGGAAGAGTATGCCAGGTAGGCGAGGTAGGGAGTGCAAAGGCCCTGAGGCAGGAACAAGGCTGACCTTGCTCATGCTTCCTTCTGGAGGGCAGGGAAATAGAAGACTTACTCCTCTGTCTCCAGAGAGTCAACGCGGGCAACGTAGTTGCTTGGGATGTAGCCCTCTTTCCGGGTGGCCAGGGACCGAGCCTTCCACCATTCCCCAGACCTAAGAGACAGGAGGGAGCAAAGGGGTCAGTGGGCAGGACTTCCCCTAGTCCTCTTGGGCCCCTCAGCTTTGGCCTGGAGTACCCCCTGCATACGCGCCATGATTAGGGGTAGGGATCTTTACAACAGCCCCCACTGTGCATCTGAGGGCCTGAAATCAAGGTTTGTCCCTGCGTTCACAGCCTACAGACCTGGGTCTGTGGCCCCACTATTTTTCCCTGGTCTTGCAGCCTTGGCCTTCCTAGCCATACCTAAGGTGGGGCCCTGTGCCCATGGCAGACTCTAGGGGTTCAGCTGGGGCCAAGAGCCAGAGGGAGTGGGCTCAGGAGTCTGACCAAGCATAACCACTGCCATTTTTGGCCCCCGCCTCCCCACATACTGGACACTACACTCGCTGATGGTGAAGACTGGAGGAGATTAAAGGCAGCAAACTCAGAGATCCAAAGATTTCTGCGTGCAAAGTCACCTCAGCAGGGTCTGGTCCACAGGTAAGCTTGCGGCTTGGTCACAGGAGCCCGCGGAAGGCTTCCCTGGGGAAGCTCTGTGAGCCGCTCATCCTTGCCTGGGTGGGCGCCATTAGTAAGGGCACAAGCCCCTTTATTGTGGCTTCAGCCCTTCCTCCTCTATTACAATCAGGTCCATTCTCATCAGTCACATATACCCTAGTCCAGTGGTCGGCAAACGGCGGCTCGCGAGCCACATGCGGCTCTTGGCCCCTTGAGTGTGGCTCTTCCACAAAATACCACGGCCTGGGCGAGTCTATTTTGAAGAAGTGGCGTTAGAAGAAGTTTAAGTTTAAAAAATTTGGCTCTCAAAGGAAATTTCAATCGGTTGTACTGTTGATATTTGGCTCTGTTGACGAATGAGTTTGCCGACCACTGCCCTAGTCTAAGGTTCTTTACTGAAGGACAGAAGAGAGTGTACTGAGTATTGGGGGTAGGAATGTCTGGGGGGAGGGGATGAGGACTCACTCCTCCAGGACCACCATCTGGTCTCCCTTCTGGAAACTGAGGTCTTCATGGTGAATGGCCTCGTAGTCATACAGGGCAATCACGATGGTGTCCTTAGAACCTGCGCGGACGAGAGACACGTGGGGCAGGGAGGCTTTATCTGAGCATCCCCACCGCCCTGGGGGTTTCCCTTCCAACACCTGGCACCCAGCCCTGGACCCACTGATGTGTCTGTCTTTATAAGTAAGCATCTTGCCATGCTGGGTGCGATTCTACAGTTTAAAGCTAACAGTGTTTTGTTCATGTTATTAAACAGTGCTATAGAAACAAAATAGCCTGTACGAAGTACTTTGGTGGCAATTTAGGGGATTTTCAAGGGTGGTTTTTAAAAATATATATTTTATTGATTTTTTACAGAGAGGAAGGGAGAGGGATAGAGAGTTAGAAACATCGATGAGAGAGAAACATCCATCAGCTGGATCAGTTGCCTCCTGCACACCTCCTACTGGGGATGTGCCCGCAACCAAGGTACATGCCCTTGACCGGAATCGAACCTGGGACCCTTGAGTCCGCAGGCCGACGCTCTATCCACTGAGCCAAACCGGTCAGGGCTCAAGGGTGGTTTTGACGAACTTTTGCCTCAAACTCTGACTGAGAACCTAACCTCAACCTCTACAGAACACGAGACTGCACCGCATGCGTTCGCCAGATACTTACCCTCCGCGGACCCTGGGGGGTTGCTGTTGGTGTCAGGTCGCTGTGGGGAAGAAATAGGAGAAGGGGATGAATCCAATAATGTGCGGGGAGCCACAGAAGGCCTGTGTCAAAAAGGATACCCCCAGGCCTCTTAGCCCAGCCCTGTGTGTCATGGGAGGAGGCCCAGAGAGGGCAGAGGACATGCCTGAGGTCACATGGCACATGGGATATAGCCACGACAAGGATCTGGAGTTGTGGGCTCTGCCCTTGGCTTTGGACATCCTGGGGGACACTGGCTTGCCTCTTCCCCTCGACGTACAGTGAGGGGGTTGGCCCAGACCCATGTTTTCCAAGGGATGTTTGAAGAAACCCCGGCCCACCAACATGCTCTATGAGAAAAGGCTCCATGATGTCAGTGAAGGAACCTCAGTGTCTGTCTCAAGGGGAACTGGCAGCCACACTGTCGCACCCTAAGCAGCCCTTGTAAGAGGGAGGTCAAGCCTCCTTCCTGACACAACTAAACCTCAAAGGTGTATTGTTGCGTGAACAAAGCTAGTTCTTCGGAATATGATACATTTACATAAAATGCATACACACCCACCCTAAACACTTCCTGCGGGCACATACTATGTACGTGTGAGCGTATGTTCACGGCAAAGGTTCGCGAGGGTCCTCACCAAACTGACCACAGGGGATGCCTCTGGGGAGAGGGATGAGACCGCTGGGGAGGGGTCTTCGGTCAGAGGCAACTGTAGCGTTCACTGTAATGTGTGGCTTTTCTTTCCAAGGGGAATGCATTTGCGTGTCACGTGCTTAGATAGACAGTCATTGAAAGAGCCAGGTTTGGGAAACACGGAGACGGATACCCCTCTTCTGGGAGAGCCCCAGGCCCGTTGCCAAGAGTCATAAAGGCCCCGACTTCTCCAGGGAAGGAGCCTGTTCTGCTCAGAGTTTCACAAACTCATTTGACCTGGGAACCCTGTCCGTGAGTGGCTGAGTATAGAATCCCTTAAATCTGATGCTCAGAGAGGACAACCAAAACCTGGGGGGAGAAAACCCTCCACTTCCCATTGGGGACAAGCTGGAGGGCCTCAGAGAACCACAGAAAGGGCCCCGGGTCAGGCAGGTCGGAGAGGAGCAGACCCAGGAACAACCAAGGGTTTAGGATGTCAGCTTAGGACATCACCAGTGTGAGAAGCTCAGGTAATCTCAGGGTGTTTAAAAGAGGTCGTGCCAGAGGGACGGAGGTGACTCTTCTACGACTTTCCCATTTCTAGACATCATGCCCGGAGAAGGGCCAGCAGAGTGGAGAGAGGCCAGGAACCCGTGATATAAGCAAGAAGATGTGGAAGAAATGAGTGGGTTAGGGTAAGATCTTTGCCTTCAGCCTCCACAGGCTGTCATGGCAAAGGAGTGGGTGTGTTTGGAGCAGGCTGAGGGGTAGGTTTGGGAACAAGGAGTAGGGGCTGTGGGGTAACAGACTGTCCTTCTAAGGGTGCAGGTGAAGGCGGACACCTCTGCCTCTGAGCTTTCTTAGGCAGCCTCCGGTAAGGGGGGGACTCAAGGAGCCCGGAAGGAGAGAGAACCCAGCTTTGGGGGTAGAAAGGCCTGGCCCTACCTCTTCCCAGCCGTGGGACCCCAAGGAGTCACTGAACCACTGCAAGCCATAGTCACCCTGGCTGTAAAGTGTCAGAACTCCTTCCTCACAGCTTTTGGTGAGGATGAGTGATGTGGAAACACCTCACTCCGATGCCTGGAACATAGTAGGTGTTCAAAATTGGTCTCAGTTATTATAACTGTTACTGCTGCTATTAATACTGTCATCTCATTACCAGTATTGTTATGGTTGCCACCACGATCACTACTGTTACCGCCCTCTGATATCACTGTGGCAACTACCATTACTAGTGGTGCTGTTACCATGACTACGTCTGCCACCATTGCCCACACTATTACCACCATTGCTGCTGCTCCGATAGTTAGCACTCAGCTTCTGCCTCTGTTACTTCCGCTCCTGCCACTGATACTTTGAAAGTGGCACGAGCCAAGTTTAAATCCTGGTCCTACCTCTTACTCACCTCGTGGCTTTTGGCAAATGATTTAATCTGTGGCTCATCTGTAAAATGGGTGTAATGAAAATTGTGACCGACAATGAGATTATTGTGGGGATTAAAGGTGTTAATAACTATAAAGCACTCAGGAGAGTGCTCGGTTCCGGGTAAGCTCTGGATAAATTTAAGTCAATACCTCTGCCAGTGTTACACCTCTCTTCTTGCTGCTACACTCCCACGGGTATTTAGCAATGGGAGTGGAGCAGTTACTGTTACTACAGCTGTTGCTAGGAACCTGGATAGTATCCTCACTGTCATCACTGCAGCCGCTGTTGTTGCTTTCTGGTCACTCATTGTGCTCAGCACCACTTCTGCTACTCCCTGGGCTTGAGGCCTGCCCTGCTCCCTGGGACCTGGTCACTGGAGCCCAGGCTGCGTGGCAGGATAAGAAGTGACGTCCTTGGCCCTAGCCGGTTTGGCTCAGTGGGTAGAGCATTGGCCTGCGGACTGAAGGGTCCCGGGTTCAATTCTAATCAAGGGCATGTACCTTGGTTGCAGGCTCCTCCCTGGCCCAGGCCCTGGTCAGGGCTCGTACAGGAGGCAACAAATTGATGTGTTCTCTCACATCAATATTTCTCTGTCTTTCCCTCTCTAAAAAAAAAAAAAAAAAAAAGAAAAAAATCAATGGAAAAATATCCTCAGGTGAGGATTTTTAAAAAAAGAAGTGACATCCTTGCCCTGGGTGCTCAGTGCAGACGTATGCTGGAGAGTTAGGAGGCTGCTGGTGACTGGTCAGCCCCATTTCACCCCAAACATGCCTGCTCACCCTTGGGAAAACAGGAGGCTGTTATATCAGCATAGGGCAGCCTCCCCCACCTCCTTCCTCCCCCACTCACCCTCTTGCCTGTGGTCGTGGGATCTGGCACATACACCGGGCTGTGTGGGTTGGCACTGGCCTTGCTTTTTGAGACCTTGTCTCTATCTCGGAGGAACTTGGACTTCACGCACCCCATCCTGCGGCAGAGAGAAGGGAGGTGAGCCCTGCTGGGCCTGAGCCCAGGCAGGGGAGTCTTTGATGCTGGGTTCCAGGCACTTTGCCCCCAGGCTGGCTTCTCCTCTCCTTCCCCATCAAACCTCCCTTGTCAGCCCCGCTCCCCACCCTTGCCATATGGAGCTCGCTCTACCCTTGCCATCTCTGGGCTTCTTCACGTGCACGTCAACCACGCACAAAACAGAGCTGACACATTTTTATAGTCATGCCACGAGGGACCCTTGCTATGGTGAGTATATTCAGAGACTAAATCATGAGGATCATTGAAATTCAATGAGTAGAGGGTGGGAACAGAGTGGGTGGTGGGCACAGCCGGCTCAGGGCTCCGAAAGAGGAGCTGACCCAGGGCTGCTCAACACTACCCGCACCTCACTCCTCACTCCCCCTGCTCCCCGGTCTCAGTTCCCTATCAGCAAAGGGAGCCAATAATACCACCTACTGCAGGGGTTGGAAGGAGGAGAGAAAGCATGTGGGCAGACAGATACTCAGCACAGCATCAGGCTCAGGCAAACAGTAAAGTAAAACTATACTATTATTATCTAATAAATTACCATTTTCTATTAAGTGACAAAGATAAATCATGTAATGTGGCTCAAACATTCCAGCTAAGTACTATTCAAGGCACCATGTTCCTCCTGTCATTTTATGATCGTTTTATAACAGGTTCCTCTTGTCATTTTATGATCGTTTTATAACAGGTTCCTCTCTCGCTCTCTCCCTCTCTCCTTTTGTCTCATTGATTTATCTGATCATTCATTCATTCATTTACTCAGCAAATATTTTTATATATATTTCTTTCTTTTTTATTTTAAATATATTTTATTAATTTTTTTATAGAGAGGAAAGGAGAGGGATAGAGAGTTAGAAACATCCATGAGAGGGAAACATCGATCAGCTGCCTCCTGCACAGCCCCTACTGGGGATGTGCCCGCAACCAAGGTTACATGCCCTTGACCGGAATCGAACCTGGGACCCTTGAGTCTGCAGGCCGACGCTCTATCCACTGAGCCAAACCGGTTAGGGCTACATATATTTCTTTATTGATTCCAGAGAGAAAGGGAGAATGAGAGATAGAAACATCAGAGAGAATCATTGATTGGTTGCCTCCTGCACGCCCCCTACTGGGGATTGAGCCCGCAAACCAGGCATGTGCCCTTGGCCAGAATCAAACCTGGGACTCTTCACTCCACAGGCCGACGCTCTATCCACTGAGCCAAACTGGCTAGGTCACTCAGCAAATATTTATTGAGCGCTTTTCTAAACCAGGAATAAGACAAGCAAGTTCGTGCCCTTATGGAACTCACACTGGGGATGAATGGGAGACACAGGCAATAAACAGACAAATAAATAAAAAGATAGATTTAGTTATTGAAAAGTGTGAGGACAATAAAAGAGGATATGATAGGGAACTTCTCTGTGGGGCCTCTTTATTTTATCTATTTATTTAAAATATATTTTTACTGATTTCAGAGAGGAAGGGAGAGGGGTAGAGAGACAGAAACATCAATGATGAGAGAGAATCATTGATCAGCTGCCTCCTGCATGCCCCATGCTTTCCCCAAGTTGGGGATTGAGCCCACAACTTAGGTATGTGTTCTAACCAGGAATTGAACCATGACCTCCTGGTTCATAGGTCAACACTCAGCCACTGAGCCACACCAGCTGGGCTTTATTTTTAATTTTTTTAAAAGATTTTTAAATTGATTTTTAGAGAGAGGAAGGGAAAGGGAAGGAGGGAGAGAGAAAAATCAACCTGAGAGTGGAACATCAATTAGCTGCCTCCTGCACGACCCCTACCTGGGATAGAGCCTGCAACCTGGGCATGTGCCCTGACCAGGAATTGAACCAGCAACATTTCAGTGCATGAGACATGGCCCAACCAACTGAGCCACATGGGGCACTATGGGGCCTCTTCAGATAGGGTGGTTGGGGAAGGCCTTTCAGAGGAGGTGATATTGGACCTGAGGCCTGAATGACACAAAGGAGCCAGTCATGAAACACTCTGAGGAAACAGTGTTCCAGGCAGAGGGAGCAGCAGGTGCAAAGGTCCTGAGGTTGGAATGTGCTTGGAGAGAATGAGTCACTTGAAAGGCAGCCAGTGTGATTGGAGATCACAGGTAGGAGAAAGGATGGTATGTGATGAAGTTACCACTTCCTGAACAGCCAGTGAGGAATTTGGATTAGATTCTAAGGGTGATGGGAAACCATGGAAAGTTTTAGGCAGGACAATGATAGGATTCAATTTAAACGATCCCACTGGCTTCTGGGTTGAGGATGGACTGTAGGATCAGGGCAGGGAACACTGCCCACTGCAATTGACAGTCCTGAGATCATGGTGGCCCGGCCCAGGGTGGTGGCTACTGAGGAGATCAGAAGCAGGCGCAGATTCAGGGCCATTTTGGAGGGAGAGCTGACAGACTGTGCTGATGAATTAATTAATTAATTTAAAGACACTTAAAGAAAACACAGTCACCTGATCAGAGTCAAGTTTCATTGTAAAAGTGGCAGAAATATTGCACTTCTTTTCTCAAAATGCACACATGTGTTTGCTGAGGAGACGGCCTGTGAGCAGCCACATAAGGAAGTCATTGTTTTCCTCATCTGTGCACAATTGAAATTTTCTCCTAAAACAGTTAGAACGCAGTTATACTTGTTAAAATAAACATGTGTTAGTGGTTTAAGGGGGGGGGGGGGGGGACCCAAATTCTTAGGCTTAAGGGAGTTATTTGAAAAAAATTCTTTTTATTCACAAGGATGCTGTTTTGTCTGTCCTGGTGGGAATTGGGAACAATTTACCACCTTAGGACTTAAGGGGTTTGTGTTTCAGTTGCCTTTTGTGAATAAAGTAAGGAATTCAGACTCACTGCTTTCCACTGTGCTGGTATTCATTTAAAACAGAAACCAAACCAACACCTCTTTGATTGGTGATAAGTATCACAGTTCTGGGAAATAAAACAGCATACGGTGTGGTTTTATGTGGCATAGCGTTATATTGCATTTTATATATTTTGATTAATGAGGGTGCCCTGGGAAGAGCACTGCAGTGTGATATAGGACAGCTCCTTCCACCTCTCTGAGCTCCTATTAAGTATCATTTACATCACAATTTACATAAAGATGGCCACGGGGTCCCGTGGGATGTGCCTCTGAAGGCCCCGGTTCATGCACGATCCAAGGCCATTGCTGAGAAAGGATGGTGGGGTTTTTCCTCAGAGGCTGCTGGTGAGCACCGAGTGAGTTGTAAGTGTAAAAGGTGCCTGGCACACAGTAGGTGCTCAGGAACCTTAACCATAACCATCTCTGTTAACTCGCATAATGGCCCTGCCCTGGAGCAAAAGCAAGCACAGATTGCAATTCCTTTGGCCCATAAGCTTAGAGATACCACAACATTTAAGAATTTAGCTTTTTAAAATAAAGAATTCCCGTTAATTCTTTTTTTTCTTTTTGCACAATAAAGTGTGATTTTAAAAAAGTGATATACCAGCAGGAGTCCAGTTTGCGTAAAATGTGATTGTCCCCTTAAACCAAGAGAACCAGTCCACTGCTCAGGATGGAGTGGCCTCAGAAATGCTCATTTTCATGACTGCTAGACCTAGAAGTGTAATGTGAGCCATGTATATAATTTAAAATTTTCTCCAGCCATATTTTTCAAAGTAAAAATAAACAAGTGGATTAACTTTTAGACATATTTATTTTTCCCAAAATGTCAAATTTCATATTAACAGCTAATCAATATAAAAATGATCAGTTGAGTACCGTATTTTCCGGCGTATAAGACGACTGGGCGTATAGAAGATTTTCCTGGGTTAAAAAGTCGTCTTATACGCCGGAAAATACGGTACTTTTTATTTTTTTCATGTTAAGTCTTCCCATCCCAGTGTGTATTTTACATGGACAGCACAACTCAGTGAGGACTCACCATATTTCAGGAGTTCAAACGCTGTCTGTAGCTAAAGCTACTGTACTCAGTGGTACAAATACAGTATGTACCCATCCTTGCACACAGCAGATGCTAATCTTGCTCATGTCTATGTCCCTCAGTGCTTAGCTCAGTGCGTCCCTGGCACATGGTAGGAGCATAATGCACGGTTAGTGAATAAATGCATGCCCAGAGCCTGGGCTCTATGTAGTCAGTCCGACACAGATGTCAAGACGTGGGTCCTGATCCAGGGACTGAGTGGAGAAGGGAAGACTGGACGTAGAGAATTACATTCCAAAGCCACGTGCAAAGAAGCTGGTAGGGATTGGCACAGACAGTCAGAGCCATACAAAAATTGCTAAGATACTTAGTGAGCGAAAAAAGCAACTCGCAAAACATATATATTATCAAGTCATTTTTGTCCCATGTATTTATATCCCGATACTGTGTATGTTAGTATAGATAGAAAAAACAACCTGTTTATAGTAATTGAGCAGCAGGATAATGGTGAATTGGGTTTTGAAGACTGTGGAGGATTTCAATAAAGATTTGGGGAAAGTCAAGAATGTTCCAAAGAAGCACTGACTTCCAAAAAGGATTTGAGGGCACTTATAATATTAAACCACATACAGAGCACTTCAAGACTCACAAAAGGTTATGGTACAGCATTTAGAAAGGAAAGATTACTGAACCAGAAGCCTCGGGTGTGACCGCTACTGCCACTGTATACTAGATTTATCTCTGAGCTTCCTAGTAGCCAAGGTAAAAGGGAACTTGTACATTGTCACCATAAAATTCCAGGAAGTATGGCAATTTGTTGACAAAAATATTTTTTGAGTACTAATCTATATATACTAGAGGCCCGGTGCATGAAATTCGTGCATGGGGGTGTGTGTGTCCCTCAGCCCAGCCTGCACCCTCTCCAATCTGGGACCCCTCGAGGGAAGTCTGACTGCCCCAGTAGGATTGGGCCTAAACGGGCAGCTGGACATCCCTCTCACAATCCAGGACTGCTGGCTCCCAACTGCTTGCCTGCCTGCCTTCCTGATTGCCCCTAACCGCTTCTGCCTGCCAGCCTAATCACCCCCTAACCACTCCCCTGCCAGCCTGATTGATGCCTAACTGCTCCCCTGCCAGCCCGATTGCTCCTAACTGCCCTCCCCTGCAGGCCTGGTCACACCTAACTGCCCTCCCCTGCAGGCCTGGTCCCCCCCAACTGCTCTCCCCTGCAGGCCTGGGTCCTCCCAACTGCCCCTCCCTGCAGGCCCGGTCGCCCCCAACTTCCCTCCTCTGCCAGCCTGGTCATCCCTAATGCCCTCTCCTGCAGGCTTGATCACCCCCAACTGCCCTCCCTTGCAGGCCATCTTGTGTCCACATGGGGGCAGCCATCTTGTGTGTTGGAGTGATGGGTCAATTTGCATATTACTCTTTTATTAGATAGGATAGAGGCCTAGTGCACGGGTGGGGGCCAGCTGGTTTGCCCTGAGGGGTGTCCTGGATCAGGGTGGGGGTTCCCTTGGGGTGTGGGGCAGCCTGGGCGAGGGGCCTGTGGTGGTTTGCAGGCTGGCCATGCCCCCTGGCAACCCAAGCAGAGGCCCTGGGATCTGGGATTTATTTATCTTCTATAATTGAAACTTTGTAGCCTTGAGCGGAGGCCAGGGCAGGCCAGGAAGTTTGGCTTCCTCCATCGCCAGGGAAACCCAAGCCTCCTGCCTGCTCCATGGCTGCAGCCATCTTGGTTGGGTTAATTTGCATACTCACTCCTGATTGGCTGGTGGGCATGGCTTGTGGGTGTAGCGGAGGTGTGGTCAATTTGCATATTACTCTTTTATTAGATAGGATAAAAGCCTAAGTGACTGTTACAACCGAACGACCAGTCGACCAGTTGCTATGATGCACACTGACCACCAGGGGGCAGACGCTCAATGCAGGAGCTGCCCCCTAGTGGTCAATGCGCTCCCACAGCCAACTTCCCACAGCCAGCCAACCTCGCCCTGTCCCTCCCCCCATCCGGCAAGCAAGATGGCCCAATAGGCCCTGATCACCAGCCAGGCCTAGGGACCTCACCCGTGCATGAATTTCATGCACCGGCCCTCTATTTTAAAATCAAATTTATTATGTGTGTCTTCATGTAAAGGTCACAGTGGACAGTTTCTTCAGCTGTGAAATGGGAGCAGATTCTAATATGTTGATGAGTGGTTCCCAAATAGATGGTGCTGATGTTTGGTGCATTCAGAACAATGGGAGGGGGCGAGGGTGGGAGGGGATGAGGAAAGAGGTTTACATAGTCCAGGACCTCTCTGCAGGATGGAGACTGCAAAAGCTCTGTGACAGGGTGGCTTGAAGTGAATTTAGAAATGTGACAGAGTGCCCAGGTATTCCGAGTGTGGCCAGTGTGAGGACCGACAGCATTAAGGAATACAGAATCTCAGGCCCCACCTCCCAAATCAGAATGTGTGTTTTAACAAGGCCCAGGTGATTGGCGTGCTCATTCTAGCTGGGACGCACTTGTATAGGGAACGCCTTTGGCACTTGTTTCCTCAGCATCCATTCCTCCTCTGATAACCGCACCAGGATCTTCCTCGGAAAACCAGCCCTCTCCCCCTCAGTGCGTAAGGTGTCAAGGCCTAACGCCACCCTCAAATTCAGGGACTGACAACTTGATGCAGGTCTGGCCAAGAAGAGAATTCCATGTCCCCCTGGCAACCAACAGAGGTTTGTTCAGTTGTTGCCCTGGGTATGATCTGAGCTGAGGCTATCAGAATCTGCCTTGGGATTTTGCTGGGAAAATTATGGGAAAGGCACTCATTTTCTATGAGGGTTGTTGATGTAGATGTAGAAACCCAGAGCTCTTGAGAGCCATCCTGAATCATGAAGGAAGGGGCTGCCTTAGAGGGAAGAGAACTGAGCAGGGGACAGAGACCTGAGCAAGGGAGGCAAATTGATTCCTGACCATGTTTGAACGCGGGATCCAGCTATGCCTGGAGTTTCCCAACTTCGGGATTTTTCTAGTTCATAAGCAAATAAATTTCCAATGTTGCCTAAGCCAGTTTGCATTGGATTTCTGCCACTTACACCCAACAGTCCTCACTGATTCTTGAGTATTCCTGGGCCACACTGGATGGAATGAACCAGTCTCTGGGGACGAGGGCCTACAATCTGTATTTCTAACAATTCTTCAGGAAATTCTTAGCAATGAAATCTGAGACCCACCAATGTGATGGAACGAGGACCAAACTTGGGGTTAGAACTAGGATTTGTTTCCTGGTTCTTTTTTTCTTTTTTTAAAAATATATTTTATTGATTTTTTACAGAGAGGAAGGGAGAGGGATAGAGAGTTAGAAACATTGATGGGAGAGAAACATCGATCAGCTGCCTCCTGCACACCTCCCACTGGGGATGTGTCCGAAACCACATGCCCTTGACCGGAATCGAACCTGGGACCTTTCAGTCTGCAGGCCGACGCTCTATCCACTGAGCCAAGCCAGTTAGGGCTGCTTCTTGGGTCTGACATGGACTGGCTATGTGACCTTAGTTAAGTCACTTCCCCTCTCTAAGCCTCATTTTCTTCCCTATAAAATAGAAGGCACTTGCTTCTCGGGCTTGGCCTGAGGTCCTGTGTGACAGGGATGTGAAAGGCTTTTAAAACCAATGGGAGCACGCCATGTTCTTGACTAGCGCGGTTCAAAACCAGGCTGTGAGAGCAGAAGTGACCCCCGCGGCCCCAATCTAGCTTAGAGCTGCTGACATCTGGCAAAGACACTTCCTCAAGTCACTGCTGAACTCCTGGAACCCGAAAACCCCTATCTACCCCCCGCAGCTCCTGCTGGGGCCGCATGGGAGGGAAATGAGAAAGGTCAGCTTGCTTCCCACGCCACCATGCCGGCTGCATGGGCTCAGAGATTCCTCCCGCACTCCCAAGGGGAAGAAAGCCGGGCCCTGCTTGAGCATCCTGTGCAGTGGGCAGCAGATGGAGTTATGGGAGGTTCAAGCAGAGGCCTGCGAGGGCTGGGGATGAGGAGCCCTGGATTCTGGTCCCGCTGCTGCCACAAGCTCGTTGTGTGACCTCAGGCAAGTCCCAACCTCTCTCTGGGCCCCAGTTTCTCCAAATATGAAGTGAGATGTAGGGTGATAAGTTCTCTGAAGGGGACAGCTGTAACCTTTTTCTGCATAGCATCTGTTTCTCTTTATTCTGACAACTCCCCAAGTTTCCTATGGGGACCATTTCTCCCTCATTCTCAATTCATGGATTGTGGTAGAGCTGACTTCAACCCTGACAATAGGGGTGGGTCTGTGACCAAGTCTGGCCAATCAGAGTTGCAGAAATAGAAGCAGAGATGAGCATGTGAGTCAATCCTTGCCAATGAGAAGGATATATTGACTTTTGGCTGGAAGAGTCTTGCAGTTGCAAAGCAGAGCCAAGAAATGCAGAAATACAGATTTTCGCCGAAACCGGTTTGGCTCAGTGGATAGAGCATCGGTCTGCGGACTGAAGGGTCCCGGGTTCGATTCCGGTCAAGGGCATGTACCTTGGTTGCGGGCACATCCCTGGTAGGGGGTGTGCAGGAGGCAGCTGGTCGATGTTTCTCTCTCATCGATGTTTCTAGCTCTCTATCCCTCTCCCTTCCTCTCTGTGAAAAATCAATAAAATATAAAAAAAAAAAAAAAAAAAAGAAATACAGATTTTCGAGCCCCTGAATTCAGCCCTGAAGCTGATGTGCTCGCTGACTTTCCAATAACCTTTTTCTTCTGCTTGAGTCAGTTTGAGTTGCCTTTTTGTCCCCTTTAACCTCAAAGAGCCCTGCCTAGTGTGGAAGAAATTCTTACAAGGGATTGCAATTTATACCCAAGTGTAAATGGCTATGGCAAAGACTTCCTTGATAGTGGGTTTTGGCAGAAGAGAAGTAGTGGGTACTAGACCCATTAGAGTAGGTGAGGATGCATCGAATATAAGGCTCATAGAGCTGGTGGCATCGAAGCCATGCCTAGAAAGTGCCTGGCATGTATTAGGCCCTTCAGATACATTTGTGGAGTGAATGTATTATGTTCAACCCTCTACAAGCCTTACCATATTTAGCTGAAGTCAGGAGGACCTATGAACCCATTTTTCAGATGGGAAAATGGAGGCCCATGGCAGAGAGAGTTCCCAAGTGGTCAGTGGCAGATAGAATGAGAACCCAGTTGTCCTGCCTCTCATCCTCCCCTGGGGTCAGTCTCAGAGGCTGCAGGGAAGGTGGGGAGGGGACGGTGGCATGAGGAACCCAAACAGGAAGCTCAGGAAGGCAGGCTGCTAGGGGCCCAGAGCTCAAGACTGTCCAGTTAGAGGAACTTTCTCTTCTTAGAACAGCTCAGCCTAGGGGGTGGGGAAAGCCTTCCCCCATGAAAGGCCAATTCCCTGAGGAGTTTCCAGGGCTGTAGAGTCCTACAGCTTCCTCTCTTCATGTTCCCGGCTGTCTTCTGAAGCAACCACCCAACCCTCCAAGTGACTGTTGTCCCTAAGGTACATTTTAAAAATATATATATATTCTTTATTGATTTTTTACAGAGAGGAAGGGAGAGGGATAGAGAGTTAGAAACATCGATCAGCTGCCTCCTGCACACCCCACACTGGGGATGTGCCCGCAACCAAGGTACATCCCCTTGACCGGAATCGAACCTGGGACCCTTGAGTCCGCAGGCCAACACTCTATCCACTGAGCCAAACCCACTATCAAGGAAGTCTTTGCCATAGCCATTTACACTTGGGTATAAATTGCAATCCCTTGTAAGAATTTCTTCCACACTAGGCAGGGCTCTTTGAGGTTAAAGGGGACAAAAAGGCAACTCAAACTGACTCAAGGTACCTTATCTCTCCTCTTTTCTGACCCTCCGCTTCTTTCTGATCCAAGAGCTCAAAACTTGGACTTTGCAAACAGGAAGGGGCTGGAGAGACCTTCATCATACAGGTGGGAGCAGCAGCCCCAGAGAGGGCGAGTGTTGTCTTATTGCGGGTCACACAGCAAGGGGTGGAGCCACACACTGAAGAGGAACCTGGGGCCTCTGGTCATTCTCCAGCTGTCAGAGCAGAAGTGGGCCCCTCGGCCCCTGACTCCTCTGGGTGAGCTCTGAGATGCCTGTGTTCCAACGACTTGTTTCTTTTTCGTTTTGTTTTGTTTGTGAGTTAGAACTTTACTAGTATTATTTCAAATTGGAAATTAGCACAAAAGTATTGATAACTAGCCGTTAAATGTTTTCCAGAATACAAATATGTGAACATTATTTTTTTAAACTTAAATATCTCTTCGATAGCAAACAATAACCAACAACTTGTTTCAAACATGTAGTAAATTCTTAGCATGTTCAGTGTCTCCTCCGGGTCACCTGGTCAGCTCCAGAATTCAGGGCAATGGTGAACCTCCCGAGAATCATTTTATCGTTAAGGTAGGCAGCGGGCAGGGAAGTTTGGGGGGAAATGTAAAATGGAATTTGAAGTCAGAAAGACTTGGATTTGAATCCTCATTCTGCCTTTTACAGATAAACAAGCAAACCTTTAAAATATAAACCAGGTCAGACAGATGAATCTCAGAGGGAAGTGGGGAGGGGGGTGGGAAGAGATTAACCTAAGAATTTTTATGCATTTATGCATGATCCACGGACTCAGACAATAGTGTGGTGAAGGCCTGGTGGGTAAAGGGTGTGAGGTAGAAGGGGTCATGGGGGTGGGGGAGGGGACATCTGTAATACTTTCAACAATAAAGATAAATTAAAAAATAAAAATAAAACGGAGAGGGGACATCTGTAATACTTTCAACAATAAAGATAAATTAAAAAATAAAAATAAAACGGAGACACTGGCTGGTGTGCTCAGTGGTTAGAGCGTTGGCCCATGAACTGAAGAGTCACAGTTTCAATTCCCAGTCAAGGGCACATACCTGGGTTGCAGGTTCGATCCCTGGCCCTAGTCAGGGCACCTGCGGAAGGCAACCAATCAATGTGTCTCTCTCATCTTGTGTTTCTCTGTCTTCTTCCCTTCCTCCCTCTCTCCCTCCCTCCCCTCCCTTACATTCAAAATCAATGGAGAATATATCCTCAGGTGAGGATTAACTAACTAACTAAATAAATAAATAAATAAATAAGGAAAATAAATAAATAAATAAATAAGGGCAATATAAGAAAAAATATATATACCAGGTCACATCCTTTCTCTGCTCAAAACCTCCTGGGGCTCCCATCTCACTTGGAATAAAAGCCCCCGTTCCCTCTGTTCCCTCCGTGGCTGGCAAGGCTCAGCCGCACAGTCCTGTCTCCTACAGCCCTCCCTCGATGTTTCCATTCCAGCCACGCTAGCCTCTTGTTATTCCTCAACTCACCAACCATGCTTTCACCTCAGGGCCACTGCGCTTGCTGCTTTCTGGAGTGTTCTTCACTCAGAAGCCTTTTCACTTCGCCCAGGTCTCTTCACAGATCCCACTCTCTCAGAGTGGTCTTCCCTCACCCACCCTGGCTAAGACAGGAACACTGCCCCCAGCTTCCATCACTTTCTAGCCCCTTCCCAGCTAGATCTCTCACGGCCTTAACCACCACCTAATGTGGCCACCCAGGCCTGGGCTTCTCAGATCTCGCCAGCAGAGAGCGGAATTGATCAATGGTCCCAGCTGCTGCACTTTGAAGTCCACCCTTGTTGCCGTGGGCTGCTCCCAGCCAATGACTGAGTGTGGCCGGGCTACTGCGGCCGGCAGGGGCCCGGGGGCCTGACAGGAGGCTTGGCTAGGGCCCTGGGCAGCGCTTCTCAAGCTTCCTTAGAACCGCACTGAAGTCCAAGATACTTCCATCTTCCCTCCCTCCCTTCCCTTCTGCTTCACCTGGACTCAAACACCTTGCCATCTGACAGCTCTCCTAGCCTCTCCTACTTTCTCCCACAGGCATCCTTTCTAGTAAATTTCTTGTATATTTAGTATCTCTGAGAGTCTGCCTCTCACAGGACCTGCAGTAACGCACCTCATATCTTACCCATAGATTTGTTTATCACCCCTCTCCCCAGAGAAAGTGAGATCCCAGTCCTTTGGGGATACAGAACTACCAGAACACTGTAGGTGCTCAATAAATTCTTGAATGATTGAATGAAGTCTCCTTTTAGCTTCCTGGGTGTCCCAGTTTTCCCTGCCTGACCAATAGTGATGAGTGTGTGTTTAAACTGAGAACAGCTCGGAGAGGAACCAAGTCTTTCCCTGACTGAATCCGAGTGGAGGTGGTCCCCTTCAGACAAGACGTGGTGGCCACTTTTCACTCTAACCTCCCACCATGCTCCAAGGTCAGCTGCCCCCAAATCTGTCCTCCACAAATGGAAACCTCAAAGCCACAATAACTCATGCTCCGACCCTTTTACAGTTACTTCCCCCCACCCAACATTTTTATTGATTTCAGAGAGGAAGGGAGAGGGAGAGAGAGATAGAAACATCAATGATGAGAGAGAATCATCGATTGGCTGCCTCCTGCACGCCCCACACCAGGGATCGAGCCCACAACCCAGACATGTGCCCTGACCGGGAATCGAACCGTGACCTCTGGTTCATAGGTTGATGCTCAACCACTGAGCAACGCCAGGCAGGCCTTAATTACTTTTTAATAGTTGGAAAGTAATAAAGCCTCCCTTTCCTTTATTGTTTGGAGGGTGTACGTGGTTTTTAAAATGAGTTTTCATCACCTAGTAAAACAGCACATCATCCTTGTTAAAAATGAAAACATTACAGATAAATCTAAGGCTCCCTTGGAATCCTCCCGGAAAGCGCCCTCCACGGCCACCCCTCCCGGCTCCGGGTAGCCTCTAACTCCGCACTTACATACCCCTATACTGAAGCACACACTGTCGGTGGCCCACCCCTCGCTCTGCCCTTTACCATTTCAGGCCACGGTCGCTGGATTTCCAAGGGCCAGGGCCTGCATCTCTTTGCCCAGGTGATTTCTCTGTGGCCACTGGTACCTGCTCTGCCCATGAGCGTGGCAAGCTGAAATGCTAGAGAAATATCACCCCAGCCCCAGGAGGAGCCCTCAGCCAGGAACTGTGAAGAGCCGTTCCCTCACCTCTCAAGTGTGTTCAGGGCTTCCCAGAGCTCCTGGTGGAACTGAGCTCCCGGTGCCTGCAGGGGTGACTCCTGCTACAGACCTCTACTGGCTGCCTTCATATATATGGCCTTGGGAAATATGGAGTATGGTTTTTGTGTGTTAACATCAAGAATTGTACTGCATGAATTGTGAGGTAGTACCCTTCTATTCCCACTCGGCAGGTGAGAAAACTGAGACTCAGAGAGGGAAGGAATTTGTCCGATGCATCACAACTCGTATGAGGCAAGGGAGGCATCAAACTCAAGTCTTCTGTTCTTCATTTTTCTGGTAGTGATGAGGGAGGGTCTCTCTCCTATTCTCTGGGCTGCACCTAAGTCTCCCGGGCCCAAGGATTTCAGGGTGCTGGTGGGAGCTCAGGCGGGTGTCTTAGGGCAGAATTAGGGATGCAAGAGCCATCCTGAGGGTGCAGCATGTGTGGCCATGGACACTGGCCAGGAACAAAGGCACATTATACATCCAAGCAAGGGTTCTCCTGCATCAATCCCCATGCCTCTGAAAGAACCCCGAAACTTCCACTCCTGGGGGAGAGAACATTGTAGAAATGGGGTAAGTGCTGTGGGGGTTTGTTGAGAAAGATGGCTAAGAGAGATTGTATCACTTACTAGCTGTGTGGCTTTGGGAAACTTATTTACCCTCTCTGGGCCTGACATTCCTTTTCTATAAAAAGGGAAGCCCTGCCGAAACCGGTTTGGCTCAGTGGATAGAGCGTCAGCCTGCGGGCTGAAAGGTCCCAGGTTCGATTCCGGTCAAGGGCATGTACCTCAGTAGGGGGTGTGCAGGAGGCAGCTGATCAATGTTTCTCTCTCATCGATGTTTCTAACTATCTATCCCTCTCCCTTCCTCTCTGTAAAAAATCAATAAAAATATATATTTTTAAAGGGAAGCCCTGGCATGATTGGAGGGCAGAGCTTGAAAATTCAAATGGCTGTAGGAGCCCACAGGGCCACATGAGGAAAGTACTCCAGGCAAGGGTGGTGCAAACTGGCCAGCTCAGGGCAGTGTACAGGGCAGCCCCTCCTCAGCTTCACCAATGCTGCCATGAGAGAATGGCAGAGAAGCATGGAGACAGAGGCCATAGTCCCAGGACTGCTAATTCTCCCAGGTTTTCAAGAGAAGACAGAAAGCCTTTATGTGGGCTGTCTCAACTTTAAATGTTAGCAACTAATTAAAAAGAATCATTGTGTAGGACCAACTAAAACATACCTACGTGCTGAAACATCTCAGTCAAGGAAGGCGAGAGGTTGTTCAACATTCCTATGTTCAATATTTTTGATAAAAATTGTATATGCAGCATTTTACTATGTTAAATAAAATGTGCCAGGTGTCAGGTGTTAAAGATACAGTGGTTCAGGAGACAGCAGGTCTGTGCCCTGGTGGGACTCACTCTAGAAGAGTTTAAAGTCCAAGCCCTGGTCAGTCCCCTGAATGCAAGTGACCTTCTCCCCTATCTCTGGGGTAAGGACCCCAGACAGCAGCCTGGAAGACTTAGCATTCCTGGGACGAGGCCTCAGTCTGCATGCTTCTCTGCCATTCTGTCACTAGGATGCCTATAACCATCGAGATAGTTTTTGCCTGGCTGGTGTGGCTCAGTGGCCGAGTGCCGACCTATGAACCAGGAGGCTGTGGTTTGATTCCTGGTCAAGGCACATGTCTGGGTTGTGAGCTTGATCCCCAGTAGGGGATGACTCTCTCATTATTGATGTTTCTCTCTCTCTCTCCCTCTCCTTCCCTCTCTCTGAAATCAATAATAATAAAATAATAATAATGATATTTTTAAAAGGAAAATAGTGAATGTTGGTGAGGATGTGGAGAAATTGGAACTCTTGTACATTGCTGATGGGACTGTAAAATGGTGGAAAACAATTTGGCGATTCCTCAGAAAGTTAAACACAGAATTACTACATGACCCAGCAACTCCAGTCCTAGGTATCTACCCATGAGAACTGAAAGAGTGCTCACAGCATTTTTCACACTAGCCAAAAGGTGAAAACATGCAAATTTCCATCTGCAGATGAGTGGGTAAACAAAATGTGGTATACACATACAATGAAGTATTATTCAATCATAAAATGGAATGAAATACTGATACATGCTACAATGTGGTTGACCTTTGAAACATTCTACTAAGTGAAAGAAGCCAGACACCAAAGGTCACATCTTGTGTAATCCCGTTCATATGAAGTGTCCAAGAGAAAGTAATCCATAGGTAACAAAAGAAGGTTGGTGGTTGCCAATAGCTGGGAGTGGGAGGCATGGAATAACTGCTTAATGGGAACGGTGTTTCCTTTTGGGGGATGAAAATGTTCTGGAACTCCATAAAGATAGTGGTTACACAACATTGTGAATGTACTAAATGCCACTGTTCTATTCACTCTAAAATGGTTAATTTTATAATGCTATGTAAATTTCGCCTAAAAAATATTACTACATAAAAGTACTTTGCTAGGATGGTTAAACAAAATATGGTACATCCAAACCATGGAATATTACGCAACCTTAAAAAATTCAAGGATAAAAAAAAATTCAAGGATATTTTAATGACATGGAAAAAGGCTTACAATGCAATGCTAAGTGAATAACTAGGATAAAAATTGTATATGCAGCATTTTACTAACTATGTTAAATAAAAAGTGCACAGAAAAGAAGACTATATAAAAATAAACTAAAACGCTTATTATCCAAATTTTTTTTAAAACTATGCATCCATAGTCTACTAAGCGTCAGAACAATGAAAGAGGCAGATGAAGATCTTTGCTCTCCTGCAGCTGAGAACAGGGGACTTGGGACAGTGGCCCTGGGTCTAGAGAGAGCTGGGAGGTCAGCAGAGCTAGATTCTTCTCTCTCCTCTGCCCCAGACTCCCTGGGTGACCCCTCCAGGCCTCAATCCTCCTCTCCCACAAAAGGAGAGGGCTAGAGGTGTGCTTCTGGAGAGCCACCCAGTGTCTTGGCATTTTCCCTAAGAAACACCTGCCCGTGAGCCCAAGGCCACACCTCCAGGATGGTCCCAGCGGTACTGTTTGTTGCAGTGAACACCTGCAACAACCTGACTGTTCCTCAGCAGGGAATGAGGAACAAGGGAGGGTGGCCACCCTCCGGGACTCCACTTAGAATGAACTAGACCTCTCCTTCTCATCCTGGCTAGACCCTGATGACTTAACGATAAGAAGTGTGTGTGGAGGGGCCGGGGGGGGGGGGGGAGAGAGAGGGGGGAGTTGCAGAAGAATCTAACAGTTAGATAGCATTTATGTAGATCTTTAAACTACACAAAACAATTCTATGTACTCTTTATGCATCCATGTATATGCAATACATTTACAAAGGCATAGGCTGGAATAACTGTAATTCCTGACAGTCCTCTAGGGAGGGAGCGGGAAACAGAACTGAGTGGATACAAGGTGGGGAGGCTTCCATTTTATCTCTTATTTTCAGGTATTTTTTTTTAACCTGAAACCAACATGGCAAAATGCTAACATTTGTTAATTCTAGGTGGTGGGTCCCTGGGATATTTAATACATTTATTCTTTTCACCTTTTCTGTATTCTACCCTCCCAGCCCCCACAAATGATCAGTGTGGAGAAAGCCACGAGATAGGGAACTGATATTTATGGAGGCCTCTCTCTGTGGTTCTCACAGCGTAGTCCCTGGACCAGCAGCCTCAGCTTCCCCAGGAACTTACTAGAAATGCAAATTCTCGGGGTCCTGCTCCACACCTACTGAATCAGAAACTCTGGGGTCAGGACCCAGAAATGTGTTCTGACCAGCCTTCCAGGTGACGCTGATGTCCCCCTCACGCCGAGGACCACGGGGCTAGGCCGTAAGAGCTGCGACAGTAATTAACACGTTTCAAGCATATATACCTGGCAGGCAGTGCTTTAAGAGCTTCCCTTCAGTGACTCAATCTAATCTTCAAAACAACCCTGTTAGCCCTCGCTGGTGTGGCTCCGTTGGCTGAGGCTGGTCCCACCCACCCAGAGGTCGGCGCTTGATTCCCAGTCAGAGCACATGCCTGTGTTGCAGGCTGGATCCCGCGTTGGGGGACTTGCCGGAGGCAGCCAACTGATGTTTCTCTCCCTCTCCCTCCTCTCTCTCTCAAGTCAGTAAAAACATATTTTAAAACAACAACAAAACAACCCTGGCGGGGAGCCATTATCATCATTACCCCCATCCTACAGGTCTGGAAACGGAGGCACTGGAAGGCCAAACCCCCGCCCCAAATCCTACTGGCAGGTGGCTCCCTGCGCCCCTTCCTTAACCAGGACGCTAAACTGGATTCACCTGCAGCCTCGGGAGAAAGAGTGAATAGCCCCGTTTGACAGATGAAGAAACTGGAATTCGGAGGTGAGAGTGACCTGCCCTCTGTCACTTTCATCAAGGAGGAAAGTGAAGAGGCAGACACCTTGCGGTCAGTCCATGAGGTTTTGGGGTTTGACCAAGACCTGGGAGGGATCAGGGCCCAACGGAGGAGGAGGAGGAGGAGGAGGAGGAGGAGGAGAGGGAGGAGGAGGAGGAGGGGGAGGAGGGGGAGGAGGAGGAGGGGGAGGAGGAGGGCGGAGGAGGGGGAGAGGGAGGAGGGGGAGAGGGAGAAGGGGGAGGAGGGGGAGGGGGAGGGGGAGGGGGAGGAGGAGGAGGGGGAGGAAGAGGAGGAGGAGGAGGGGAGGAGGAGGAGGAGGGGAGGGGGAGGAGGAGGGGAGGGGGAGGAGGAGGGGAGGGGGAGGAGGAGGAGGAGGAGGAGGAGGAGGAGGAGGAGGGGGAGGAGGGGGAGAGGGAGGAGGGGGAGAGGGAGGAGGGGGAGAGGGAGAAGGGGGAGGAGGAGGAGGGGGAGGAGGAGGAGAAGGAGGGGGAGGAGCAGGAGAAGGAGGAAGAGGAGGGAGAGGAGGGGGAGAGGGAGGAGGGGGAGGAGGGGAGGGGGAGGAGGGGGAGGGGGAGGAGGGGGAGGGCGCAGTGAGCGCTCCCAGCTGCAGCCCCGCCTGGGTGTGGCTGGCACGTCACGCCTCTGACCAGCCGTCCCCATTCCCCACGACCGCTGCCAACCCGCCGTGACCCGTCACCCACCCCCATAGGAACCGTAAGGGCTCCCCCCGCCCGGGCTTCGTTAAGCCCATTCCTTCCTTCTCGTTTTTTAATTTTTTTCTTTTGCAGAAGGGGAACCTGGACGGCCCAGAGAAGTGGCAGCTGCAGCATAAAGGCACTGGACGGCCCGAGCTCCCCTCGCTCCAACTTTCCCGGGGTGGCCGCTGAGCCGTTCCGCCCCTCACCTGGGTGCCCGCTCCCCGGTCCGCCCTCATCCCACGGCCGGCCCGCAGCTCCCCAGACGGCCCTTCCCTGCCGCTGCACCGCAGCCTGCCCTGCCCACCACCCCGGCCCCCTCCGCAGCCCCAAGACCCTCGGGCCCACCGCACTGGCGGTGTCCCCAGCCTCGCCCCCCGCCCCCCCCCCCCTCCAGCCGCGGCACTCACCTGGGCGCCCGCTCCTCCTCCTGCGGGCAGCCCGGATCCTCACAGCTCGAGCGCCCCCCCAGCTCAGCAGCCTCCGGGGTCCCGAAGGGAAACGGCTGACTTTGAAGGAGAGGCTAGGGCGGCCCTCCCAGGAGCTTCCGTGCGCGGGTCTTCCAAAGCTCCTCTCGAGCCGACCCGTCCGGGCCCCGCCACTAGCCTCTAGGCCCGGGCGGTCCGCCGCGGCTAGAACTCGGGACCCGGAGGCGCCCGCAGGCCATCTGGGCGAGTCCGCCGCGCCGGGAGCGATGCTAACCCCGCCCCGAATCTCCTAACCCCGCCCCGAAAGGGTCTAACCCCACCCCCGGGACGCTAATCTCCACCCCCACCTCCAGGATCCTAATCCGGCCGCCTAAGGATTTGTTACCACCACCCACCCGAGGTTTCTCACCCTACCCCCAAGGAGGCTACCCTAGGCCCCGACGGATAATAACCCCGCCCCCAAGAGTTTTAACCTCTCCCCCAAAGATCCTGAGCCCATCCCCCTCCCCCAAAGATCCTAACACCTCTCCTAACGATTCTATTTCCGCCTCCCGACACGCTAACCTTGTCCCCAAAGGCTTTAAACGCACCGCCAGGATTTCAACCCGCCCCCCAAGAACCCTAACACCCACCCCCGCCTCCGCCTCCCCAAACCCTAACTCCGCCCCAAATGATTGTGAATCCCACTCGAAGGATCTTGAACCTCTCCCACTAAAGGTTTCTAATCCTGCCGCAGGGATTCTAACCCGGCCAACCCAGGGATCCCAGCCCAGGGATACGGACAACAATAAATTAAAAGAAAAAAGAAAGAAAGAAAAAGAGTCCGGCCGGTGTGGTTCAGTGGTTAAGTGTCAACCGATGAACCAGGAGGTCACGGTTCGATTCCTGGTCAGGACACATGCCCGGTTTGCGGGCTCGATCCCCAGTGTGGGGAGGTAGCAGGCAGCCCATTGGTGATACTCTCGCATCACTGATGTTTTACATCTACTGTATATGTTGATTTCCGAGAGGAAGGGAGAGGGAGAGATAGAAACATCAATGGGGAGAGAGAATCATTGATCGGCTGCCTCCTGCACGCCCCCCTACTGGGGATCGAGCCCGCAACCCACGCATGTGCCCTTGACCAGAATCAAACCCAGGGACCCTTCAGTCTGCAGGCCGAGGCTCTATCCACTGAGCCAAATCAACTAGGGCATTTCATCATTGAAGTTTCTATTTCTCTCTTTCCCTCTCCCTTCCTCTAGGTAGGAAATCAATAAAAATGTATTTAAAGAAAAAGATTTATAACCCTAACCCCAGAATTCTAGACCCGCTCCTAACTGATCCCCGCCTTGCTCCAAGGGATTTGAATCCGACCCTCAGGATTCTAACCCAGCCCATTGGAAGATTCCAGCTCTGTTCTCCAGGGATCCCAGATTCTAACTAACCCCACTCTGACAGGATTCTAGTCGCCCCTCCCCTCCCCATTCCAATCCCATCCTTCTAGCCCGGCCCCTCCCCACGCCATTCCCAAGCCTTCCAGGCCCTTCGGTTTCGCTCCACAGGACCGGGGCTAGACAAAGGCCATGCAAAGTTCCTCGCCTGCAGGAACCGCCCTGGCTCATTCCTGGCGGGCTTCCGGCGGTTCAGAGGACTTTGAAAACTGAGGGGCGGGAAGTCGGCCTCCAGGAAGAGAGATGCAGGTTCCCGGGACATGAGAGGGTCATCCCCAGCACCAGCTGTATCTTTTCCCATAAGTTTGTCATTGTGATGGCAAAAGGCCATAGATAGCGGGAACATTCTCCTGTTAACAGCACCCCCCTGCCCATTTTTTCCTATTAAAGCAACGCTGCAATATAAATCCTTGTACATGTTCCCAAAGTTCCTAACGACGGACTCTGGAATGCTTTTATAAATAAAACACACCATTATGAGTATTCAGCTTGATAAGTTTTGGCAAATGTATAACCCTGGGTAACGACCACCATATGTTAGCATCAAATAATATTTATACAATTACAAACTTTATCCTAAAACACTGCCTTACCAGTATTTGAGGTGGCAAACATGTTGTCTATTCATTCATTCATTCATTCATTCATTGTCGTGGGGAATAAAGCTGATCACAAGAGGTGGTGCTAAATGCTGCATCTTTGGAGGCAGACTAGAGCTCAAACCACTACCATATCTCAACTGAGTGATATTGCACCTCTCTGACCTCAGTTTCCTCATCTGTCAAATTGGAATAATTGTATTTACCTCAGTGAGTCATTGTGAGAATCAACTAGGATCTTACGTCTAAGGATGATGAGTATAAGAAAAATAAAGCAGAGCAAGGAGAGAGGTAGTGGATATATTGCACAACTCTGTGAATATATTACAAATCACTGAATTGTACATTTGAAATGATGAATGTATGCTATATAAATTATAATTCAATAAAATTGTTTTCTTAAAAAGAATGAAGGAGCCCTAGCTGGTTTGGCTCAGTGGATAGAGCGCCGGCCTGCGGACTGAAGGGTCCCAGGTTCTATTCCGGCCAAGGGCACATGCCCGGGTTGTGGGCTCGATCCCCAATGGGAGGCATGCGGGAAGCAGCCGATCAGTGATTCTCTCTCATCATTGATGTTTCTATCTCTCTATCCCTCTCCCTTCCTCTCTGAAATCAATAAAGAAATATATTTTTAAAAAGAATAAAAGAATGAAGGAACTCCCTATAGGGAACAAGTTGGTAAGTGGAGGTTGGTAAGTGGGACAGGGTGTACAATAGCGTCTAGTGTATTTTACTATTTGCATAGAACAAGAGCACAAACACGTGTGGGAATTCACCAGCACAGCCTGGTCTGAGTCAGGAAGGGCACACAGAGTGGTGTCCCCTGAGGCGGCCCCAGTGGAGCGGAACTGTGTAGCTGGATGACAGAGGAGGGAGGGAGCCTTACTGGTTCTAGTATACCCTTTGTACTCTTGAACCTTGAGCCACCTGGATATATTAGTTATTCAAAAATAAAGTCAATTTTAAAAAATCAGAGCCGGCCGGCATGGCTCAGTGGTTGAGCATCAACCTATGAACCAGGAGGTCACAGTTTGATTCTCGGTCAGGGTATATGCCTGTGTGAAAGGCTCGATCCCCAGTGTGGGGCATGCAGAAGGCGGCTGATCAATGATTCTCTCTCATCATTGATGTTTCTATCTCTCCCTCTCCCTTTCTCTCTGAAGTCAATAAAAATATTTTTTTTAAAAAATCGAAACTTCATGGACAAGATAGAATTGGCGCTGGGTAGGATTTTTAGAGGGTGCAAAGAGTCAAGAAGTATTCTGGGTGTGCACTTGACAGTGGTTCAGGGGTGGAGAAACAATGGAAGCAAAGGCATTGAGGTTGGACTGACTGCCTCTCACTAGCTATGACTTTTTTTCTCATGTGCAAAGTGAACATTCCTCACCAGGTCACTGAACTATTGCACGAAAAGCTCTTATTATTGTGCCCTCACATCAACTCATTTAATCTCTTTGAGGTAGGAATAACTACAAATGGATAGCTTAGAGAGGTAAAGACACTTGCCCAAGGTCACACATACAGCAAGCAGTAGAGCTGGGAACTAAACCCATGACTTTGAGTTTCCAGTGGGTCTCCAAAGGCTATGCTTGCAATGACTACACAAATTCAGTAAGTGTGTTCTGGACATTGAGGAGGAGTAGAGAGAGGACATGACCCAGGGTTCAGTCCTGGAGGCAGGAGCTAAGAAACAATGCAGACTTCACTTTACAGGGGATCAGATGCTGGCTCTCTCAAAAATATATTTTCCTATTTTCAGGAGCATTTGCATTTCATATTTCAATTTTGTAGGGACCACTGATGATTGTTCTATATTCAAAACAGGACGGGGATAGGGAAGAGGGCCACAATCATTATTTCAGGGCTCAGATATTTCCCCTTTTGTTTGCAAAGTAGCCAGTGTTCATTTCACAGCGACACCCTCCCAGGCAGGAGGTCACCACTGCCTTCATTGTCCCAGAGGCAAATGACAATCTGAGGAGACTAGACCCTGAAACACTCCCATCAGCCCCCAGCAGGTCCTTGACCCTAACCTGCTTCTTAAGAAGCCCCTCCATCCTCCATCTTCTCTGCCCCTTCTTCCTGCCTTATTTTTCTCCAGAGAACTTGTCACCACCAGGCACTATAGCACATCTGTATACATTAATCTGCTTATTCTCTCTATTCTACATTATTCAAGTTCCATGCAGGTGCTATTCACCTGCTCATTCTATAGATGAAGAAGAAACTGAAGCCCAAGGTTTATGAATGATAGCACTGAGAGCCAAACCATTCATTCTTTGATTCCTTCTATTAAGGGCTTACTATGTGCATCTCTGCTAGGGACTGGGAGCACGCGCACACACACACACGCACACACACACACACACACACACACACACACACACTGGACAAGGTAGTCTTGGCCTTCAAGCAACATCCAATCCAATTAAGGAGACAAAAACTTAAACCAATAACTTAGATACAGAGTGAAAAATGCTGTGGTAGAGAGAGGCCTATGATATTGTAGGACCACGTAAGAGGGACACTGGCCCAGCCTGGAGTGCATCAAGGAGGACTTCTTGAAAGAGGTGATCCATTGAAGTTTAAAGGATGCTAGTAGAAGATCATGGCAAAAGGCATTCCAAATAGAAGGGACAGCTTAACAAAGTCTTGAGGCAGGAACAGCCTGGCTTGTCTGATGAACCATAAACACTTCTGTGTGGTCGGTGCCTGAAGCTGGGGCACAGACAGGAGGAAGATGAGGCTGGCGATGGCAGCACCAGCTGATGAGGAGTGGAGTTTTCTCATTTCGGTGACCTGGAAGATTTGCCATCCTAAAGGCAGCTGACTTCCAGCTCAGGGGTTTGGTGGCACTGGGCAAAGATGGTGATTCTGGGGGTGCTGATGAAGTTGTTTTTCTGACCAGCTGCGTGGCCACCTCCAGCTGACAGGTCCCCCAGCGGGGAGAGGGAAGGACTCGGTTTCACAACTCCCCCCCTCCCCCAGTGTCCCCAGAGGCCAAGAAAAGAGGAAGCGCTTAGAGGACTTCCTCTTGGGTCCTGGTGCGCTGGAACCCCAGGCAGGTGGGGGAGGAGTAACGGGGAAGGGACAGAATGGGACCTGCTCAACCTCTGGCATTCCCCGAAATAAAAAGGCCTGGTCCTCAGCCCCGCCCCCATTCAGAGTTGTCCAAGCTCCTGCAGGGTGTGCCCAGGCCTGGGTGCTAGGAGAATGGGTTCTCCATTCAGCAATTCTAAGTTACTGCCCTTCCTGCACAAGACCTCCTCTCTGAGCCTTGCATCTTGAATGAGGAGTCACATAACTTACTCAGCAATTTAAACCTGAGGTGATGTGCATGAATTGACAGGGAGAGATCCCCAAGACCACATGTATAACAGTAGAGAGGGTAGATTCATTTTTTAAAATAACGTGATTTTGTATTTATCTACATCCTATCTAATAAAGAGGGAATATGCTAATTGACCATCACTCCATCACAAAGATGGCTGCACCCACAGCTGAGGCCAAGTTCCCATAAGGAGCTTTAACGGGCAATCAGCAGGGACCTGAGGCTATGCCTTCTCCCACCCCTGTGGGGCTTGACAGAGGACCTCAAGCCATGCCCACTCCCTGGCATCAGGTTGGGGGACCTCAGGCCACACCCCCCATCCCAGTGCCAGGCCAGGGGACCTGAGGCCACGCCCCCTGCCCAGCAGGGCTTGACAGGGGATCTCAGGCTGTGTCCCTCACCTGGCAGGGTTTGACAAAGGACCTCAAAGCACGCCTCCCACCCTGGTCTGGACTGGGGTACCTCAGGCCACGCCCCCATCCTGGCACCAGGCCAGGGGACCTGAGGCTTTGCCCCCTGCCTGGCAGGGCTTGACAAGGGTGGGACTGGCCGGGTCTGGATCTAGCCCAATGGCAGGGTGGGGGTGGGGACTGGCTGGTCTCACTCAATTTTGAGGTGCATGTGGGTGGGCATGGACTTGACTTTGGGTCCCCTGGTGAGCCCCAGACTCTGAAAGGAGGAAGGTTTTCATATACTTTTTACTAATTTTCTTTCATTTCTGACACTTCTATTATAGAGAAAGGGCAAATAGCAATATTAAATTATTTCCTCTAATTAATCCCCTTTTAATGTGCACGAATTTTGTGCACCGGGCCACTAGTTTGTATACAAATGTGTTATAGGCAGTTAAGACAGACAGGAGCAGAGCAAGGATGATGGAGCAGAGCAAGGATGACGGGCCAGGTACAGATGGTCACCAGGGTGGAAAGCACCAGATGCCTAGCAACAGACAATCATTTGTAGGGTGGGACCTTGCCCCAGGGTGACTTTTCCTCCCCTAGCTTATGGATAGTCACATGGTTTGGACCCCCTGACCTTTCCTTCCTAGAGATAACATCAATGATTCTGTTGTATTTCAGCTCCAGGCCCAGGTAAGCAACTAAACCGGCCATGGCTTTGGCTGACGTCAGGACCAGCTGCATTGAATAATGACCCCCTACCCTGATGCTGGCCAATCAGTAGAGGCCACAACCCTGAAAGGTTTCCAGGACACACCGGGAAAACTGCTGAATATTCTATTAAGATATTTCCCTGGGACCTCCCCTAAAATCTCTGCTCTTAAAACCTTTAGGATGGAGTATGCTCTCCCTCCCAGGAGCACGCCCATGCCTTCCCCCTCCCCCCAACTCCAAGGGCCCTTCCAATACCTCTATGTCCTAAGCCCATTTCTTTTAGGAATTACTTTTTCTACCTCTGTAATTTACCCAATAAATGTTCTCTTATAGTTTGGGTCTGGACTCTAATTCTTTCCTAGCCAGAATCCAAGTACCAAGGTTGTTGAACGCAGGTTTGGTCTGACCCTACCTACAACAAATGCATAGAGAAAGGTCTGGAAACTACACAGCCAACAGGAACAGAGGTTGCCACTGAAGAAGAAAGGAACATTATGATACGGAAGAAAGAGATGGTGACTTTTTCTCTATTTGTTTAAAAAAAATTAATTAGACTATATTCATTTTAAAAATATATATTTTATTGATTTTTAGTGAGGAAGGGAGAGAGAGAGAGAAACATCAATGATGAGAGAGAATCACTGATTGGCTGCCTTCTGCACACCCCACTCTGGGGATCGAGCCTGCAACCCAGGCATGTGCCCTGACTAGGAATCCAACCATGACCTCCTGGTTCATAGGTCAATGCTCAACCACTGAGCAATGCCAGCCAGGCTATATTCATTTTCCCCCCCATTGACCTCTTCTAACCTACCCCTGCCCCCCTAAACTATACTCATTTTTATTTGTGTAATTAAAGTAATAATAATAGAGAGGATTGTTACATATTGTTATCGAGGGTGCTTTTCTCCATTTTATTATGAAAATTTCCAAACATACAGCAAAATTTAAAAACTTTTACAATGAAACTCCCACCCTCACCACCTACATTCTACTGAAAGTTTAATGTTGGTGGTGTGAGGGGCAGGTTAAATAGCCATCTCAGATGGTAATTAAAGAAAATTGACTTTATTTGAGGAAAAGGGGATGGGAGATGGGGATAGCCAAAGGGAAGGGCTACACAGAGAAAAGGGGGCCTTGGAGACAGGTTCAGGGGGTTAGCCTGGAATGAGCTGCCTGCCGCTGCCCATTGCTCCCCTGTTTGCAAGTCTCATGGGGTCCCTTAGAGGTTGGGGGCTACGGGACTTTGGGGGAATGGCACAGGCATCTTCTTTTGACCTGAGTGTGTTTATCTCTTTCCCGCAGATAGAAATCTTAGGAGAGAGCTCAGGGGCGGGTCTTAATAGAATATTCTTCAGCTTTCCAGGGCTGCGCTTTCAGAGTCATAGTCTCCACTGATTGGTTGATGCCAAGGCGGAGGGTCATTAGTCAGTGACCTGCAGCAGCCACTGCACCCTTGTCTGGTTTTGCTGCTTTTCTGGGCCTGGAGCTGAAACACAATTGAGGCCTAGATGTTATCTCTAGGGAGGAAAAGGTCAGGGGGTCTAAACCACATGACCAGTGATATGCTAAGGGAAGAGAAGTCACCCTGGGGCAAGGTTCTTGTTTTCCCAGTTTTGCCCCTTGCTACGCATGCATCCGGGTCTTTCTACCCTGGTGAGTTTCTGAACCTGGCCCATTGTCCTTGCTCTGGGGCTCTAACAAACAGTTATCTCACACAGTTTCTGTGGGTCAGGAATCTGGGAGCAGCTTAGTTCAGTGGTTCTGGCTTGGAATTTCTCATGAAGCTACAGTCAAGGTCAGCCTGGACTGCAATCATCTGAAGGATTGACTGGGTCAGGAGGATCCCTTTCCAAGGTGACTCACTCACGTGACTGTCAGCAGGAGGCCCTAGGGTCTCACCATGTGAACCTTTCCATAAGGCTGCTTGATTGTGTTCATGACACAGTGGCTGGCTGCCCCCAGAGTGAGTGATCCCGGAGAGCAAGGTGAAACATCACATGTTTCATCCCTATTCAAGGTGGGAAGGGTCTGTCGGCCTCGAGGCGCAATGGTAGTGCATATGACTCCTAGGTGGGAAGGGTCTATGCAAGAGCATGAATACCAGGAGGTATGACTAATTGGCGACTTTGTGGAGAAGGTAGTCATTATGAATATGCATCCAACTTTCCTTAGAACTTGCTTTGTGCTGGTGCTGGGTTCCAGAGAGTGTAGGAATGAGTCAGAATCAGCACTCTCCTTTCCCCTCACAAGAGGGCTGTGTGTGTGTGTGTGTGTGTGTGTGTGTGTGTGTGTGTGTTAGGGTAGAGTATGCAGGCAGACATGAAAACAGATGGTCTTATAGAGTATAATAAATATCACAATGGCATCTTAAAAAAAAATGCTTTTCTGTGACTTATATTCATGGCATGACATTTAAGACACAATATGAAAATAAATTTCCTTCCATCCTTATTCTATACACTCAGAGGCAGCAACCATCACTTGTTTTGTATACCCTTCCAGAACTATTCCATGCATACATGCAAGATACTCCCCTCCACCTTTAAACAGAAAGAATGCACTCTCCAAAGTACATTGTTCTGCACCTTACTTTCCCCCCCTCTTTATTTTGGAAATAATTTCATATCAGTACCTAGAGAGCTACCTCATTCTTATTTATGGCTGCATGGTATTCTATTGTCTGCATGACCCACAGTTTATTTAACCAGTCCCTGTCACTGAATATTTTATTTATTTCGAATCTCTTGTTGTTAGAAACAAAACCATGCCTGGCTGGAGTGGCTCAGTGGTTGAGCATCCACCTATGAACCAATAGGTCATGGTTCGATTCCTTGTCAGGGCACATGCCCAGGTTGTGGCTTGATCCCCAGTGGGGGGCAGGCAGGAGACAGCTAATCAATGATTCTCTTTCATCATTGATATTTCTATCTCTCTCTCCTTTCTTCCTCTCTGAAATCAATAAAAACATGTTCTTAAAAAAGAAACAAAGCCATGACATCCACCATTTCCACTTGTGTCAGAGAAATTCCTAGCAGTGCAAATTCTTGGATCAAAGGGTCTGTGCATTTAAAATACTGGTAGATGTTGCTAAATAGGATTTTGCCAACTTACCCTCTCACGAGTGTGCCTGTTTCCTCACACTTACACCCAAATGGTAAGTTATCAGACATCCCAAACTTTGCCAATCTAATAATTGAAAAATGGTTTATCGGTGTAGTATTAACGTGCATTTTTCTTACTATAAGTAAGGCTGAACATCTTGTCACATGTTTCAGAGTCATTTGTATTTTCTTTTCTGAATTGCACAATAATTTGCCTATTTTTCTATTGGGCTAGAGGTCTTTGTTACTTATTTGAATGTCTTCTCTAGACATCAAAGGCACTATCCCTTTGTCTGCAGGGTAAGCTTCAAAAACAAATTTTTAAACAAGTTGCTTTTAGACAGAAATGAAAGTTTTTTTTGCAGGCCGCATCACTTTCTGTGCATCACTGCAGGGCCCCCCCAAGGGCCAAGAGCAGCTGTGCCATGTCGAGTTCTAGAAGGCAATGCTAGACCTGGCAGTGGTGGTGGGGAAGCTGGGGTAGGCAAGGAGGGAGTTGTTAGCTCTTGCACTTGCTGGAAAGGACTGTCACGAAGACAGTGAAGTCCCCATTGCAGGAAGTGGGCAAGACAGGCTAGCGTGGCTCTAAGACCCTTTGCCCTTCATCTAAAACGGCTGAGGGTGGACAAGTCAGAAATGAGAGGACACACCAATAGGACTGTCAATTTCTTTCTTTTTTTAAATATATTTTATTTATTTTTTACAGAAAGGAAGGGAGAGGGATAGAGAGCTAGAAACATCGATGAGAGAGAAACATCGACCAGCTGCCTCCTGCACACCCCCCACTGGGGATGTGCCCGCAACCAATGTATATGCCCTTGACCAGAATCAAACCTGGGACCTTTCAGTCCACAGACCGACACTATCCACTGAGCAAAACCGGTTTCATCTGGGCTGTCAATTTCTGATGGTTTAGGCCTGTTTGGGTGGTTAATCCTGTCTAATAAAGAGGGAATATGCTAATTGACCACCATGCCCTCACAAAGATGGTGGCGCCCAGTCCCCTTAGCCCCCCAGCCGCCCAGGGCTGGCCCTAGGTGCAGGCAAGCCTCAGATGGTAGCTGCCCAGCCACACAGGGCTGGCCCGAAGTGCAGGCAAGCCTCGGGTGGCGGCTGCCCAGCCGCCTGAGGCTCAGGTAACCAGGGCCGGCCGAGGCTTGCACTGCCGGCAGTGGCAGCAGCAGAGGTGTGATGGGAGCATCACCTTCCCCTGATCACCGGGTTGCCTCCCGCCCCTGAGGGCTCCCAAACTGTGAGAGGGGGCAGGCCAGGCTGAGGGACCCTCCTCCAGTGCATGAATTTTCATGCACCAGGCCTCTAATAGTTATATAAACTCCCTAGAATGTAAGCTTCATGTGCCCAGGGTTCAAGTGCTAAAAAAACACAGTTGTGGAATGAATTAATGAATACATGAATAATGGTGGAATGAATGAATGAGTCTAATCAAAGGATGTGAGAGGCTGCTGTTTTTGAGCCCGGAGGGAGCCCTCTTCCCCTCCCTTCCTCTTGGGACCTGCCCTCTCCTCTTCCTTCCTCTTACCCCATCTGGGTCAGGTCTTAGCATCTCTTATCTGGGCGTTGTCCCAGCCTCCTGTCCCACTCCCCAGCACCCAGGCTTTCCTCTATTCTCTAGTCAACGCCCCCTCACCAAGCAGCTAGGTTCACTTCGGAAGATGTAAGCCAGGAGGTCACTCCCCATTGCCTACTCTTCCTTGTTCCTAAAGGGTCTTCTCAATTTGCCCACTCCTCTAGCTTCCTCTCTGATGCCCTGTCCCCCACCTCACTCACCCCACATTCCTCCAGCAGCAATAATATGGCCACATTTATTGAACACTTACTACATGTACTTTTACATGAATGATCTTAAGTGTCACAATAATCTATGAGGTCTTTAAGGGGGATACTATTATTATTCCCATTTTATAGGTAAGAAAACTAAGACCCAGAGATATTTAGGGCCTTACCCAAAGTCACCCAACTAGCAGATGTCAGAGTTGGTATTCAAAACTCACTCAGTCTGACCCGGGAGGCAGAGCGTCTAACCACGCACTAGTGCTAACTGGTCACTAGTCTTAGAGTGTGCCATGCTCCTTTGAGCTCCCTGACCTTTGCTTATGTTGACCCCACCTGGAAGGCTTACCTTTGTATAGTATACCTGCCCCAAATCTTGCTCTTCCTTCAAAGTCTTGCTCATAAGTCACTTTCTCTGCAAAGCATTTTCCATCTTCTCCAGAAAGAGCTGTTTGGCACAGTGCCTGGCACAGTGCCTGGCACAGTGTGAGTGCTCTCTAAATGTTTGGTGACCAAATGACTGGCCCCAGGACTCCTCCCCAACACAGAGTTGTGAGGAACTGCTAGGCGTCTCCAGTTGGATGCCAGGAGGGAGTAGGAAGTTGCAGGGTCCCGAAGTAGGAGGAGCTTAATGTAGGGGTAAAGATAATTTCATTGACTTCATCACTCATACATGGGGCAGTTCTGTCTCCAGGGGATCCAGCTGGTAGGGAAGTTCCATCCTTACACCATCCCTATAAATCTTTGGGAATCAGCTGACGACTCCCAGGGGGTTTCCCCTCTTGCAGTGCCAGGAACTGAACCACGATGGGAAGTGATCCTGGCTGGGTCTCTGACCACTATAGGAGGAAGTGTGGCCAGAGTCCTCATGCTCAGAGCCTGTGCCACCCCAGTCAGAGCTCTTTGGACTTCAGTAACTAGGGGTTACGTGGCTTTGGTAACAGGGTAGTTCCGGGGTGGTGGGGACTTCCTCGGGGTTGAGGGAAATTGCTCCATTGCCAGAGCTGTGGGGTAAGAACTGTTTCAGTGCCTCTCAGCAGCCCGTCACTGTGCCCTGGCTAGGACTGGGCAATTTCGAAGCTTGCAAAAGCCGTAGGCCTTTAAGAGAGTCTTCTAGCTCTTTGGCCCCAGCCTCTAGCCAACTGACTCCTCCCTCTAAGGCTGTCTCACTTAGGAACCTACTAAGGCCTTTTGTAGCCTCAGGTCCAAATGCTTCAGCCTGAGATCACTACATCCCAAAGGCTGATAGACTAGGATAGCTGGGTAACTAGGAGCATGGGCTCTGGGGTTAGCCAGATATGGGTCCAAATCCCAGCTCACTGTGTGACCTTGGGTCATTCACTCCACCTCCTTGAGCTCCAGTTCCTTCATCCATAAAATGAGGATATATAGACTTGAAAAGATCAAAATTAAGGATTTGTTCAATGGAACAAATTTGCTCCAAGGAAAGCACCCTAGACCAGGGGTTCTCAAAGTGTGATCCCTGGACCATCACCATCACCTAAATACTTGTTAAAAATGCAAATTCTTGGGACTCATGCTTGCTCTATTGAGCCAGAACCTCGGGGTGAAGTTTTCAATCTGTGTTTTAGCAAACCTTCCAGGAGATTCTAACTCATGCTAAAGTTTGAGAACCACTGCCATAGATAACATATGGGCAACATATTGGGAGAAGGTATCTGGAACATCAACAGCCAACCAGAGGTTAATATCTAAAATGTATAAGTTACCCCTGCAAATGAACAAGAAAAAGACAAGAAACCCAATAAATAATGGGCAAAAGGTGTGAACGGGCAGTTCACTGAAGGGGGAGCCCAAATGCCTGACAAGCATAGGAGGAGGTTCTGAATTTCAGGATTAATAGAGAAATACAAGTTAAAACAATGAGATGCCACCTTACCACCCGATTTCTAGGCAAAATTACAAAGTCCGATCATGTAAAAGCCGATGAAAGCGTGGGGAGAGAGCATCCTTCTCAGGTTGCTAGTGGAGCCACTTTAGCAGAATTTAGTGGCATTTAAAACCTATATGACCTGTGATCTAGTAATTCTACTCTTGAGTATAGAGCCCAAAGAAATGCTCGTGTAGCTCCGTAAGAGACATACACAAAGATGCTAATCTCAGTGTTGTTTGTGGTAAGAGGGAGCTGGAAACAACCTGAGTGTCCATCACTGGGGGAATGGATACATAAAACAGCGGATGCTCAGCTTGGGATATTTTGCAACAAGCTAGATGGGTAGATCTTGAAAACATGTTATGAAGTGAGAAAGAAGCAACAAAATGAGATCCCTACCCAATACTCTTTATGTAGTGTAAACACACACACACACACAAAGCATTGTATGTTTTATGTCCAGGGACACACATCAACACATAGGAGTGGGTGCCCATGATGGGGAGGAGGAGTGTGGGGAATGTGTAGACATAAGGGGAAAATAAAACAGAGCAAATAGCAAAAGTGTCTTGCACAGACCAATTATGCTGAGATGGTCTCTTGCCACAAACTGAGTATGAATCATGGAACTCTGTGGCCCTGAAGCCCTAACAATAATGTTATTATTTTAAAATGGGTGATAGTAGCCCTGGCTGGGTGCCTCAGTTGGTTAGAGCATCACCCAATATGCTAAGGTTGTGGGTTCGATCCCCAGTCAGGACACATACAAGAAACAACCAATGAATGCATACGTAAGTGGAACAACAAAAATCGATGTTTCTCTCTCTCTCTCAATCAATTTTAAAAATGGGTGATAACACCCACCTCCTAGTAAGAACCACGTGTCTTGCCATGGAGGGCTCTGTAATGTTATTATAGATAAACTTGCCTAGTTCTTCTAGGCAAGTCTCTGGTTTCCTTTCAGGGCTCATTTCTTTTAGCCTCCAAGCCTGTCCTTGGGCCGGGCCACACGCTGCACGTATGCTGCCCTCTCCAACCCCGCCTTTAGATTCCTCTGGCTGCCCAAGACCCCTCGGATGGCTCTGTGGAGTCGCGGGTACTTTTCTTTTCTGGCTCGAGCATGAAGCCAGGCTGCAATGGAGCTGTGAGGGGCAAGTCCTATTTCCTCTTCCCAAACTGTGCTCCCTCAGGGTCTTCTTAGATCTCACTCCCACCTCAGTTCCCAGCCCAGTGCACACGGGGTAAAGACAGGTAAACTGAGTTAGAACGTGTTAGATGCGGAAGGGAAGAGTGATTATTGAGTGCCTGTCCTGTGGCAGACCCAGCACTAAGGTCTTGACCTTGGTTAATCTCCGTGACCTCCCCCTGAGGCAGATGGGGCCCATGTCCTCTGACAGGCGAGGAGATGGGGGCATAGGGACTAGGACACTAACCAGACCCCCTCTCAGGGGTCTTGGGTAGCCAAAGAAATCCAAAGGCAGGTTGGAGAGGGCAGCCCTAGGTCTGTCTGGCTCCAAATCAAAGATCTGAATAAGCAACTTGTTTGGAGCTTTAGGACTGGGATCCAGATCACCCTCCTCCGAGTCAACTCCCAGTAGAGAAAAACCTCTACTCCACACTGATGATCTGATTCAGTGGTGGTGGGGAGGTGGGGACTGGGGAGGATGGAGGGGGGGAGGGAGTCCCTGCTGTTTAGACCTTCCACCCTCTACAGATTAAGCCTGGTCGGTTTGAGATAACATCGCAGGAGAATCAGGAGATTCCCTCAAGTCCCTTTCCCCCTTTTAAACCCCGGTTTCTCCAGCTGTAGAGGAGGAGGAACTGAGGTCTCTGGGCTGTGGAATTCTTTTCTCAGTCGGCCAGAAGGTGGAGCCCACTCATCACCCCTCGCGTGGCCTTCAGAAAGCAGCCCAGTCCAGGGAGGAGCGGGTGTCCTGCTGCGGATCCGGGGAGGGGCGAAGGGGAGCCAGGGGGACGCTGCCCATCCCGGGCGGGCGGGCAGAGTGGCTATCTGAGCCCCAAGCGACTGCCTCGGACTTTAGGAACCGGAGCCCTAAGGGCAGGATCTGAGACGGGGAATGGAGGCCGGATTGGGGGTGAGGGTGAGGGTGGTGGTGGTGAGTAGGGGCCCCGAGGATGGGCACCTCCCCAGACCAGAGTGAGAGTCAAAGGCCAGGTTGCAGGGCCACGCGCTCCCGCCTTCCAGGCTACAGGTAGTTGTCTTCGGATGCCTCATTGCCGCCCGGGGAGCCCCGAGCCTCCTCGTCTGTGCTGTCCTCGTCGTCGGGGGCCAGCGCCTCAATGTCGTGCGTGATGTCCGCCAGCAGCCGGTGGAAGGTCTGCTCCTCGGGCCGCTGGGCCGCGCCGTCGTAGCTGCGCACAGCGGACGCCGACGTGGAGCTCATGCTGCGCTTGATGCGGCCGAAGCTGTCGGTGAGGATGCCGCCCTCGCGGATGCCCACGCCCTCCAGGAAGCCCTCGAAGTAGCCGATGTCCTGGTCCTGGATGAAGGGCCGCATCCCTGCGGGCCAAGGGGCGGGTGACTCCTGGGGGCTCAGCCCCTTCCCCTCCCACAGAGGGATCACCTCCGGTGGAAATCAGGGTTCAGATCCCCGCCCACCACTCACGGGCTGTGCGGCCTTGCACACGTTCCTTGACTCTGAGCCAGAGAATAATGACAGATCTCGTGGTTCATGGCACATGCTCATTACATGTTAGCTTATTATCGTCACATCCCCACTATAGAGCTGTGTGACCCTCATGAAATAACTGCTCTGGGCCCTGGCTGGTGGCTCAGTTGGTTGGAGAGTTTTCCAGAGGCCAGGGTTGCAGGTTCCATCCCTGATCAAGGCGTATGCAGGAGTCAACCAATGAATTCATGAAGTCGATGTTTCTCCCTCTTTCTCTCTCTCCCTGTTTAAAATCAATAAATTAAAAACACACACGAAACTCTTCTGAGCTTTACTTTCCTCCCAGGTAAAACTGAGGTAAGTACCCATCTCCTCCTGGTCGGCATGTTAGGATTAAATGAGGTACTTAGCACACACCGAGTGCCCCATAAACGTGAGCTCATTTCACCTCAGTCACTACTAACTATGTGACTTCTGTACTTTGCTTCTCTGAGCCTCAGTTTGCTCATCCGCAAAATCGGGGGTAAATAATAGCTCCTACTTCCCAGAACTGAGGCCATTCAACGAGGTGAAGCTTGGCACATGGTAATGGCCAAATACATGTTAACTTAGTAATACTGTCATTCCCACTGTTGTTTCACTAGCCCTCCTCACTAGCTGTGTGACCTTGAACAAGCTCCTTGGCCTCTCTGAGCCTTTTAGCTTCCTCATGGGGTCGGATGGGAAGGATCGGTTCCTCTCCCAGGTTTGCCGTGAAGATGGGATGGTTATACCAGGGCTTTGTTCTTATTGACTTTGTGACTGCAGGCAAGTCCCTTCTCCTCTCTGCCCCTGGTCTTCTCACAAGCTCCACGGATCTCATCATCTTGGCCTTATCAGGGGCTGAGAGATAAGGAACAAACACTCCCAGCCTGGAGACTGACCAGGAATGTCATGACCGTGCAGGGGCCTTGGCTGACCTTTGGGGGTGGGGGAGGGGGCTCACCGAGGAGGAAGAACTTGCGCCGGTCCCCGTAGAGCTTCAACAAGCCTGAACAATAGTCCTGGATGGGCAGCCCCAGCCTGTACTCCCGCAGCAGCAGCGCAAACTGCTGGATCTCGAGGGGGCCCAGCTTACTCCGCAACTGTGGGGACACCATTCGAGATCAATCCCAGGAAGCACCCCAATCCAACCCCTGCCTGAAAGGCCCAGAGCCCTCTCTAAGGGCATACTTGGCCCAGCCCTCCTCTGAAAATGCTCGCTGACATTAGTTTAGGGCTTTCAACAAGCTGGCCTCAGTCTACTCTCCTAACTTCATGTCCCACTCTGGGCCTTATGCTTCAGTCATGTCCAAGATTACTTATGATTCCTGGAAAAACCTATGTTTTCTCCAATTTCTAGGCCTTTGCTTGCACTGGTGCCCCAGCTCACCGTGACCATGTAGTCCTGCAATTGCTCCAGGCCCAAGGCGCTGTGGTCGCTGCCGCTGCAGTGGGAGTCATGGAAAGAGGGTGTGGATGTGCCGCTGTAACACGCTTCAAATGTGTCCTGGGAGCCATTGCTGCAGGGACAAGCAGAAAGGGGTCCTCACTCATCTCTCTCCAGCTCCTCCCCTGCCGTGGGTGGAATGTGGGAAGGCATAGCTACCAGTGCTCTGGGCCTGAGGCCTCATCCTAGGTCCCATTTTCTCCTTCCAGGCCTTACACTATCTGGCCCCACATTATCTGGCTGCCTCTCAAGCCCCTTATCACTCTTGCTGTTTGTGCTCAGGCCACCCTGCCTTCTTTTCCTCTAATACTCCAAGTATCTCTTCACCTCTGGGCCTTTGCACATTCTGTTCCATCATCCTGGAATGTCTCTCTCCCCCTATCTTTTGCTCAGCTAATTCTTTTTAAAAATATATATATTTTATTGATTTTTTACAGAGAGGAAGGGAGAAGGATAGAGAGTTAGAAACATCGATGAGAGAGAAACATCCATCAGCGGCCTCCTGCACACTCCCCAGTGGGTATGTGCCCACAACCAAGGTACATGCCCTTGATCGGAATTGAACCTGGGACCCTTCAGTCCGCAGGCCGATGCTCTATCCACTGAGCCAAACCGGTTAGGGTGAGAGTACATTTATTAAAGCTGGGGGCAGTGAAACAAGAAAGGGCCTAGGGTAGAAGAAACAGGAGAGAGACTAGGTGGGGCTGCTTTGGCTCTCTAGAAATTTTATGAGAAAAACGTGAGCCATGGTGGGGCTGCTGTCCGCTCCCTGGAGTCAGAGAAGAGAGGCCTTGGAGACAGGCTCAGGGGGTGAACCTGGGACAAGCTGCCCCTGCCCATTGCTCCTTGTTTGCAAGCCTCCGGGGGTCCCCTAGAGTTTAGGAGACGCACGGGCCTGCTCCAGGGACGGAGAGTACCTAGATTTTAAATGTCATCTTCTCAGGAAAATTTTCCCTGATCCCCCAGACTGGGTTAGACCCTCTGTCCAATGAGGTCACAAAGTCTACTCCTGACATGCAAGGACTTTCCAGATCTCACCAAGCATTCTCTCCGACCATAGTCACTGCCACAGTCACTCTGGCCTCCTGGCTGATCCTCAAACACACCCAGCTTTATCCTGCTTCAGAGTCCTTGCACTAGCTGTGCCCTCTCCCAGAATGCTCCTTCTCCAGGTCTCAGTTCAAGTGCCATCGCCTCTGAGAGGCCCTCCTGATCGCACAGCCTCTCTCGGCACTCTGAGCTTCTCTTTAGTGCTTATTATCATTAATGCTCATTCCTATTAAATAATGACTTCATTGTCACCTGTGCTAGACTGTAAACCATGCAAGAGCAGGGAACTTGTGTTTCTTCACTTGTTGTGTACCTACTATGTGTTAAGCACGTGTCTTGTCCTTGTCTTGTTCCCCACTGTATCCCTAGCACACAGCACAGTGCCTGGCATGTGGTAGGTGCTCAATAAATATTGCTTAATAAAAAAAAAATATATTGCTTAATAAAAAGTCAACCTGCCTCCTGGTCCTTACGTTTTCTATTACCTACAGAGAAGCAGTGTAGCGTGGTGGTGAGACTTTTTTTTTTTTAATCCCACATTTTCCAGCCTTCCTACTTGTAGCCATGTGGCCAAGTCTGGCCAATGAGATGTAAGCAAACAGTGCCAGCGGGAATTCCAGCAAAGCTCTTTAAAGAGGCCCCTGGCATGCTGCCCCGATGGCTGGAGCTATGACCATCTTCTTGGGACATGAGGTGGCCTTCAGGATGGAAGTAAGTGCTGAGGAGGGAGGAACAGAGAAGCCCGGGCCCCTAACAACCACGAGACCATGCATGAAATGCTGGGCTACTATTTTATGTAAAAGACAGGGGGGGACGCTCCATCTTGTTTAAGCTATTCCTTTTCTTTAGGGTTTTCTATTACATGGAGCCTCCACTAAAATAGACCAAAACCACTTTTTGGCGTTAGCTGTGACTTTGGACCTTGCAGGCCCCTCGGTCTGGGTGACTGGGAGAGAACCACAGGCCTACGTGGCCACTCCTGGGCTCTGGCGGCACCCTAGGTCTCTCGGGGTATGAATCCTCCGAGCTCATCAGAGCTCAGTTTACCTCCCACCCTCAATGCCGTGTCTCAGCACAAATCAAAGTGGGGCACTTTCTCCCACCTGTCTTACCCACAGGGGGTTCAAGAATGCCTAGAAGCACAACCCTGTTTATGAACAGGTGTGTGTGTGGGGGGGCGGGGGACGAGAGTGGGGTCCCCGGCAAGGGTGGTACCCACAAAGAGCTGCAGCAGCTGAAGTCGGCATCATAGGCGTAAGTCCCGTCGGTTCGGCAGCTGTCACCTGGGACCACAGACAGAGGGGCTGTCAGAGCAAGCAAAGCAGGGACCAGCATCCCCGGCTTCTGGGGCCTCAACCTCAGTCCCTCCCTGGGGCTGGGATGGTGGCTGGAACAGATGGCCTTACAAGCAATTGTAAGGACGTTAGCTTTTACTGGGAAATGGGCAGCTACTGGAAGCTTCTAACCATGGTTCCTGCCCCCCCTCCCACACACACACCTCACTCCCTGACACACAGATGATCTTGGGCAACTCACCTCCTGTCTCCTGGCCCTCAACTTCCCCAACATGGGGACATCACGTTCCTGTCTACCCCAGAGGGTCTTGGGTATAACAGATGCGGGAACAGGCGAGGGAGATTTTGTAAACTGGATGTGTTTGAGGTGGCTCAAAAAAGAACTTTGAGAGGGAAGGAACTCAGTCTTGAGAGTAAAGAAGCACTGTTTACAGAGAATTGGCTCTGTGCCTAGCACTGTTATGTCATCAGAGCCAGGTACTAGCCTCACCTTCAGATCCTGACTCACTCAATGCTACTTCCTCAGGACTCCCCTGACTCCCCAGGCCAGTCTGGTTCCTCATTATATGTTCTCATAGCACAGCATGTGGTTACACTGTATTTTTGTAGCTATTTAACTACTTACTGTCACATTACCTCAGCAATGCAAGCCTCATAAGGGCAGGGCCACATCTGGTTTCGCTCAGCAATATAACCTGGCGATTTGCAGAGCCCAGCACATAGTAGGTGCTCAATAAACATTTGTCGAATGAATTTCTTGAAATATTTATTGCCTTACCTCATTTATTTGCCTATCATTCCTGCGACAGTTAATGAATTATCCCAGCTTCCTCAAGCCAGTTCCTACAGATGGGAGTGCTTCCAGAAGTAAAGAGCCATCTCCCTGTTGCTGGAACTATGCAAACAGGGACCACGCCGAGGGGGCTGTGCCTGAGGAAATCCACTGAGTGGCCTTGAAGGCAGCATGGGGAGTGAAGCTGTTGCAGATAGAAGCTTTAGAATCACACACACCTGGGTTTGAATCCTAACTTTGATACTCAGTAGCTGTGTATACTTGATTACTTTATTGACTACTCTGAACCTTAATGTCCTCATCTGTAAAACTGGAATCATAAGGCCTCACAGAGAGTTCTTTCATTCATTCAAAAAATAAAACGGAGCATCTGTGATGTCCCTGGTCCTGTGCGAGGCACACAGGATACAGTGGCAAACGGGACGGACAAGGTTGCTTGGCACATGGTTGGTGCTCAGTAAATATTCTATGGGCCTCATTCTCATTCCAGCCCTTGATTGCATTCAAGGACCAGTCTTGAAATTTTGGCTTTGACCTACTGTCCTAGTGGGGCTAGCCAGCTTCACAAACAGACAATGCACTATCTTAAGGTTCTGCAAAAGAAGGAACACAAAAACTAAAGGGAGAGGGAAGTTCAGCTGTTCTGAATCTGACAACCAGAACATCTATGAAGCAGCTAGGTTTGAGGTCATCATGAAAATGGACATTTAAAAAAAACAACCATATTGGGGGTACACTGTTATTGCAGGAGAGACAGAACCCTTAAAGGCTTCCACTGGCCCTAAGTCTTGGGGCATCCTCCCTCCCCTGGCCTTTAGGATGTTTCTTAGGAGAGGAGGTCAGGAGTTCGACTACTCACTGCGGCTGCAGAGCCACGGCCTTTCGGGCGTGGATGTGTAGTGGTAGCCAGCCCGGTCCACGCACTCGATGCTCTGGTCCCCATAGATGATCTGGAAGACCTGACAGATGAGGGCGCAGGACTCCTCGGCAGCATCCTGGCCCGGGGAGGAGGAGGCACAGTGTGAGGAGGCTCACAGAGACACACATACCTTTCAATAAAAGGGCTCTGAGGGTATTTCCCATCAAAATGGCTATTCTTTGGGTCTTGGACGCCTTTATAGAATCCAATGATGATTCTAACCCTTCTGTCCTGAAAAATGCACACATGCAAACCAATCTCTGGGGGAGTCATGGGCCCTCCTGAAGCTTATCTAAAAGAAGCCCCTTGCCCTAGCCGGATATGCTCAGTGGATAGAGCATCGGCCTGTGGACTGAAGGGTCCCAGGTTTGATTCCATTCAAGGGCACATACCCGAGTTGCAGGCTCAATCCCCAGTGTGGGGCATGCAGGAGGCAGTGATCAATGATTCTCTCTCATCACTGATGTTTCTATCTCTCCCTCTCCCTTTCTCTCTGAAATCAATAAAAATATTTTAAAAATACATAAAATAAGCCCCAATTTGTTTTAGTTTACAGGTAGGAAAGTGAAACCCAGAGAGGTAAAGTGATTGGCCAGGACTAGAGCCAGGTCTCCCAATACCTGGTAGGAGGAGGAAGAATTAAGTGTATAAAAATGTTAGGTTCAACATAGTTACTACACTACCAGAGGCCATATTTAGATATGAGCTTCCTGGCACCCAGGGCAAAAATGGAAGCGGGATGAATACATAAAGTTCAGTCTCTGGTAGAAGGAGGGAACTTAAGTCCTTGGGTGAAATTTTTTGGAGATTACAAATATAAAGAAGAATTTGCTTCTTTTTTAAAAAAATATTTTTATGGATTTCAGAGAGGAAGGGAGAGGGAGAGAGAGATAAAAACATCAATGATGAGAGGGAATCTTTGATTGGCTGCCTCCTGCATGCTCCCTACTGGGGATCAGGCCTTGCAACCCTGGCATGTGCCTTTGACCATAATCAATCGAGGATCCTTCAGTCCACAGGCCAACACTTTATCCATGGAGCTAAACTGGCTAGGGCAGAATTTAGTTCTTTAATTGACCTCGTTATGCCTTCAAGCAAGAGACACAGAAAGACTATAAATGATGAAGAGATTAACTCCATGAAGGCATTTCCTATTTTGTATCTCTAAAAAAAAAGCTCAGGTGTAAAAATGTGACCCAGGATAGGCATTTTGGGATGGGGAATGTACTAACTATTAAACCAGATTGAGCCCTACAATAACCCTACAAAATGGACAGGGAAGAGAGGATCCTTATTTTATAGTTAAAGACACTGAGGCTTAGAGTGATTAAATGGCTCACCCAGGCTCACACAGCAGGCTCATGCCATTGGTTAACATTAGCACCCAGATTTAAAAAAAAAAAATGTTTTTAATTGATTTCAGAGAGAGGGAGAGGGAGATAGAAACATTAATGATGAGAGTCATTGATTGGCTGTCCCCTGTACCACCCCCACTGGGGGTTAAGCCTGCAACCTGTGCGTGTGCTCTGACCAGGAATCGAACTGTGACTTCCTGGTTTATGGGTTTACACTCAACCACTGAACCACACCAGGTGTTTTTACTCTAATTCCTGTACCCTCCTTGGGACCACAATGTTTTAGATAGGAGGCCAGAGGCTAAGAAACTCCTAGAAAACAACTTTTCATTTATTTATTTGGTCCATAAATTCTCATTTAGTCCTACAGTGTGGCAAGTACTGTAGGGCAAGGCTCTGGGGTCTCAGAGGCGAATGAGATGAGGTTTGTATGCTAAAGCCCTCACAGTCCACTGGGATAAATAGGGCACAAACTCATTTTTCCTATGGATTAGGAAAATAGATTTCCTCCCTAATTATCACTGCAACCTGCTTATTTTCTTGTTGGTCCCTATCACAAGGTATAATAATATAATATGACCTAATTGATCCAGTCATTCAACATTTATTGAGTAACCATTATGCGCCAAACACTGTTCTAGGAGCTGCAAATACCACAGTGAACCACCCAGGACCCACAGGTCTCTTGCACTCTACAAGGAGACCAGTCTGTACAGAGTGGAGTGATGAAGGGGGAGAGTAGAAAAAGATGAGGCCAGAGAGGTAATGGGGATGGTGGCTGGAGCTACTAATATAAGGTAGATGATGTTATATGCAATTGTAGGGACATTCACTTTTATTCTGAGTGAAGTGGGGAGTCACTGAAAGATTTTGAGCAGTGACATAATGTGACTTAATTGTTAACAGGACTGCTCTGATCTGTGGGGGAAGAGTTGTAAGCAAGGGCCAAACCAGTGAGGGGTGACTGCATGATTCAGCCTGTAGATGGATGAACCTGGGTGGGGACTGTGGAGAGTGGGGAAATGGAAGGGTTTTGGTTATATTTTTAAAATAGGGCAAGAGGCCGAAACTGGCTTGGCTCAGTAGATAGAGCGTCGGCCTGCGGACTGAAGGGTCCCAGGTTCGATTCCGGTCAAGGGCATGTACATTGGTTGCGGGCACGTTCCCGGTGGGGGGTGTGCAGGAGGCAGCTGGTCGATGTTTCTCTCTCATCAATGTTTCTAGCTCTCTATCCCTCTCCCTTCCTCTCTGTAAAAAATCATTAAAATATTAAAAAAATAAAATAAAATAGGCAAGAGGATTTGTTGAGAGAGTGGATATGGGTTGTGTGAAGAGAATGGGGAGCCAAGGATCACTGCAAGGTTTTGGTAAAAGCAACAGAAGGACAGAGCTGCCATCAATCAAGACAGGGAGACCGCCCTGACTGGTTTGGCTCAGTGGATAGAGCGTCAGCCTGCGGACTCAAGGGTCCCAGGTTCGATTCCGGTCAAGGGCATGTACCGTGGTTGTGGGCACATCCCCAGTAGGGGGTGTGCAGGAGGCAGCTGATTGATGTTTCTCTCTCATGGATGTTTCTAACTCTCTCTCCCTCTCCCTTCCTCTGTGTAAAAAAAAAAAAAAAAAAATCAATAAAATATAAAAAAAAAAAAAAAGACTGGGAGACCAAGGCAGGAGCAGGTTTGGGGGAGAAGACTGGGAGCTCAGCTTTTATGCCATTAGACCTTCGAATGAAGGGGCAGAGTGGAAAAACGTGTCTGGAGATTTGATGATGAGAGAGAAACTCTGGGGGAGTTCTCAGGGTTTTAAATGCCCTAAGACTGGAAGAGACCATCTGGAAATGGGTGTAAGGGAGAAGAGGATCAAGGGCTAAGCCTGGATCACTCCAGCCTTAAGAAGCTGCAGAGAAGAGGAGGAAGCAGCTCTAGAGAAGGAGCAGCCAGGGACATGGAGGGCAGGTCAGGGGGGAGGGGGAGGGAACCAGGAGAATGGGGAGAGCTGGAAGCCAAGTGAGAAAGTGTTTCAAGGAAGAGCGCATCCGCTCCAGAGTCCAAGTTTTCTGATTATTATCCATCTCTCCTTTTGGACAGGCAACATGTCTGTTTTGTTCACCAGGGGACCCTGGGCCAGAGGAAAAGCTTAGAAGCCACAGGGCTTGACCGTGTCTGCTAGACTGTGAGCTCCCTAAGGGAGGACACCAGGTATGTCTCCTTTATCTCTGTACCCTCAGCACCTAGCCCAATACCCAGCACAAGCTGGCCCTCAATAAATATGGTCAAATGAATAAAAACAAGGGTGATTGTGGAGAATGGGTGGAGGGAGGGTAGGCAAGGAAAGAATGGCAGGAAGGCTTTGGGTGACGACATAGTCACCGTGAGAACAGGCCCTGAGCTTTCTGGGTACCAATGTTGAAATCGACACTGATTCCTGCGTGACCTTGCCCAAGTTTCGTAGTCTCTGGGTCACGGTTTCCTTCTCTATGGAATGGATACGACTGAAATATTTCCCTCTACTGGGTACAGTTAGAATGAAATAAGTTAATGCTGGTTCTGTGTCTGGCACGGGTTGGCACTCGATTCCTGCTGGGGATTCGTGTCCTCATGATTGTTACTGTGGTAGTTCGCACACTGACGATCTTGGAGAAAGAGCAGGGTTGGAGGAGGGGTTAAATCAAGTCTATTTTGAGTTGCATCCTATTGGGACAGTTAGGGGTCAGTGTCCTGGAAGGGTCCGGGGCTGGAGTTTGGAAGCCGTTTGGCGTCATGGGCTCACAGGTCGTAACTGAAGTCCTAGGAAGGGCAGAAGGAGGGAGAAGGTGCCCAGGAACCTCGTGAATGGGGCCGGGTAGGGGGGAAGGGGGGAAGCGGCACCAGCCCAGCCCCGACGCGCCCGGGAGGCAGAGCGCAGCGGCGCGGGGCGCCCTCGGGCTCACCCTGTTGGCCACAGCCAGGATGACGAGGTTGCAGTAGGCGTCGGGGCTGGGGTCCTGCGGGTCCAGAGGGTTGGAGCCCGGGTGGCGCCGCTCCCAGCTGCCGCCGCCGCCCGCCTGCCTCCGCTCCCAACTGCCACCCGGCTTGCCGGCGCCGCCGCCGCCGCCGCCGTGCCGCCGCTCCCAGCTGCCGCTGAACGTCTGCCGCCGCTCCCAGCTGCCCGACGCCCGCGCCCCGGCGCGCTGGCGCTCCAGGCTGCCGCCGCCGCCCCCGGCCCGGGCTTCGGCTCCCGCGCCCCCGCCCCACGCCATCCGCCAGTCCAGGCTGCAGATGGTGTGGCGCCGCTCTGTGGTGCCCACCCGCCGCTTCTCGGGGGCAGCGCCCGGCGGGCCCGGGTCGCGCCCGGCCCCGCCAGGGCTGGCGTCTACACCGGCCGGCACCGGGTCCACGCCCAGACCTAGGAGAGGAGGGGTAGACTTCAGCCACGGGAGATTGGGCTAAGGGTGCCCTCCGGAGGCCACCTGGGGTGGTGTCCCGCCGCGCCTGGCCCTGCCCCTGGCTTCAGGCCCCACCCTTGGCTTCAAAGTCCTGAGGCCAGACCCGCTCTCACTCCGGGTGCTCGCTATCGGGCACCGTCCCCGGCCTCAGGCTCCACCCCTAGTTCTGGCTCCGCAGGCCGTTCCCACCCGCCCCGCCCCACCCCACCCAAGTGCTCCTCTCCTCAGACCTTGCCAAAGGTCCCTTCCCTCTGTACCCTTAACTCGGACCTTGTCGCTGGTCAGGGTCCCCTTCTTGGATTCCGTCTTCCCTTCAACCCCGCCCCCGGCCTCAGGCTCCGCCCTAATTTGCAAGGTCTGACATCTCCCACTGGCTACCTTAGCTTCGAGCTCCGCCCCCTGCGTTTGGCCAGGCCCCTCGACCAGACTCCTCCCCTCGGTCAGACTCCTCCCCTCGATCAGACTCCTCCCCTCGATCAGACTCCTCCCCTCGGTCAGACTCCTCCCCTCGATCAGACTCCTCCCCTCGATCAGACTCCTCCCCTCGATCAGACTCCTCCCCTCTGTCAGACTCCTCCCCACGACCAGACTCCTCCCCTCGATCAGACTCCTCCCCTCGATCAGACTCCTCCCCACGACCAGACTCCTCCCCTCGATCAGACTCCTCCCCTCGATCAGACTCCTCCCCACGACCAGACTCCTCCCCACGATCAGACTCCTCCCCTCGATCAGACTCCTCCCCACGACCAGACTCCTCCCCTCGATCAGACTCCTCCCCTCGATCAGACTCCTCCCCACGACCAGACTCCTCCCCTCGATCAGACTCCTCCCCTCGATCAGACTCCTCCCCACGACCAGACTCCTCCCCTCGATCAGACTCCTCCCCTCGATCAGACTCCTCCCCTCGGTCAGACTCCTCCCCTCGATCAGACTCCTCCCCACGATCAGACTCCTCCCCATGATTAAACTCCTCCCCTCGACCAGACCCCGCCCCTCGCCGAAGTTCCGCCCTGTCCTCGGAGCGCTGCGGCTACGCCCCCTTCACCAGGCCCTTTAACTTCCTGCTCTTCCCGGGCCTCAGGATTCTGGCTTCTCCAGCCTTCACCACTTGACCTCAGGATGGTGGGTCAGGCCGCCCACTCTTTGACCTCAGCCTTGGGCTCGGTCTTACGGCATATGGCCATGGCCGGACCCTACTCTCAGGATAGGGTGGTCAGGCCTTTGCCATCACCCCGTCACACAGCCTCAGGCCTGCTCATGCCCCAGGTCACACACATTCCCCAAACAAGAAGTTGAGGCTTTTCTGTCCCCTTCACCTCCTGGCTGTATCTTCAGCCCCGGCCCGTGCAGGCTCCACCCGCTGTACCTGTCTTAAGCACCAGCAAGTGCAGTGCGTCGTCCTGCAGGTAGGAGGCGGCGGCGATCTCGTGCGTGGGGATTCGCAGGATGAGCTCCTCGTTGTCGCGCCAAGTGAGCAGCAGGCAGCGGGCCGATAGGCTCAGGATGCTGTCCTGCTCCGCCGTGGTTTTCAGCGGCAGCTCCTTCAGCTGCTGTGTGGTGGGTCGGATCTCCTGAGTCCCCCGGGGCCTTGGGTGGGAGACGGAGAAGGGGACAGACCCTGCCTCTCCCCTCTCCAGAGCCTTACCCTGGCGGTGTCCAGCAGCTGCAGGAGCTCATCTCGGCTGGAGGGATTCAGTGAGGAGGTGACCCAGGTGAGGTGGCCCAGGAACTGGATGGCAAAAAGGGGTGGGGGGCGGGGAGTGGTGGGAGAAGGGCAGAAAGAAGTCACTCTGAAGCCTTGGAGGACCCTGACCTCCTCACTGATACAGTGCAGATAGACAGATAGAAATATCTGAATTAATAATAAGAACCTGATAGTAACTGTTATTGAGCCCGATAACAACACAGTCCTGAGAGCTTTGTGCACATGCATCCTCATTTATTTACTTAAATCTGTTTTTATTATTTTTGTTTTTTGTTTATTTAGAGAGAGAAGAAGGGAGAGTGGGAGAGAGAGAGAGAAACATTGATGTCCTGGGCATGTGCCCTGACCGGGAATCAAACTGGCGACCTTTCAGTGCACTGGACAATGTTCAACCAACGGAGAGCCACACAGGCCAGGACTCATCCTCACTTTAAGCACGAGAAAACTAAGGCACAGCAAAGGTAAAAATCATGTCCAATTTATATCACTAGAAAGGACAAAACTGGACTCCACACACCACAGCCCACCCTCTCACTGCTAGCTTATATTGCCTGGACACAGTTATTTAGCTATGATGGAATCAAAAGTCACTGTAACAGCTTGAAAGAACTGACCTGAGTGGGTCTGTCCACCCCAAACACCAGGATCAGCTGACTGTGCAAGTCACCCACCCTCTTTGTGATCTTGTTGCAGAAATCAAATAGGAAGGAAGGAATGTTGTATCAAACTCAGACATCATTTTGTGAGAAAAATGATGCCCCAAATCAATAAATTGATTCTTCATTCATTCTTAGTTATAACTTAATGCTATCACTTAACTTATATGTTATTCCATCAATATAAGAAGGAAGTCTTTTATTACTTTTAGTTTTATTCTTCTAGGTAGATTTAACTAATCAAACCTTTTCTTTTTATTCTGTATTTTCTTTTATTTCAGTTCCCAAATTTTAAGTGGATTTATTTTTTAGCTTTTCCCTCCATATGGGATTGCCAGATAAAATACAAGATTCCAGTTAAATTTGAATTTCACATAAACAACAAATGTTTGTTGTTGTTGTTGCTTTAGTATTTTTTAGTCCCATGCAGTATTTGGGACATACATTAGTGCTAAAAATGTATTACTACCCTAGCCAGTTTGGCTCAGTGAATAAAGCATCAGCCTATGGACTAAAGGGTCCCAGGTTCGATCCAGTCAAGGGCACATGCCCAGTTTGTGGGCTCGATCCCCAGCAGCCGATGTGCAGGAGCCAGCCAATCAGTGACTCTCTCATCATTGATGTTTCTATCTTTTTCTCCATCTTCCTTCCTCTCTGAAATCAATAAAAAAAAAAAAGTATATTTTTAAAGTATTACTTGTTTACCGGAAATTCAAATTTAACTATTTTTGCTAAATCTGACACTCTTAAACCCCATATCAATCTTCCTTGGGTAATGAGGATTCTTCACTGCTCCTTCATGGTGTTCCTGAAATAGAAGTCAAGCCCTTGAGTGGTCTCAGTCCCCTGTGGTTTGCTGAACTGGGTTCCTTGAGCCTGGACACCGAGTAGCAACAACGCCTCTACAGTGAAATCTCACAGGAAGGTGCGGCTTCTGAGTACACAGAGCCCTTTCCCATCGGCTCTCCCCGAGGGGTAGGTTCTGAGCCCCATGTTGAGATGGGAACACTGAGACTGAGCCCGTGGCGGTCGCTTGCTGGGGGTCCACAGTCTGAGGCAGGGGCAAGGCCGCCCGGATTCTTTCTCTGAGTCTCCTTTGTGTGAGGCAGGGCTGTTCAGAGGTAGGTGTGGGGAGAGGTAGGTAAGGTCTCTCTTGATGGGTCCAGGACATGCTACCCCCAAATATGGCACCTTATTAAGAATATCTTGTCCTGCTGGCGTGGCTCAGTGGTTGAGCATTGACCTATGAACCTGGAGGTCCCAGTTTGATTCCTGGTCAGGGCACATGCCCAGGTTTGGGCTTGATCCCCAGTGTGGGGCGTGCAGCAGGCATCTCTCATCATTGATGTTTCTCTCTCTCTCTCTCTCTCTCTCTCTCTCTCTCTCTCTTTCCCTTCCTCTTCGAAATCAATAAAAATATATTTTAAAAAAGAATATCTTAAGCCAAAGGAGTTTGAGAAAACATTCTGACCTCCCCTTTCCTGAAAGCAGGAGATAAATCTGTGTGAAAGGTCCCTCTCTGTACAGGGAGGAAGGCAGACATCCTTCTCACCAGAGATGGGACTTAGGCCCGAGAAGGCTTTGTAAACAAACCTTGTCACTTCTTCACCCTTTCCTAGCCCTAGCCCGAAACCCTCGGCTTTGTCAAGTCTTCACACAGTTATTGTTTCTTTGTCAAAGAGGTATAAAAGCTTCCTGCTCTGGTCACTTCTCGGGGGGTCTTCATTCTCTTGTGAGGGCTCCTGTGGACGTGCAAAACTTGAATAAAACGTGGATGCTTTTCTCCTGTGAATCTGTATTTGTCAGTTTAATATTCAGACCAGCCAGGAACACCGGGAGGGTGGAGGAACGCTTTTTCCTCCCCTACACCCCTCACCCCAAGAATGGGCCCACCCTTTCTCCTCATTCCGCACGCACCTTGACCTCTTTCTCCAGGTAGTCACACAGCAGAATCTGGGGGTCGATGAGGTAGTCAGGGGGGTAAAGGGGCATGGAGTGCAGGGGCCGGCGGCTCACACTGCTCCGAATGGCTGTTCGGCGCGCAGCCTTTGGGAACATCAGCCTGAGGAGGGGGCCCTGTGTAAAGATGTGGGGGGAGGGAGGGCAGTAGATAGGAGCCCAGCAGGGGAGCAGGTAGGTGTCTCAAGCCAGATTGGAAGCCGTAGAGCACAGACCTGCTCTGCAGAGGGCCTTCTGTCTTGGGAGGTAGTGAGCAGGGGAATGGCCTATTAATGGTCCTTGGACTGAGAAGCTACAGGAGGGATTCCCCCCAGGATACCGGGGAAGGAGATTGGGAGTATCTCCCAAAAGACTGTGTCTGGCTGGGTTTCCCTGGATGGTGTCTGTCTGTCTATATTCCAGGGACAGCAGAGGCCAGGGAGAACAGGGAGAACAGGCTAGGGAGTTTGGAACCCAAATGTCTGACTGCTCAAGGGTGAGGAGAAAAGTCCTTCCAAATGAGAAGGAAGGCCTTGCTTCTGCCCCTCACTGCCCCTCGCTCCCACCCCAGGCTTCCCACTGCCCCAGCTCCAGGGACGTTTCTCGCCCTGCATCCCTCCCAGCCTCCCACCTACCTTTTTCCCTTTCTTGACTTCATATTCCATGGTAAAGCGTCCCTTCTGCTGCCCTCGTAGCCACTGCTCCCCCCTTCACTCCCCCGCCCCCCAAAGTTTCCCTTTGTTCTTTTTCCTGCCTGGTCGGAAACTCCACCAGCCCTGGAGTTCCTGCCCCTCCTGTGTGATAGTGAGCAGAGTGGAGGGGGCGGGATGTAGCCTTGGGACCCTTCAGCTCAACAGTGGAAGGCCAGCCAGGGCAACTGACCTGGGGAGACAGCTTCAAGGCCTCCAGCCAGAGGCTTGCTGTGGAGGGGGCTTGGGAGTTGAATGAGGCTAGGGGTCCCCCTAAATTTGGAGTCAGAAAATCCCAAATTCTACCCCTACTTCTACTGCTGACCTTGCTGTGTGACTTTGGCAAGGCCAGTCAGTTCCCCCTTTCACAGCCTCAGTTTCCCCCTCCCCACTATAAATTGGGAGTTAATATTGTCTCCCTCTCTGGGCTGCTGTGGTGAGAACTAAATGAAAGAGTTGGTGTGAAAGTGCTTCATCAACTATACAACACTGTGTCCATGCAGGTTATGATTGTTAAAACTTATCATCACTATTAAGGGAGGCAGTATTGAATGGGCTTCAGAGGCAGGCTGCCTGAGTTGAATCCTGCCTTTGCCACTTACTAGGGTTATGACCTTGGGCAAATCCTTTAACCTTCTGTGACTCAATTTCCTCATCCATAAAATGGGCATAGACAGTTTGACTTCATAGTGCCCTTGTAAGGATTAAATGCATTTAGAAGAGTTCCTGGCACATGAAGTGGTCAATAAATACCAACTACCTATCTCTCTGTCTCTGTGTCCTGGCCTGTATAAGGCCCCCTTTGTGGTTCTGTGCTGAGCACTATGTATTTCGTCTCACTTATTCCTCACAACATTGGGTTACAATATTACACCCATTATACTTTTTTTTTTTTTTTTAAAGGCTCAACTGCAGAGGCTGGCCGAGGAAGTCACAGTGAATAAGAGGGGGACCTGGTCTGGATCTGAAGCCTAGTCACTTACCTCTAGGGCCTATGCACTCTGCATGCCGCACCCACGACAGTTGGAAAGGTTCTGATTGGCCCATCCTCCCCTTGCCACGACACTTGGGGTCTGGAGACCCAAGCTCTGCACCTGAGTTGCTGTAGGATCCAAGGCAGGTTGCTTATTATAACCTCTCTGGGCCTCAGCTTCTGGTCTTTCCAAAGGGAACGATAATCCCAAAGCCCCGCCCTGCAGTCAGAGGTGTGGCAAGAAAGATAGCAGGCCCTGGATGGAGGAAGCGGTTGGAGATTGTGAAGTGGAGGCGCCAAACAATGCACAGGGTTGTTTTGGAAGATTTTCTGAAAGCATGGGTGTGCCAGTCAGTGCCTGTTGGAATGAGGGTTGGAGCTCCGGCTGCCTCTGGGGGTGAGGGCAACAGGAGACTGCCAGCTACCAGCCTTCCCACTTCCCTCCCTCCCCTTTTCCAGGGGGGGAACCGACCCAGACTGCTCAGTGCAAGCTCACACAGCCACACCCTCCTGCTCCCCTACATCCTGCCAGTCATCTCCTAGTAGCAGGAAGAAAGATCTCCATTAGCCTGCCCGCCAACAGGAAGAGGCAGACTACTCTACCAATCCCTGACTGCTCCTGACATCAAAACTCCCACGTAACCCCTGGAGAAAGCCTTGAACTCCCAGCACCAGCAGGGAGTGAATGGTGATTTCTTTTATTTTTTATTTTTTGTTTTTATTGTTTTTTTTACAGAGAGGAAGGGAGAGGGATAGAGAGTTAGAAACATCGATGAGAGAGAAACATCGATTAGCTGCCTCCTGCACACCCCCTACTGGGGATGTGCCCGCATCCAAGGTACATGCCCTTGACCGGAATCGAACCTGGGACCCTTTGGTCCCGCAGGCCGATGCTCTATCTACTGAGCCAAACCGGTTAGGGCAAAAGGTGACTTTTTGCTCTGGCACCCCCATGGCTGGCTTTTGCAAACCTTTTCCTTTCTCTGTAAAATGAGGACTTCCGTTATTTCTGAACGAACTCCAAACATCACTGAACTGCTGGGAATCGCAGATGGGACAAGTGCTCTGAGTGCCACTAGAAACAGCAAGCTCTCTGTGTATTCCCTGCAGCGGCCCCTCGGCGCCCTCCCAGGGCCATAAACAGATCTAGTGCTTAGAAAATGTCACTGAAAGTGGGTGGAGACAGGTGGACCTGCGTTCAAATGTTTATGACCTTGAACAGGTAGTTAGTTCATCTCTGGGAGCTCAGAGTCCTCGCGTGTCAACAGCAGGATAATGCTGGCGCTTGCCTCAGAAGGCAGCTGCAGGGATTAAATGGAAACAGAAGCACACAATGGTAACGTTTATTATTAAAATTAGCTCGTGAATCATAAAGGAGGGGAGTGAAACAAAGTCCTTGCTCTCAAAGACTGAGCAGTGGTGGCAAATGGAATTCACCACTTTTGAGCCACCTCCAGTTGATTGGCAGGGGCTGCCTGGAGCTCTGTGTGTGTAGAGGATTATAAACACCAGATCGACTCCCAGCGTGAAAAGGGGATTGATTATCAATGCTTGCCGTGGGGCAGGAGGGGGGAATGTGGCAGCTGGTGTTCAGTGCATATGCTGACCCTGACCTGGTTAGAGAGAGACACACACACAGGTAAAGAACTCCGATATAAGGCAAGCGACTAGTGGGGGGAAGGCAGAGTCAGGAGCCGTTCACCAAGCCAAGCCTTGAAGGGCATAGGGGAGGAAGGTCACTCTGGGCAGAGGGAACAGCTTGAACAAACACACAGAGCCTGAATGGTGATGCTTTTGGCTGCAAAGAACAGACTCCTCTACCAAAGGCGGCCTAGGCAAGAAGGACAATCTCCTAAGGCAGGAAGTTCAATGGTAAGTGATTTCAGGGCTGATTAATTGAGCAGCTCAAACATGGCAGCAAGTTCCTTACATTTCCACTTTGCTGGGCTTATGGGCTGAATTGTGTCTCCCAAAATTTACATGTTGAAGCACTCACACCCAGTACCTCAGAGTGTAACTGCTTTTGGAGATAAGTTAAAATGAGGCCATGGAGTGGGCTCTAACCTAATCTGACTGGTGTTCCGACGAGAAGAGGAAATTTGTACACACAGACGGACGCCAGGGGTGTGCACACACACAGGAAAGACCGTGTGAGGACAGTGCGAGAAGGCAGCCATCAGCAAGCCAACGCGAGAGGTCTCGGAAGAAACAGATCCTGCCGGCCTTTTGACCTGGGATTTCTAGCCTCCAGAATTATGAGGACATGAATTTCTGTTGTTTAAGTCCCCCGGTGTGCGGTCGTTTGTTTTGGCAGCTCTAGAAAACGCATACAGCTGGCAAGATGGCTGTTGCGGCTTTAGGAGGAATAAATACATCCATCAGGATCCTGCCAGGGTTTCCCCGTCTTGTGTGTTTCTATCATGAGGGAAAACCTTGCCCAGAGATCCTCCAGAAGGCCTCTCTCAGGGACCTAAGGACCAGCTAGATTAGCCAGAATACATTTTGGCTGTAACAGAGACTTAAAGAGCAGTGGCCTAGACCTGAGGGAAGCTTATCTCTTCTATCATAAAAATGGCCCAGGACCGTGTGGGAGCCCCAGGTGTGCAGGGCCCAGGGGCTTCCTAGCTTGCTCCACGCTCTAGGGGGTTGCTCTCTGCTTCAAGGGGCTCTCCACAGCTGTAGTCTGGCCAGTGAAGGGTAAACAGAGCCAGGGGAGAGCACAACCCCTCCTTTTATTTTTTGTAATCCTCACCTGAGGATATGTCCTTTTCTTTGAGAGAGAGAGGGAGAGAGAGAGAGAGAGAGAGAGAGAGAGAGAGAGAGAGAGAGAGAGAGAGATATCAATTGACTGCGCCTAAAAGAGTAAAGAGCGCCTGGCATATAGTAGGTACTCAATAAATATTTGTTTTGGGGGGTTAGAAACTTCAGTCTGGGTCCTGAGTTTGTCATGGACTCCTTCTCTGACCTCTGGCAAGTCGGCCCGCACCCCATCTCTTTTTCCCCTTTACCTGTAAAATGAAGCATTTGGAGCCAATTCCTAGAACCTTTGCTCACCCCGTCCGTTCTGGTTGACGGATGGAGGCTCTGGCCAATGAAGGGAGCTTTGTGTAGGAGCCTAACCCGCCCAGCCAAATGTGTTTGTGGTGGGCGGTGTCCTTCCTCCCCGCCCCGCCTCCCCCATCTCCTTCCTCCGACCCAGAACAGCCAAGACAATAGGACACAGACAACACGTACTGAAATGACTTTTAATATCTCATGTCGCAGCAAAATTAAAAATATACAAAAAGTTCGTGGTGTACAAAAGAGTCTCAGTACAGAAGCCCCAGCTTGGGGCCCCGCCCCCTCCCGGGGGGGTAAGCGCAGAGGGGTGAGCGGGGTTGGAGGACTGAGGATGGCACAGATGTAGTAAATACCAGGAGGTCGGACAGGAATAGGAGACAGAAATGGACAGGGGTGGGGGCCAATTTGGGAGGCGAGAATCACCCGGAATTGTGCTGAGGGAGGGAAATCAGCCCCTCAGGCATGGCTAGTGGTTCCTGGAGTGGGGGGCTGGGTGGAGAGGAGGGGTCAGTGCTGGGAGTGCTCCTTGCACCCTGAAAACCCCAGCCTGCCACCAACTCACTGTGTGGCCTTGGGCTGGCTGCCTCTCTGGGTTTATCCTTTCAGTAAAACGGGATGCTGGGTGATTAAAACGCTGATTCTCACCTCGGGGTCCTAACCTCTGGGGGGGTGGGGGGGGGTGGCGCGGGCCCAGGAATGCTGGCCCACTAGTGCTCTTGAGAATTGTGTAAACACTGATACAACACAGATATGCCCCAACCCTCAAGCCCCAGGCCCTAGAAGCTAACTTGAGGTCTTGGTAGCATTTATTTGCAATCAGAAGCTCAGCTTGAGTTAATTGAATATGAGAAAATCAATTATTCTTCAAGAATTGAGGCTTGTTTAGGAGAAGAATCTCCCAAACTCTAGGATTCTCAGGGGTGAAAATAATAACAGGGGGCTCTGGGAATCGCTGGGTCCTTTCCAGCTATTTCTGACTGGTTTGGGAAACCAAGGGGTTGGGGGGCTTTGTGTATGAGGCCCCTCCAAGTTTGGTGGTTCAGCCCAATGGAGATGGATTCTGGGATTTGGTGAGAGGGAGATAGAGAAATATCCTTGTCCCATCTGGTGCCTTTCTTACTCCCTTGTGCCTCAGGCTACCCTCCACTCTGGGATTATTGCAGGTGCCCTAGGCCCTCACCCCTTCGGCCTGGCCTGGGGGTGCCCTTACAATGATTGTGCATAGAATCAAGGCCAGGATCGCTGGGGAGAAGGCAGCCCCTCCTTGCAGTGAGAAGGAAAGGGTGGAGGTGGCCAGGCAGGAGGGAACTACCCCTCTCTCCCTGGGGAGTTTTCTGCTTCCAGGAACCAAGCCATCCCAGACAGAGCCTTCCTCTCCCACTTTCACAATTTCTTGCTCTTCCTCCCCTTGCCTCAACCTGAAGCATCCAAGAACCTGGGAATATCCTAGCTCCTCCCCAAACAGAATGGCACATACCACTCCTTTTCCCGCCAGCCCCAGGGTCTCAGAAGCCCCTCTGGTTGGGAAGGGGGTACTCAGGCCCCATCCCCACTGCTGCCCGCATGGCTTGGCACTCAGTCCCTTTCATTGAGAAATCACAAAGCACATCAGTATGGAAATGGATAGCTCCTCTCCCTGCAGGCCCGATCTCCAGCTTTGCCTGGGAGGGAGACGGGTGTCAAAGGGTGACAGGGGCCAGCACTGGATGGGGCAGTTGGGTTCTGGCTTTCAGTCCTCATCCTGAACCTGGACTCTCCTCCCACCCAATGCAGGTTCTTCCTAACCAGGGGCCCCCAAACTAGAGAAGATCCCAAACTAACTTCATCAGGCACTGGAGGGGTCTCTAGCCCTTAGCAGATGGTGGTTCCTAACTCAGGGACCCTGGGATGCCCTGACCTCCCTCCCCTCATCAGTGGGGCCAACTCTTAGGTGGCCAGGTGGTGAAAGTTGAGGGTTGGACTAGAAAAGTCTCAGAGGAAGCCAGGGCCTCTGTCCTTAACTTCCCCAGAGGCTATCCAGGAGCTGTAGGGCTCCCCGGAATGTTCTCATTTGGAACCAGAGATTTCAAACTGGTGACCCATGGCCCAAACATGAGTGTTTAGTTTGGCCAGCACAGGATTTTTCAAATATTTGAATTTTAGTACCTATAGGCAGGGTATGCACTCTCCTGTTTGCCAGAGTCCTCACCACTCCCTATGGTCTAGCACCACCACGTTATCATTTTCATTACCTGAAGGCATTTGAATTTGCAACCCATGCACCCTACTCCCGAAAACCTTCTCCCCACTGTCTGAGGCTTCTGTCCACTCCAAGCCCAGGTGAGCTCCACGGAAAGGACCTTCAGAACTTTGGGGCTGCCAGGCAAGATCTTCCTTGGATACACTGTCCCTTGAAATTCACCCTGAGACCCAGACATTCCCCAGCCTTGCCTTCCCTACTCTCTGCTTTCTCCAATTCTCATGGGTGACACACTCCTGTGGGACACAAGTTTAGCAGGGAGCTGGCTAGGGGAAAGGCAGATTTTTGGGATGAAGCAGATGAGAGGAGGGGACCAAAAGAGACTTTGTTGTTGGGAGTCCCTGGCATGGAGGAGTGGAGGCCTGTGCTGTTTGACTGGGATGGCAATTAGAAGGCACATGGTACATCAGTGCATGGAGGTATGATGAGGAGTGTGTGGTGCCTGGAGAGGTTTGGGGAGCACAATCAGTAGTAGCCTGAGGGGTCAGTTCAAGAAAACTAGGAGACAGAAGTCTATCCTGGACATGGGGACACTGGTCTCTTGGGGATGAAGATATGAGGGCAGGGCAGGGCCTGGCATATTGGGTACCCAGAGCATCCTGTTCTCTTCTATTCCTGGAAAAATTAAGACAGACCTGCCCAAGCCGGTTTGGGTCAGTGGATAGAGTGTTGGCCTGCAGCCTGAAGGGTCCCATGTTCGAGTCTGGTCAAGGGCACATGCTGGGTTTCGGGCTCAATCCCCACTAGGGGGCGTGCAGGAGGCAGCTGATGGATGATTCTCTGGCAACATTGATGTTTTTATCTATCTCTCCTCTCCCTTCCTCTCTGAGAAAAAAAAAAAAAAAAAAAGACAGACCCAATTTTGTCTCAGCTCCAGGAAAAGCCTTACTCTGCCATTGACTTCCTGTGTGACCTTGGGCAAGTCCCCAGCCCTCTCTGGGCCTCCATTTCTCCTTTATCAGTACCGTGGATGTGGAGGGCAGATGGCTCATCATGAGGACTCCACTGGGCTGTGGTTCTGGAACCTACTCTCTCTGTAAGGACCCTGTAGGGTTTCTGGGAGAGGACTGAACAGCTAGGCTGGGATGTGGGGCAGGAAATGGGGAGCAGGAGTCGGGGGCTCAGGGGACCCAATTCTGGTGGGGAAGAGACTGGCTGAGGTAGATTGTCACAGAAACAAAAACAAAACAACAACTGGAATGGGATGGTGCCCTTCTCCACTGAGACGCTCTGAAACAGAGGACCGGCAAGGACCAGGTAAAGTGGAGGACAGGCTGGTGGAGAGGGACCTCAGGCCTGGAGGGATGGGGTCTTGAGTTCCTGGGGGTGAGGGTGGGGGAGTCCTTAAGGGGCTAAGGTTTTTCCTGAGGATGAGAAGCAGGAGGAGGTGCCTGCAGCCCTCTCTGAGGGCCGTTTCTGCTGGTCAGATGTCTTGCAGGCAGAGGTTCAGAGGGGAGGTTTGTGGGATTGAGATGAGTGGCTGGGGATGGAGTAAGGTCCAAAACTGTGGCCATGGCTTCCCTGAGAGCCTCTAGCCTTGCCTCAGCACTGCCAGCTCAGGATACGCCCTCTTCGCTGGGTCTCTCATGGAGCTGTAAGGACTCCCAGCTCCTAGAGAGGTTATTTTTTCACTTTTCCTTTTAGGATGCTAGAGAATGGATGCCAGATGAGCCATTCTAGGACACTGGGGAGTAAAATAACTTGCCAAGGGTGACCGCATATCACATCTCTGAGCCTCAGTTTCCTCCTCTGTAAGATGGGTTGATAACACTTATTTTTTAGGGAAGCTGCAAGCCAGGGAAAGTTTAAGTGAAACAAGATGGGGTGAAAACTGGCACGGTCAGCCCTGGAGAAACAGTCAAGAGGATCTGGGTCCACACCCTCAATGCGCCCACCTCACAAAGGGCTCCGACGTGTGTGTAACTGGCCGTGAAATTCGGTCTCCAAAGATTGGTTTGGGCAGATCAAGGAGGATGGGTGAACGAACCGGAGGGAGGCTGGGTCAGCCACAGGCTTCCCCCGCCACCTGTCACCTTGAGGCCTGGTTCCTAAGCTTTCTCGGGGATTAGGGACGGAGAAGAAAGAGGGAAGAGCATTCTTCATGTGTTGGGAGGAATGCACACACCATCTCGGCTGGTGTGCCAGGGGGTGAGGTGACTTGTGTCACAGGTTTGATGTGTGCTTATATGTGTGTGTTTATGTGGGTGGTCCTGTCCTCTCTGCCTTTGGGGTCACGCTGCACCCCGAGTGTGGCCCTCTCCCTTCATCCTCAGCAAACTCACTATCACCCATCACTATCTGATGGAACAGCAGGAGTCTGGGACCTTGTGAGACTAGCTGCCACTCTGGGCCTCAGTTTCCCATCTGTAACCCCAGGGAGGCTGAACCAGAGAGGGTTAAGTGCTCCTCTAATTTGCATAGTCTGATCCTCATGGTCCACCTCACGCCCAGCCCAGGCCTGCATCTTGCCTGAACATCACCTACTATGTCCTTGCAGTGAACACACCTTAGTTTGCATGGGGGAGTGGGGACATGGTGGGGGGTTCCAAGCTCTGCCTAGAGGCTTTGTCCCCTCACCCCACAGCCTGCCTATTCCTACATTCCCCGTCCCAGGTGGAGAGGAGAGGCCCAGGATGAATGATCTCATGGGCACCATGGCATATTTGGGACATGGGAATGTCAAGAGAGCCACTTCTACAGGGAGGCTGAGAGCCAAGATTTATGTCAAGTCCCCAGAGCTCATTTTTTTTTCTGGCTGGAAACCAGCTGGTAGTTGAAATGTACCAGGGGTTCCCAAGGACTATGTCCTAGGAAGATGGCTATGGACCAAGGTGGACAGGAGCACAGAACTCCTATGAACCTCAGAAGTCTAGAACTGGAGTATCTATCCCTACAATATCCCACTCACATGGGGTTCCAGAGGCCCCTCCTCCACCACCATGGCAGGAGCTACAATTCCCGAGCACAGCAGCAGGGCTCCGGTGCACTCACCCTTACCACAGAATCCAGGTCAGCGACTCCCTAGGACAGCTGATCAGCTAAGTGTTCTAGAACTTAATCCAGAACTAAGAATGTCTCTCTAGAACAGTTCCTCTGCTAAATGCGCTAGAACCTCATCTATAATTGAACCCAGACAGAATATCTTCCTAGACATTTTACCTGTTGCATTCACAACCTTTTTCTACAAGGAATGTTTTAGACGCTCATCTAGAACAAAGAAAGACTCCAGGAAGCATTTCACTTGAGGTGTCTGGAACCTCAACCATAACACAGCCCATGACACAGGGGTCTCTGGAGGAGTTTACTTGGGGAACATTCTCAATGCTCTGGATCTGCTACCCTTCGCGTTTCAGCTAGCTTGAACCCCTCAGATGTCTCAGGGTTCTTCCTCCCCTCCAGCTCTAGTACTGTCTCCCTCCCACCCTCAACTTCCCACCCCACCCCAACTTCCTCCCTTAAATCCTCTCTGGCCCAAGCGTCAAACCTTGGACCCCACAGGAACTGTACCCACCTCGTCCACCAGACTCTCCCACCTCACCCCACATCTTCCATAGCCTCCTTCATCCCCAGCACCCCCTCAGGAGCACAGGGCCTCAGTCATGGACCTCAGACAGTGCCCCTTCTCTGACAAGTCCACCAGGGGTGACACATGGGCAACTGCAGGCAGGGGGCAGGGTGTGGAGCCCCCGGCACCAGAGGTGGTATGGAGGCCTTCATGAAAGCGGGGCAGCTCATGAGGAGTGTAGCACCAGTTAATTCCCTGGGCCCTGGTTCGAGGGGGCGTGTTAGAAAATGGGCCACAGGGCTGAAAACAGGGCCTAGGGCTGGGGCCTCCACAAGGCTGCCCCCTCCCCTGAAAGAACCCAGTGGTGGAGCCACTCTACCCTTGGACCAACAGATCCACTTCCCCTTAGCCCGGTGGCCCTGAAATTCCAGGCTCAACACTGTGGTCGATGTGAGGTCAGCCAAGCCCATCCCTTTTTGGGGGGAGAAACTGTGGCCTACACTGTGGTCTCATACTCCAGCAGCTCCTGGGCGGTCCCCACGCTCCGGTACTGCAACCGGGGCGTGACGGGTGAGGAGTACTCCAGCGCCAGAATGGTCTTCCGGAGCCGGCGGTCAATAAAATGAGCATCCCACGCGGGGTACTTCTTACGAGGCAGGTCAATCCGAATGACAGGCCCCTCTGTCCGCAAGGTGCGGGCCACTGGTGTGGGAGGCAAGCCAGGCCGCACCTGGAAGACAGGTGGTGTGGGGGTCCCTGCCCGCTCACCCCCCACCGAGACCCCATCTCGCTCAGGGCCTGTAGTCCTCGGCAGGGACCTCGGGGGACTTGTGACGGCATCGGCTGGTGGGCCACAGGGCTCTGGGGCCTCCGGGCAGATGCAGCCAGGCGCCTGGGGACCCAGCATGGGCCCATTGGGGTGCAGGAGGCAGTAGTAGACACACATGAAGAATATGCCCAGCGCAAAGCTGGAGGCCACCACGCAGACCAGGATGAGCGAGTGGAAGTCAGTGGAGAAGTTGCGGCTCGAGTACCAGAAGCCAGTGAGTGCTGCGTTCTCCAACAGGACGATGCAGTAGTAGAGGGTCATGCGGCGGCGGCTGCGGCCCTCCTTGACGTTGAACCAGCAGAAGATGTAGATGATGCCCACTACCATGTTGTAGATGATCTCTTCCCACTTGGACATGCAGAAGTCCGTCTCGCCTTGGATGACCCAGAAGGTCATGATGCACCAGTGGGCCACGATGAAGATGCCGAAGTAGAGCTTGTAGACGCTGGCAAAGAGCGCAAAGGCCAGGCTGCGGGCTGCGATGGTGAACAGGTGCCAGAGCACCTGGGCCACGGCGCCTTTGTAGGACAGTGGCCGCTTGTCATCTCGTGAGTCCCGCAGCACCTTCTGGTAGGAGGCCAGAGTCCAGGCCAGGGAGACGAGTGAGGCAGAGGTGGAGAGGGCTGTGGAGACAGGGTGGGGGTGGGGTGGGCTGGGTTAGGGGTGGGTCTGGGTTGGGGTTGGGTAGAGGGGAGGGTTCCGGGTCAGGAGCTGGGTTCTGAGGAGGTGTGAGGGAAGGGTCTATAAATCAGGCAGGGTGTGGGAGGAGGGTCTTAGTGGGTGGTCTTCAAGAGTGATGGTGGTGGGGGGGATGGATAGAGTTGGGTATGTCTTCAGGGTGGGAGCATAAAGGGAGAGGGAAGGTGGGTGATTTGGGTCTCCGTAAGGGTTAGGTCTAGGTCTCTAGTATCAGACTGTTAGGGTTCGGGGGCTTGGTGGGAAGGTGGGAAATTAGAGTCTAGGGCTCTGGGAATGGAAAAGGAGGTACGGAGTTGGGAGGGGGTGTCACAGTTAGGGCATGGAGAAGCCAGGAGAGGACTATTAGAAGCTATAGGTCACCAGGCTGAGACTAGGCTGTGAAGAGGGCTATCCAGGCTGAGCACAGCTGAGAGGACGGAAAGAAAATCTATGGGGCAAGAGTTTGGATGGGGGCCCAGTATCCCCAGCAGGGAATGTCCAGGGGGCCTGAGAGGCGGTGATAATCTTTCAGGACATTAAGGGCGGTGGCAGAGTCCTGGTGGGAGGAGCATGGGGAGCTCCAGGGAGAGGGGATGTGGCTTTTTTCCGACATGGAAGGGGTTCTGGGCTGTTGGAGTTAGGGAAGGGGCAAGGAGGAGTTGGGTGCATAGGACCAGAGCTCGGCCTGGGACGGGTTCCCAGGGGGCTGAAGAGCAGTGAGCGGGTGGGATGGATAGGCTCTCTGGATACGGATGATTGGGCAGGTCTGCGAGTCAGGGGGTTCCCGGGAGGTGCACGCTGGGATCAGGACAGTTTGGAGAATGAAGGGGGCGGGGAGGGCCTGAGGTGTGGTGAGGGGGGTCAAGGGCCTCTTTGGACTTGGCAGCAATGGGTGTGGTCTGCCCTGACAATGGGGAAGGGAGGAGGGGCCGAATGGGGGACCCCCCAGCGGGCTTGAGAGGAGCCTAAGAGGTGAGGGGCCGGGTCTCTAACGCCGAGGGTAAGTGGGCTATTGGAGGGGACATGGAGGTCTTCACAGGCCTGGAGCGGGGTGAGAGTAGAAGGGGCTAGGCCTGCCAAACCTTGGCAGGGAGTGGGGAGGGGGCCTGAAGCAGGAAGAGCTGGCACGTGGGGCAGTCAGAATACGGAATACTGAAAAGAGGAGTGAGCCCGGGCTGGGGGTGGGGCAGGGACGCAGGGCATCCCCAGGGGCCGGAGCGGGAGGGCCGAGGGGCGGGGCTCACCGGGCAGCAGGTCCGGGCGGCCGCCGCGGTGCACCAGGAGGCTGAGCTGCAGCACAAGCTGCGGCGCGCTGCGCAGGAAGGTCTCCAGCAGGCGCAGCATGCTCACGTCCGCGCTCTCGAACAGCATCCGCCAGTAGAAGTGGCGCCGCAGCCGCTCCCCGCGCCAGCGGCTCTGCAGCCCCAGGTACATGGTGCGCAGGTACCTGCCGGAGGGACGCGGTGCTGAGGCGCCCACTCCGAACCCGACCCTGGCCACACTGAGCCCATCACCACAAATGTAAAAGGGGCGCTGTGAGAGGACCCCCTCCTGGGGCTGGGGCTGGGGAGCTCCTGATGGGCTCTTCCGCTTAAAGCAGTGACACCAAGTGAAGGCTTAGTGCAGCATTCTCATCATCCTTACTGCTCCGGCACATGGGGGCCTGCTTTCTTCACCGGGTTCCTGACTCCCTACAGGGCCCCGAGCTTACAACAGCCCTGCTATTACCCCATTTTATAGATGAGGAAACTGAGGCCCAGAGAGACATGTCATTGGCCCAAGGCCACACAGCTAGGAAGCAGTGGGACCAGCATTCACACCCAGGCAGCCTGGCCTCAGGGCTCACTTTCTAACCATGAAGCAACTGGGCCTCTCCCTGTGTGCCATGAAGAGTTTGCCTACTCAGGAGCAGTTCCTGGTGCCCCCCCCCCCTCCCCCAGTTCTGTGGCCACCAGCAGCTTTCTGGCGTGCTCCCAAGCCCGCCTCTGAGTGCCCCGTTCTCCCCACAGGGCGCGGGGAGGCTGCTTAGAGACCCTCTGGCATTTGAGACTTTGCTGCTGCTTCTCACGTCACTTCTCCCAACAAACGTCATGCCTCCAGCTACTCTGCACAGGCCACAGATTCCGGCCCACAGTCCTCCTCCTCACACTGGGCTTCTGCAACTGCTGTTTCCTCTGCCTGGTAACACCCCCACTCCAGCCCCCGACCGGGATAACTCTTGCTTTTCCCCCCAAGGCTCAGCTTCTAAACATGATTTCCTCCAGGACCCTCCACTGACCACTCTCCACTCGGAGCAGGGGCCTCTCCCAGGCTTTCCTCTAACCTAGCACTTTTCACAGTGGGTTTAACTGTCTGCTTAGGCACCGACCGCCCCCACACTGTGATCTCTGCGAGAATGATTAGGTTGGCTTGCTAACTGCTGTATCTCCAATTCTTAGCACGGAGATGCTCAACCTGGGCGTTGCCTGAATGCATAAATGAATGAATGTGTGAATGACTGAAAGTTTAACTGAATGGAACTCTGGTAACCCAGTAGGGGGCATGGAGGGAATCCCAAAGTCCTGAGATCAATTCCTCACTCAGTTGTGTCATCTTGAGCAAGAAGGTCCTCTCGGAGCCCTGCCTGTGAGGGTTAAGTGGGTGAGATCATTTGCAGCTACGAACTGCAGTGCCCACTGGGGGACAAGGGACCTGTCCACACAGGTCTCTGGATCTGATTCCTCCTCTCCGTCCTGGTGCCTTGCCCAGCAGCTCCACCCCTGGCTGTTGAAACCATAGACGCTGGTCCCCTAACCCCCAAATTCTCTGATCCATGCCCTTTGCTGAAACCAGAGAGGACTCCTTTAGAAGTGATCTCCCCAGAAACCAGGGGGGAAAAACTCAACATAGTCAGTGACCTTGTTGCCTCCATCAGAAATTGGGGAACCAGGGATTCCCAGAAACGGTGTGCTGGCATTTTCAGAATGTTGTGTAGAGGCCAACAGCATTCAACTGTGTATAGCCAACCCACGGGAGGAACCACAGTGCTCCCTGAAATTTGGAATCCACTGATAGACCCAGAGCTTCCCCAATGAGTATCCTGGTCTTAGCGATGGTGGGCCCTCTCTGGGCCTCAGTTTCTCCAATAGGGATGGGTTTGATGACTCTGGAGATCCTTTCAGAGCTAATGTTCTCGGATCCAAACTCTCCCCTGAAAATGTGGCTGGAAACATCCCAATTGGGGCTCTCCTTCCCATCCCCGATCCTCCAGTCTAACTCTCCCACCCAACGCTGAAATTCCTTTAGCAGTTCTTGGCCCCGTGCTTTACACTCTCTGCTCATACACTTTCGTGGTAGAGAGTCCCTGTTTCCTGAGGCGGGCCTTCTGCTTCTGAGCGGCTCCAGGCGGATTGTGTTTCTTTGATGAGCAGACATTCGTCTCCCTGTATCTTTTGTTCTCTGTTCTCTACCTACCCCCTCACATAAGGATCCCTGCAGCCAGAATCACTCATTCACATAGCAAGTGTATTTTGACCACTTGCTATGTGCCATGTCCTGTGCCTTTAAGTGTCTCTCACTCCCATGGGAGAGACATGGTAAGGGCTGAAATAGATGCTCTAAGGTGCTGTGGATCCCAGAGAAGAGATGGGAAACTTCGGCTGGAGGGTTAAAGGGGGTCAGGGAAGACTTCCTGGAGGAAGAAACAATTGACCTCAGTTTTAAAGCGTGGGCAGGTGTTTTAAGGCACACAGCGGGTGGAGGGGCATTCTGTTTTTAAAAATATTTTTTTATTGATTTCAGAGAGAGAGGGAGAGGGAGAGAAAGAAACATCAATGATGAGAGAATTATTGATCGGCTGCCTCTGGCATGCCCCCTACTGGGGATGGAGCTGGCAACCCAGGCATATGCCCTTGACAGGAATCGAACCTTCAGTCTGCAGGCTGACGTTCTATCCACTGAGCCAAACCGGCAAGGGCAATGGAAGGGCATTCTAGGTGGAATAATCAGTTGAACAAAGGCATAGAGGCATGAGAGAACATGGCCTTTTAGGGGACTGGCCAGTGGTTTGTCAGGAAGGAGGGTTTTATGGACAGGGGTATAAGAAAACTAGAACTGCAAAGGGCATCAAATTCTGGGATGAAGAGTTCATATTTTATTCTAAATTTGAATTCTATCCCAGAATCAGGGGTGATGTGATGAGCTCAGTGGCTTAGAAAGCTTGGTCTGGAGGCTGGTTTGGAGGAAAGCCAGGAGAGGCTGGGGTTTGGTCCAGGCCTAAGGCAGGGCACAGAGGAGGGGCAGAGAACAGAGCTGGAGAAGGCCAGAGGTGTGTGTGGGGGTCCTAGGGGAGAGACCAAGTTGGCCCCCAGAGCTTCTGAGGGCCCAGAACACAGACCACCTTTCTCAGCCCCCATCTCCCCCTGACCCCGTTCCCTTCCCCATTCCCATGGCTCTGGCTTTGAACAGGAAGGAGAGACCAGCTGGTCCAACATGAAGGGGCCTGGGGAGTTGGGGGAGGGCGACACCCTGGAAGTTTCTCTCAGGCTGGAAGACCATCTGTTTCCTGGCCCTGGTCAGCATGAGGGAGGCCCCAGCCCAGCCAGCATCCATCACCACCTGACAGGCTGCCTGCCGCCCCTCCCCGCCCACTCCTGCCAGCTCCCAACACTCCACACCCCAGCTAACCACAGACAAAGGGCTCCCTCCGCCCAGGACCACAGTGGGCCAGATCGGGGAAGGGGTAGGGGAAGAAAGAAGGCCTCTGAGACCCCAAAACATGGGGTCAGCAGGGAGTGTAGAAAGATCATGTCACAGTCGGGGGATGAAAGGGCCTAGGCTCAGCAACACTCTGCCTGCTTTGGCAACGGAACCGAGATCTGTGGCTGTTCCTGCCAGCCCCACTACATGCTCACTGCCAAGGGCCTGTAAGGTTTTTATGGGCCTAGGAAAATGTTTGAGGCCTGGCAAGGGGGGCGGGGGGTGTGTGTGTGTGTGTGTGTGGAGATTGGCTCTAAAACACAGGGAAAAACTGCAGAATCAAAATTAATAAATGTTTAATTAAATGTCTGCAAAACAGAACATGATATCAGCCAGTCAACTGCAATTTGGCTTTTATCTGGTTGTATGCAATTTGCACTTGATGTTTGATATAGCTGCTTTTTTTTTTTTTTTACAGTTTTAATTACTTTATTGATTAAGGGATATAGCTGCATTTTAATATGCTTTATAGATGTGGGGCCCACAAAGGTCTTCAGACAGCCCTGCCCAGGACAGGCGTCCTAATTCCCCTGGACCGCAGTTTCGCTTTCTCTGAAACGGGATCAGCACTCACCTTCCTTGCCTGCATCACAGCTCCCACGGTGAGAAGGAGAGCGGCAAGATGGCAATACGCTGAGTGTGTGGGTTTGCTGCCCAGCCCTGCCCTAGGTGCTCTGTGGCCTTGGGTGGTCTCTGCCTCTCTTTGAGCCTCGTTTTCATCCTTGTGAGCATTTGGAAACCGCAGAGGCTGTGCACATAAGGGGGAGGGATGCCAGCTAGGTGGAGGCCGCTGGCTCCTCCCTCATCGAGCAGCCGCTCTTCAAACCTCCCCCAGGAAGCCCATTCTACGTGAAAGGAAGTTGGAAGAGATTGATCTTCACCACAAATGGGACTGATGCCACCCACAGAGAAGGATGCTCCGTCTCAGGGAAAGGAACCCAGCGGTGGGGGGATGTATCTGCTCTCCCCCAAAACGCATCCCCAGTCCTTCCCTCCAGTCTCTCAACTGCCACCACCCAGGTCCAGGCCACCGCCACTTCTGCCTTCTCAGTGGGCTCCCTGCAGCCGCATGGCAGCCAGCAGGGTATTTTGAAAATCCGTCAGATTATGTCTCATTCCCCTTCTCAAAACCTTTCGAGGGCCACCCATCACACTTGGAACAAAATCCAAGCTCCTCGCTTGGCCTGCAGGCCCTAAGCCATCTGGCCCTGCCTATTTCTCTCTTCTCCTCTCACACCACTGTGTCACTTGTTCTCAGCCTTCCAGATACCCCCAGGCGTGCTCAGACCCAGCCAAACGTGCTCCTGACTCAGGGCCTTTGCACTTGCTACTTGCTCTACCTGGAACACCCCTTCCACACACCCTGTGGTGGCCTAGTCTCAGCTCATTCTCAGAGGTCACCTCCCATGTCAGCCCCTCTGCTCTCACCACGTCACTCTGGTCTATCACATTGCCCTCTCTTACCTTCTTAACATCCACTATGAAACAACCTTATGTGCCCTAGCCGGTTTGGCTCAGTGGATAGAATGTCGGCCTGCGGACTGAAGGGTCCCAGGTTCGATTCCTGGTCAGGCTCGATCCCCAGTAGGGGGCGTGCAGGAGGCAGCCGATCAGTGATTCTCTCTCATCATTGATGTTTCTATCTCTCCCTCTCCCTTCCTCTCTGAAAGCAACAAAAATATATATATTTTTAAAAAGAAACAACCTTAGTTATTAACTCACACATTTATTTTCTATTTTACCACCATGGCTCTGGTAGGTTAGGGACTTTTTTTGTTTTGATCACCACGGTTTCCCCAGCATCAGCACATCTAGTAGGCACTCGATAGATATTTGTTGAATGAATAAATGTGAGTGTTTGCATGTCTTCTCTCTGCTGACCTTGGAGGCCCTGGGGCTTCCTTGCCTGAGCTTACACTGAGCCAGGACACCCAGCTGACTTACTTCTGTCCTTTCTCCTTCGGGAAGCTTTCCCTGGCGCTCCTCAGCCTGGTTGGGCCGCGCCACCGCTGACAGCTCCAGCCTTACACGGCCTCTGCCTAAGGCAGCGTGAGCCAGAGCCGAACAGACAGCTTCTACCACTCCCCATTTTCCAGGCAAGGAAACAGAGGTGCTCAGAGGTCTATTTTGGACCTAATTTGCCAACTCCCAGCTTTGTGTCCAGGAGGAAAATGGAAAAACAGATCGTGGGTATTGTTGAGGGGGGCGGGGGCACGGGTTGGGAGCAAATAAAACCAAGTCTGGAGAGGAGAGAAGCCAGCAGTTAGGACGTGAAGTCCCTCCACTCAGGCTCCAGAAAGCTGTCCCTCTGGGCCCCATTGCCTCCGTGAGCAGGCAGTAGGGTCAAGAAATGGACAGAGATCGTGTTTCAGGAATCCCCCAGCACCCCCTAGGGTTGGGGAGCTCCTCTCTAATGGGAAAGGATGAGGGAGCCACATGTTGAGAAGCCAGGAAGCTTCTGGGGGCCGCGTCTGGGTCATTCTTTCTCCGGCTCTTTGTTCCTGGGTTGCCCCAAGTCTCTGGTACTAGGTCAGGGTTTCCCATGCAAACGGTCAGACCTGTGTCCCAGCTGGACCTGTCCCTTTGTCTGCCCTAAGGTCCTGGGCCATTGTCTCTTCTGTCTGTGCTCAGATCAGCCTGTCGTGTCTGTCCCTCGAATGCAGGGTCGGCCTATTTATTCATCTGTTCCTCTGCTGTTGTCCGTCAATCTATTTGTCTGTCAGCCAGTCTCACCCTGGGACCCTGGGTCAGTCCCCGAGGCTGTACCTTAGATATTATGTCTATTTGTTAGTCATCTGACCTGGCTTCCTGTGTCAGCCGGTCTGTCCCCTCTTAGAGACCCGGATCATCCATCTGCCTGTCGCTTGGATGTCAGGAGAACCTGTCTGTCCTCTCGGATACTGGGTCTGCCTGTTGGTCTGCTGTCTGTCAGTCTCTTGGCTGCTTGGTCCATCTGCTGGTGTGTTGCTCAGCTCATTGCTCAGCGAGACTGCCAGTTTTCCGGCTGTCCTCCCCTGCCTGCCCCCCTTTCCCCGACTCTGGGTCTCTCTCTGTCTGTCTGCGTCTCTCACATCCTCAGCTCCTCCATCTGTCGGTCTCCGCGTTTCAGAGTGTTTTCCCCCTCTCCACTCCCCCTCACCCTCTGGGCCAAAAACACAGCAGCTTCCAGCGGCGCCCCCGCTCCTGCTCCATCCAGGAACCCCCCACCCTACCCCCGTCTCTGCCTTGGCTAGCTCCTGGTCTCCACCGTGGGCCAGGCCTGCAGAGCTCTGGAGAGGAGCAGGGTGGAGCTGGGAAAGCAGGGCTGATGGGAAGGAGCAGGACCCCCCACACCAGGCCCATTACGGCTCTGTAGGCCTGTAGGGGGACAGCGTGCAGGTGTTAATAATAATGTTAATAACTCATATTTATTGAGCGCCAACTGCATGGCAGGCTATGCTAAGCCTTTTTATACGCATTGTCCATTATTTTTTTAAAGTATCTTTTTATTGATTTTAGAGAGGAAGTGAGAGATAGAAACATCAGTGATGAGAAGGAATCACTGATTGGCTGGCTCCTGCACGCTCCCTACTGGGGATGGAGCCCACAACCCAGGCATATGCCCTTGACCAGAATCAAACCTGGGACCCTTCAGTCCACAAGCAGATGCTCTATCCACTGAGCCAGACTGGCTAGGTCCATATTGTCCATTCTTCACAGCAAATCTTTGAGGTGGCTCTCATGGGCCCCTGCCCCAGAGAAGGTGCTTCAGTCTCATAGAGGTACCACTGCCCAGGAGGACCCACAGTAGACAGAGCCGGGCCTCAAAGCTCTGCTTGGGTGACAATAGTAGGAGACCCAGGCTCAAGTCCTTCATTGGACTTTTATTATTATTATTATTATTATTATTATTATTATTATTATTATATTTTTTCATCATTGGACTTTCTGGAAAAGTCCAACCCCTCTGTGGGCCTCAGTCCTCCTCTATAAAATGGGCCCAGGTAACCTGATTCTTGCCTTCCCCAAGGAATTTTCATCAGGCCCATCTCCCCACCCATCCCATTCCTGTAACAGTAAGGCTCAACATCTGTGTCCCGAACCCGGGTACTTCTCTCCACCCTGATGTCACCCACTCTGGTCCAAGTCAGCCAACTTCAAGCAGTCTCCATCTGCCCTGGTAAGTGTCCTTCCTCCCATCCCTCTTAGAGCTTCTTCCTCACACAGCAGCCTGAGGGATGCTGTAAAATCTTGGATCAGGTCATGCCACTGCCCACTACTCCAGAATAAAATTCTTACCATGAACTTTGAGGTCCAGTGCCACCTAGCTCTGTCCACCTCTAGGACCTCGCTCCCTCTGCCCTCCCCACCATGCACCTCTCTAGCTACGCTGGCCTTGCTGCTTCCTGAACACCCCAAACTCACCCCAGCCTCAGGTCCTCGGCTTGGAAAGGGCTCCACCAATCTCTGGCAGATTCTCATTCTTTCCACCTCAGCTGGGTCATCTCCTCAGAGGGGCCCTTTTAGATCCCTTTCCAAAGCATGCTACTCACTCCTCTGGCCACTTTGTCATGTTATCCTGTTTTCTTAACAAATACCACAACCTGAAATGGTCTAATTTACTTGCTTACATATTTATCGTCTCTCCAATGGCGTGGGGACCATGGCTCTCCTGTTTTCTGCTATGTCCCTAGTGCCAGGCATATAGATAATGCTCAATATATTTTGTTTCCTGAATGAATGAATGAATGAAGAGTGTGTATATGCTATGTAAGCTCCCAGGTAAAGGTAGTCAAATGCAGAGGGAAATAACCCAGGCTCGGGAGTCAGGGAGACCCAGGTTCAGGTTCTGGCTCCACCACTTACTCTCTGTGTGGTCTTGGACAAGTTGCTTCCCTCTCTGAACCCCTTGGCTCAATGCCCACCTTCTGAAGTAGCTATGAAATCAGAGTGGTGATATATATAAAATGCTCAGCCCAGTGCTGTGCCCTCGACCAATGGGAGGCCTTAAGGAGTTCTCTGACTTAGAGGCCCCAGAAGGAAAAGGAGGCCTTCTAGTTTCTGGTAGAGCTGAGGCCCACTCCTAGGCTGGCTTTCCCTGGTGCTCACTGGATCTGTCCAGAGGAGAGAGAGGGACAGAGAAGTCCCTTTGAGGCAAGTTCACAGGGCAGGGTCTTCTTTGAGGTCTTTTTCTTCCCCCTGAAAATAGCTGCCACTCATCGAAGACCTACTGTGTGTACTTTGCTAACATTCTCACGGCAGCCCTGAGGTTTTGGGGGCATGATCCTCATTTTCCAGATGAGGAAACTGAGTCACAGAAAAGAGGAGGTTCATTTGACATTTATTCACCCAGCATTTTTGAGTACCTACAATGCACCAGGTACTGTGCTGAAATGCTGGGGACACAATGGTGAACAAGACGGACTCAGACAGCCCTGGCCGGTGTGCTCAGTGGTTAGAGTGTCCGCCTGCGCACCGAAGGGTCTCGGGTTCAATTCCCAGTCAAGGGCATGTACCTGGATTGTGGGCTTGCTCCCAGGCTGGGTTGGGGGCATGCAGGGGTCAACCAATCGATATCTGTCTATGTGTCTGTCTGTCTCTCTCCCTCCTTTCCATCCATTCTCTCTTAATGGGAAAAATATCCTCAGGTGAGGATTAACAACAACAACAAAAGACAGACCCAGACTATCTGGTACTGTCTGTGGGGGACTTGGACCTTAATTAAATCATCATGTAAATATGGAACAACAAACCTATTCCATGGGTTCCAGACATGCTGCACACAGGGCTCCATGCTCCCCCAGTGCTGCTGGAGAAGGGCCTGGCCCCGCGTGGGAAGGGCGTAGCAGTCAGGGAAGGCTCTCTGGAGGAGGTGGCTAGTGAGCTATGATCTGAAGCAGGCACAGGAGTTAACCAGGTGAAGGCAGGAGGGAAGGAAGTTCCTGGCAGAGGAACAACATGGGCAAAGGTCCCGAGTCGGCAAGAAGCAATAAGGCGTCAAATGGCTGTCGCTCAGAGAAGAAAGTAAGAAAGCAAGAGATGAGGTGACCGTGGTGAAGCATTTGGTCTTTATCTTCAGAGTGCTGGGGGGACGGGATTAGATAGCACTTCTGCGTTTCAGAGGGAGTGCTTGGCTGTGGGGGACAGAGTGGAGGGAGGCAGGGGTGGAAGGCGGGAGACCAGTTACCAGCTGAGGTGAGAATGGCGAGGGGAGGCAAGGCGATGGACTCCAGAGACATTTAGCAAGCATTTGGAGAAGTGACTTGCCCAAAGTTAACAGCCAGAATATCAGAGCTGCATCTTAAATTAGGCTGGCTAACTCCCCCATTTCGCCACAGGGCACACATCAAGCTGAGCCAGGCCCTGGGGACTCAGATGCTGCATGTGGGGAACACTGGGGCCCCAGGCATACACTACATCACCTGCCAGGTGGCCCAGAAGCTCTTGTGGGGAATGGCCCTGAGGCCCCCCCCTCCCTACCTGCCCACCCTCGACACTGAGCACTCCTGCATGGATTCAAAATAGGACCTTCTCGGGGTTGGCAGCCAAATGAGTCATAAATGCCAGCAGAGAAAGTGATTTTACACATTCGGATCCCATTTCGTGTGGTGCTGGGAGCTGGGCCGTTTTCCTCCTCCTTAGCAGCCCCCTAGAGAGTCATAGCACCTCTTTTTTTGCTGGGATGAAGCCAAATATTTCCCTGCCACTAATTTTAGCCTCGGCTGAAAAGCTGAGACCCTTTCCTATCCCACCCACTGCCAGCAGCAACCAGTCAGTGTCCTCTTTTTGCTGAACAGCTAAGCAGGCTGTTCCTTTCCAGCAAAGACTTTGGGACCAGGTTCTCACCTCTTAGGTCTTTCACTGTGTTACTGCAGCCAGATCTCCTCCCCTCTCTGGCCTCACTTTCCCTATCTGTGAAATGGGTACAGAGCAGAGACTAAAACCCAGGACCCCATACTCTAGATCAAGACTCTTTGTCCCCCCTCCCCTATCCCCACCCCTGCTTCTTTCTTTTCCTGCCATCTGGTGTAGAGCTGGGATGTCATGGGCTAGCTGGGGGAGAGGGAATTAGATTCTACTCTCCTGGTGGCTTTGGGCTGGGAGAAAGCGCCACTTCTATCGGTCCCTGGTCTGGGTGTGAGATCCTAGATGATAAAGGGGCCATGCTGATATCATTATGAGGGACTGGAGAATGTTGGAGGGGTTCCCTGTATAAAAAGGCAGCTGCCCCTCAGCTCCAGCTGATTACTGCCCTGGGAGAATCTGAGCCCAGTGTGGCTAGAATTTTAATTTTCCAAGAATAGCTGGAAATTAGGATATTTTTGCAAAAACACCATCCCAATTTGGAAATGTTGGCAACTAATTTTAAAAATACCATATGAATTTGTAAGAAATAATTATTCCTTTTCTTAGGAGTGATAACAATATTAGTTATATTTTTCAAAAGTCTGTCTCTTTAGAGATGTACTGAAATATTTATGGATGCAATGATACGATGTCCGAGATGTACTTCAACATAACACGGAAAATAAAAGGTCCTCTCTACTTCTATATATTTAAAAATTTTCCATAATAAATAGTTCCATTCATCGTTTCAGCAGTTTCGGTAGCGGGGAAAGGTCCTGTGTGGGCCAAACACATCCGCAGGCTGGACTTTCCCAGTGGCTACTGATGTGCAACGTGTGGCCTGGCCTTCAAGCATCATAAAGCCCCCAAGTTAGATCCACGGAGTCTCCTCTGTCAGGGGCTTTAGAGATCATTTAATTTATCCTCCAGTCCCACCCGGGAGACCTGCTACAGCTTCCCTGCCAAAGCCAGCCACGTCTGTCTGCCCACATCTGTGAGGTGGAGGTCCCACCCTTGGGAACAGCCCGCTGTTTCTGGGCAGCTTGACTGTCAGGGTGTTCTTGCTTCTATTCAAACAGATTCTGCCTCCCTTTAACCTTGGGTTGTTATCTGTCCTCACACCATCTCTAGAGCCCAGAAAAAAGTCTCCTTCCTGGAGAGGGGTGGGGGGGTCAGTGGAGGAGAGTTAATGAGCATTAGGATCCCCGATTTCCGTCTCCCACCCCTTACCTTGCTCCTAAGCAAGTAGGGTGTGCTGCAACTTGGGCCAATAATAATAGTAAGAGTAGTTAACATTTTCTGAGCATATAGTACGTGACAAGCCCTGTGTATTTATATTATCTCCCGATACCTTTACAAGAACCTTAGACGTGGATACTGTCATTCTCCCTATTTCATAGGTGAGGCTAGAGCTCTGGCTGGTGAAGTGACTTGCCCAGGGTCTCACAGCTGGGAAGTAATGGAGCCAGGGGCTGCACCAGTCCCCAGCCCTCAGCCACTCTGCTCTCTTGTCTGAGTCCTGGGAAAACTCATGCAGGATTCTCAAGCCCCCAGCTGGACTTTACAGACGGGGTAACTGAACTCCAGGCAATGAAGTGTGTCTTGCTCAAGATTCTGATTTTAAAGATTCCATTCAGTTCACATGAACATTTATTGAGCACCGACTGCATACAAGCAATTTTACTTCCTCCATCTCTTAAGTGAGCCACACCTGCACCTTCCTGGAAACTCTACCCAGGGTTGCTCCCGTTACATTGTATACAAGTACAAATGCGTTGCCCTTGACCTGCATTTGTCCATGACCGTTTGGAAGGCTGCAGATGTAGGCCTAGTAGACCTCAGTGCCATGTCCACCAAGGTAAAGGGCTCCCACACTGCCTTAGCACCCCTACATCAGCACAGATGCAAAGCCTGTTCCAACAGGCTTCAAGTTCTAAGAACCTGCTATGGATCTTGCCAGAGCTGGCTGGGTACAAGGCCACCAACAGCAACAGAGAGTCCGCTCTGGGCCAGTCACCATGGGAGAAGAAAGGACAAGGCCTCAACCCCCCAGGGGCTTGTAATCTGGTAGGAAAACCAGGCAGGTGGGCAGATCACAACAGAATATGAACAGAACTGTGAGGCTGAAGAGGAATGAGTAATTGTGCCTGGGGGGAAGTCTGAGAGGAAGAAGCCAGAATGTTAACAGTGGGTACTTCATCTTGAACTCAAATTTTAGAACTATTTTTCTGATTTTTTTTCCTCTTCCCAAAGCAATACATGCATGATTAATACACTTAACTATGGTAGTAGAAGGCAGTATCTCTTGGTCCTTGGGAGCTGGACTGTATCTGTTCAAACCTGAACTTTGATATTTACTAACTAGGAGGCTGCTAACCTCTCTGTATCTCAGTTTCCACTAACTCAACTAGTGTAAGCTAGCAGTATTGCCCCATATTACAGATGTGCAATGCATGTTCCATATATTCATTCAATAAACCTTCACAATAGCCATTTGTATAGGGATGTTATTATCCCATTTCACAGATGAGGAAACTGAGGCCTAGAGAGGTTAAGTGACTTGTTCACGGTCACATACCTCATAAGTAGCAGAGCCAGAGTTTGGGCTCCACAGTCCTTATCCTTCCTCAACACACTACCCTACACGACAGGATTGTTGTGAAGAATAATGATCTCACCTAAAGTCTTTATAAATGGTAGCTAGAATTTTCAGTAATATCTGACTTTTTAATAACAGGTGAATGTATGCGTGTATTTCCTGGTTAATTAAAAACCAGAGTAAAATCTTCAAGCTATGCAAGATCTAATTAGCAAGTGAAAATCTCCCCTAACCTCACCTCTCCATCCCCAGAGATAATGAGCGGAGGGGAGTCTTCTTTAGCTCTTCTCTGTGCTGCCTGAGGTTCCAACAAAAAGTGCACAGCTCTTTTATAAACAAACAAAACAACTAAGCAATTTCCATTTTAGGTAAAAACAGCAACTTTGGCCTGATGGAGGGAGTGGGAGGTGGGGTTTGAGGGGCAGAGGGTGGCACATGTGGGTTTGTTCAGGGAAAACTTCTCAGAAGAGGTGGCTTTGAGCTTGGCCTTGAAGGATGTGCAGACTTTCACTGGGAGGAGGGGAAAGGGTGTTGCTGGAGGAAGGACTGCAGGCGGAGCGCAGAGATGTGATGAGGGAAAGAGTGTGTGGCTTATTGCGGGGGGAGGGGGCTAGAGCAGTAAGGAGACTCAAGAGCAGGAGGCAAAGGGCCTGATGCCAGGCTAAAGCATTTGGACTAGCTTGAGGGGCAGAGGGGAGCCGGTGCCAGTCCTCTGGCTTCAGAGTGGCAAGGTCAGACCTGAGCTTTAGAGTGGAGATGGGATGGGGTGGGTTAAGGGGGGAACCGGAGGCAGATAAGATTTCCCAGGAGAGGAATTATGAGGCCCTTTGTAACAAAGGCAGGGCAGTGAATGGAGAGACCAGAGTAGATCCCAACACATCCTCCTTCCTCTCCCTAGGGACCTTCGCCCTAGCTCTGGGTTCAAAGCCATTTCCTGGCAGCCCTCCCTCCTCCCCCCAAGGCTTCCGTGTGGTCTTTATAGATCAAACAGGGGACGATGGGCGCAACTGCTGCCACCGTGTCTGTTAGGAGCAGCTCTAATGGCCTGTTGCTGCAGATGGGCAGGGAAAGGAGAGGAGGGTGGTGGGGTGGAGTCCTAGAGGTGTCTCCCAGGAGGGGAGTGGTGAGGCTGGGCAGGAAGAAGCCTGCAAAGTGAGAGCAGGGAGGAATCTGGGAAGTCACTGAGTGCAGGGGGTTGTAAACATGTTTCAGCGGGGGGACTGAACACAATCTTAGACAGGTAATTGACAAAACAAAAAGAGGAACTCGGAGACACTCAGGTTGAAATGATGGTGAGAGGGCCATGAAATACATTTGGAAACCAGTATGCAATCCAACTCTTATCCCATTTTATAAATAATAATACAGATGGTAATGGCTAATGAGATTTGAGCACTTTCTGTATTCGAGGCACTGTTGTAAACACTATATAAACATTATTTAATTTACTACTCTCCCAAGCCACATGATAGGTATTATTAGGATGTCTGTTTTACAGATGAGAAAATCAAGGCACATACATCTTGCCATTTGCCCAAAATCACAGAAAGTGGTGACACAAAGTGTGGCTGGTTCCAGAATGGGGGTTCTTAACCATTAATTATCTGGCTCCAATAGGGAAATTGACCAGAGAAGGAAAGATATCATGTCCACTCTGCCTGAAACAGACCCCACCCCCATTGCTACTTCCCTGGTCCAGCCCCATCTTCTCTCACCTGGATCACCGAGAAGCCTCCTCATGGGGCTTACCTTGACCTCCCTCCAATCTATTTGCCATCCAGCGGCCAGAGTGCACATTGTAAACATAAGTCAGGCCCCTATTCCTCCCCTGCTCATACCCTCTTGGACCCCTGCTTCATGCAGAGTGAAAGCCCAAGTCCTCCCTGTGGCCTCTGAGGCCTTGTGATCTAACCAAGCCAACCTGTCCACCACAATGTCCCCTACTCTCTGCTTCTGCCACACGGGTCTTCTCCTCAATCTTCCCTTTCCCTTTGCCTGGAACACTCTTCCCGAGACCATCACACAGTGAGCCCTCACCTCATCCAGCCCTTTGCCCACATGCCACTGCCTCCCAGAGGCCTGCCCTGCCCACCTTATCTCCAAGAACCACACCTTCTTTCCAGGCCTCTGTAGCTTCCTACCTGTTTCACTTTTTCCATAACACTTACTGATATCTGATCCAATATATTAAAATTTTTAAATCGATTTTAGAGAGAGAGGGAAAGAAAGAGAGAGAGGGATTTGTTGTTCCACTTACTTATGCATTCTTTGGTTAATTCTTACATGTGCCCTGACTGGGGACCGAACCTAAAACCTTGGCTTATTAGGATGATGCTCTAACCAAATGAGCTACCCAGCCAGGGCTGATCTATTATCTACACTAATAAAAGAGAAATATGTAAATTGACCATCGCTTCACGACACCCACCAGCCAATCAAGAGTGAGTATGCAAATTAGTGGGACAAAGATGGCAGTGGCCACAGAGCAAGCCAGAGCAGGCGGGAGGCTTGGGTTGCCCCTGGCAATGGAGGAAGCCAAGCTTCCCACCCACCCTGGCCGCCTGCCAAGGGAGGGGCCTGCAAACGGCCCTCAGCCCCTCACCCAGGCTGGCCATGCCACCATCAGGGTAAGGGTCCCCGATGGGGGGCGTTGCCAGCCTGAAAACAGCCCTCAGACCTCACCCAGGCTGGCCACAGCCCCACAGCAGGGACCCTCACCCCATGGGGGCATGGCTGGCCTGCAAAGTGCCCCAGTCCCTCGCCCAGGCTGGCACCATCCCCAGTGGGGACCCCCACTCCAATGGGGGCGTGGTCGGCCTGCAAACCAACACAGGCCCCTTGCCCAGGCCGCCCCGTCCCCCAAGGGAACCCCCACCCTGATCCGGGACACCCTTCAGGGCAAAGCAGCCGGCCCCCACCCGTGCACCAGGCCTCTATCTATTCTAATAAGAGGGTAATATGCTAATTAGACTGGGAGACCTTCCAGGAGACCTTCTGGACGTTCTTCTGGACAAAGCCATGGTGGCGGGGCCGAGGTAGAGGCGGTTAGGGGGCAAGAGGGAAGGGCAGTTGTGGGTAATCAGGCCAGGATGGGACAGCAGTTGTGGGTGATCAGGCTGGTGGGGGGGACATTGGGGGTGATTAGGCTGGCGGGGGGGACACTTGGGGGTGAGCAGGCCAGCAAGGGGGTCAGTTGGGGGCAAGCAGGCCAGAGGGGAGGGCAGGTGGGGGCAAGCAGGCCAGCAGGGCGGGTAGTTGGGAGCAAGCAGGTTGGCAGGAGGGGCAGTTGGGGGTGATCAGGTTGGCAGGGGGGCGGTTGGGGGCAAGCAGGTTGACGGGGGGAGGGCAGTTGGGGGCAAGCAGGCCGGCAGGCAGAGTGGTTAGGGGCAATCAGGCAGGCAGGTGAGCGGTTAGTAGCCAGCAGTCCTGGATTGCAAGAGGGATGTCCCAGATTGGAGAGGGTGCAGGCCGGGCTGAGGGACACCCCACTGTGCACAAATTTCGTGCACTGAGCCACTAGTCCTATATAATAAAAGCCTAATATGCAAATTGTCCCCTCAACTGAGAGTTCTACTGCTTGCTATGATGTGTGCTGACCACCAGAGGGCGGCGCAGAACGTGGCAGGTGTTGGCGACGCAGCAGGCAGCAGTGGAGATGCTGCAGGCCCCGATGGGCCCCCGAGGAGAGTGGGACCTGGGTGGAATGGTGGAGTGGGCGGTGTCAGGCCAAGGCAGATGTGAGCCACTGGTTGCCGGGTGGGGGCCGAAAGCCCCACCGCTCTGATTGCAGGGCGATCAGCGGTGGCGGTGGGCGGCAGGGCTGCTGCCTGGCTCCCTCAGCTCCTGGGAACTGGGTGGTGGTGGGGTGGTTGGTGGGGGCGATCAAGCCCTGGAGGCAGCAACGGGGATGGGGGTGACGGGGGTGGGGACAAGCAGGCAGGGGAAAGGAGGGAGTACCCAGCCAGCAGCAGGCAGATGCTAGGTACCCTACCAGTGCACAAATTTCATGCACTGGGCCTCTAGTATTCTATATTATGCATAGTGAAGGTGATCAAAGTTTTGTCACCCCAAAACATGCTTTTTTTGGATATTAATTTTAAGCTGGTTATTAAGAAACAAAAGGTTCAAAAAGAAACTTTGACCCTCTTCCTTGCCTGCCTATAGAAATTCAGATAGAAGAATTTGTTTCAGGAAGAGAAGCCACCTAACACCTAAGAATTAAGTGTTGCAGACTGGGAGACTCCAAACAAAAATCTGTTCGCCAGGTTCTGTCCCACTGTTTCTGGGTGGCCCAGCAAGAATTTGTTTGCCACCTGCTGTCTTCCTGTGGAGTACCTGCTTTCCCTTTGACATTCCAGGCCACTGCCTCCCTTCTTTGTTCAGAAAGGCATTTAAACCTCAACTGCCCAATGCGTCTTTGGGTCTCAAATCCTATGGCATATCCTCATGAACCCGCATGTACATCTGTAATAAACTTTGGACATTTTCTCCTGTTAGTCTGTCTCTTAAATTTGATTATTAGCCCAGCTAGAAGAACTTAGAAGTTGGGAGGAGAGTTATTATTTTTGCAAACCGCCCCCAATATAATACATACTATATTTTGTTTGTTGTTGCCCCAATTCGACTACTGAGTCCATGAGAGCAGGGACTTTGTCTTGTTCACTACTCTATTTCCAGCATTCAACGCAGTGCCTGGTATGCAGCAGGTGCTCCATAAATATTTTCTGAATGAATGATTGCAGATCAAATGAACAGCTGCCATGTCCTTATGGCTTCAGGGGCCTTGAAGGCCCTTTTGCCTTCCTGCCCCCTCCCTGGCCACCTGCTCAGTGAACTAACCTCCTTCTGCAGGGAACAAAGCCCAGGCTGATGGCACTAAGCACTGCCAATGGTTCTGAATGCTTAACAATGGGGCCAGCCCTTTGCTAAACTCTGGACACACATCATCTCATTAAACCACAAAACAACCCAAGAGGTGTTCCATTATGGTCTCTAGGTACAAGGGATCAAACTCAGGCACAGAAATTATATGGCTCGTCAAGGTCACATATAGGAAGTGATAGGACCAGGATTTGAACTGAGGACATTTGAATTAGAGTCCATGTTCTTTTTTTGTTAATCCTCAATTGGAGGATATTTTCCCATTAATTTTTAGAGAGAGTGGAAGGGAGGGGGAGAGACAGAAACATTGATGTGAAAGACACATCAGCCCTAACCTGTTTGGCTCAGTGGATAGAGCCTCGGCCTGCAGACTGAAAGGTCCCAGGTTCGATTCCGGTCAAGGGCATGTACCTTGGTTGTGGGCACATCCCCAGTAAGAGGTGTGCAGGAGGCAGCCGATCGATATTTCTCTCTCATCAACGTTTCTAACTCTCTATCCCTCTCCCTTCTTCTCTGTAAAAAAATCAATAAAATATATTTTAAAAAATAAAAAAAATAAAAAAAGAAAGACACATCAATTGGTTGCCTCCCGCCCCCGCCCCCGCCCTGGCCTGCTTGCAACTGAGGTATGTGCCCTTGACCAGAATCGAACCCGAGACCCTTCAGTCCGCAGGCTGATGCTCTACTCACTGAGCCAAACCAGCTAGGGATAGAATCCATGTACTTAACAATTATTCCAAGACTGTTGCTTCCCAGACAAGAGACACAGGCCCTGATTTTCACACCAAGCAGGACTCTTGAGGAGTCAGAGGGAGCAGTGCTCAGGCCTAGACATAGAGCGGGTAGCAGAGGGAGGGCCTTCAAAGCCCAGTCTGCCTCCCTCCCTCTCCATTCTGGGGTCCCCAGATCCTGACAGCCTAGAAGGAATACCGTGCCAGATCATCACCCACTAATTGGCTTAGCAAACCAAGCTTATCTGGGCAAAGCTGGAGCCCAGTGAATTCAAGATTAGGGAAAGCAGGAGTCATGGCTTACTGCTCTGCTGCCCATAGGGTCAGAGGAGACAGGGTTAGGACTTTAATTGGCTTAACAGCCCCAAGTGGCTTAACTACTCAGACGGTTGGGGTGGAGGGTAGGGAGGAATGAAAACACAGGTTGGTGTCCAGCCCACAGCCAGCTCCTGTCCCACCAAAGGATCTGTGTGCTCTTCTCTTGGGGTTCAATCTGTACACGGTCAATGGTCTGAGACCCCTCCTCCCTTTGCCCCCTATGCCATCAGCATGGTGGTGCCAGGGACAGAGCTTGGGCTTGGGAGTTGGGCAAAACTGGATTGGCACCTCACCTCCCTCCCATTTCCTTAGTGGGTGACCTTGGACAAGTTACTTGACTTCTCTGAGCCTCACTTTTTTGTCTGGTAAATGTGTGTCATTTGCCAACAGAGGGACAGTTTCAGGGAAAAAAGATTCTGTGCCTGGGCCTCACATGGGGCCGACTGGGACAGAGTGGGTGCGTGGTGTCCATGAATTCCTCCCCCTCACCTCCCTCCTCAGAGCCCCATTTTGTGTTTAAAATAATAATACCAACACCCATTTTGCAAGGTTGTTTGGAAATAGAATAAGAAAGCACCTTATGAGTTGTGTAGAGCTAGACCAGAGGTCACAAAGAAGACAACCCCACAAATGTGTTAACTTTGATTGACACGTTTAAAAAATATTAATTAGTAATTGAAAATTGGAAGAATTCACACAAAAATCCCAATTTTCCACTTCTCTTGATAAATCACAACTTGACAATACCGAGTCCACAATTTCTCAAGGCACCCTCAGCTGGAGCTAGGTGGTGGCTTCCCCTTCTCTAGGACACTGCTTACTCCCAAACGTCCTCTTGACTGACATCCACATACAGACACAGGTCTGTGTTTCCTGCTTCTCAAAGTATTTAAGCTTTTCATCCAGTATTGTACAAGCATGAGGAGTTGAAAGATATCTTTATGACTTAAATTATTGTATTCAGAATTGGGGATATGAGATCAGGAGGTGAATAACTGCATTGAGTGGGGAGAGTGGAGGGGTGTTTCAGAGCATTGGCTGTGTACAGATTGAACCCCAAGAGAAGAGCACACAGATCCTTTGGTGGGACATGAGCTGGACACCAACCTGTGTTTTCATTCCTCCCTCCCCTCCACCCCAACAGTCTGAGCAGTTAAGCCATTCAGGGCTGTCAAGCCAATTAAAGTCCTAACCCTGACCCCTCTGACCCTGTCACCTCCTGAAAAAAAGTGAGGCTCAGAGAAGTCAGCTTTGATCCTGGAGGGCTCAGACACGCATCCCTTCCTCAGTACTCCAGGTCCCACTACTCAGAACATCAGCAACAAGTCCTGCTGTACAGTGAAACTGTTCACTGTGGGAACATTTCATGTGGTAAGCAAACATGCTGTGCCAACATTGCTTAACTTCTAGGAATACCAGCCCTGCTGGCTTCTCTATATCTTGTCTGGATTTTCCTCCGTTTAGCCAGACCCTCAGCCATTTTAGAAACCAAAGGTTTGGGACAGGTGCCCAGAGGTTTTAGCTCTGCTTGCTAGACCATAGTTAGAATTACAGAAAAGGAAGGCTGTTAAAGTCATCAAATCTAATATTCTCATTTGACATACAGGGAAACTGAGGCCCAGGTGTGGGAAGAGCCTCACCCAAGTACACCTAGCAAGCTAGTTACAAACCTGGGTGAAGACACAGGTCTCCTGATCCACTGCCCCAACCCAGCACTCAGCCGACAATATACACTGTCTCCCATCCTTACCCACACCCTTTCCTCCCTCTTCTTTCACATTCTTATCTCAGTGCAGCAGAAGCCATGGCTTTCTATCATCCTAGAATCTTGGGATCTCAGACTCATAATTCTTTGAGCGTGGGGGACACATTAGTGGCAGAACTGCAAGGTGGATAAATTGAACTTGGGCTTTGAAGGCAGAGTCTTGAGTCTCAGCTCTCCTACTCCCTAGCTGTGTGACCTTGGGCAAGGGTGTACCCTTTTTGAGCCTCTATCCCCTCATCTGTTAAGTAGGAATGAAAATACAACCACATCAGAGTTTTCTTAGGAGGGATATAGGAAATGAAACAGGTAAAAAGGCAAACAGTAAGCTTGGCACAAAGTGAGTGCTTCGTAAAATGATTGTTATAGAACTGTAAATGAGGCTCTTGTGCCCCTAAAGCTTAGGTGAAATGGTCCAAATGTGACAAAAGAGGATGGAGCTGGACATAGTGGAGCACATATATTCTGTCTAAATTGTTACAAGCCAGACACTGCTAGATTCCTTTTTATTTTTATTTTTTAAGAGAAGCTAGGACTTCTAGAGTTCTGAAATATTATTCAAGCCAAACAAAACACTTCCAATGGCCATTAGTTTGCAACCCCAGCCCCCTTCACAAATGGGGGAGAGTGGAAATAGCTAGTCCTTTTACCGAAGAAACCATGGAGCTCAATGGACCCTCAGCTACCTCCAGCCACGCCCCTGAGGCCCCCATCCACACTCCGTGATCATTTTTTGCCCCATTTGAGAGATATGCAGTTTGTTCAAGAAGGAGGTATCAGTTTCTTGCACACAGATTCTGAACAAGGGGAGAAGGAGGGTTCGAGCTAGTCAGTGAGTTGAGGGGCAGCTGGCCCACTGTAGGCTGAAGGAAAGGGCGATGAGGATTTGGCCACCAAGAATAGGAAGTTACCATTTCAGAAACTAAAAATACCTTTCACCATCTGTCCACTCCGGCACAGAATGATAAATGCAGATTAGTTCCTGGATGTAGACATGAATATTTTTACGTGTCAAGCTAATAATAATAACAACACCAACTTGTGTGGATACAACTTCACCCTCCTTCTCTCCCAAGACAGCTAAATGGAATATACACATCAATCCAGACAAGGCATAGAGAGGGAAACCAAGGCAGAGAGAGATTTGGCAACGCAACATGGGTGACACAGCAAGTGAGCAGCTGGAACAAGCCCTGGGTGTCCTGTTTCCAACCCTCAGCAAAGAACGAAATCTTGAGTTAGACAGAATGTGTTAACAAGTAGCAGACAGAATAAATATAAGAACAGCAATAATCACCCTCTACATTGCTACTGTGACTTTAACTTTTTCCATGCTTTCTCCACAATTGTGATAATCCTGATCATCTATTATATTACTAAAACATATTGAAGTTTGCAGGGCCTTCCCACAGACCATCTCTCACATGACCAACCCACTAGGTAAGTAAACTATGATGGTAGATTAATGAGATGAGGAGGAGGGAATTCTCCCATATTTCACAGGTGAGGAAACTGAATCTTGGAAGGAAGAGGGGTTTTGTCTAAGATGACATAAGTAGCAAGTTCAATTCTTTCAGTGAACAGTACAGCCTAAGCTACTGGAGCAATCCTGATTCAAGGAGAACCCTCCGTTCAGAATTCCCCCGTCTCCAATTAACTCAGCTCAGCTCAGCAGCCACTCTTAGTCCTGGCAGAGTAAGCCTGGAAGTAGGCTGCTTGTGCAAAGCCACAGTTTTGTCTTACTGCCCTGCGATTACAGGACAGCCAGTGGCCATCTAATCTCAGATTCAAGATCCAAAATCCCCTTGGGCCTGTTGAAGTGTGGGCAGGAGGTGGACACTGGAGAAGTCCTAAGAAACAGGAGCCAGACGGCTCCTCAGCTGGGTCTGGCATACCCTTTCCCAAGTCTAAAAAGTTTGAGCGGGGTATTCATTTAGCTGACTCAAATTCCATGTTTCTCCTGGGAGATTGAGAATGGACTTCAATTCTGAACTGAGAATCTTTGAGAGCAAGGGAGGACTTCTGAGATCTTTCCTAAACCCAGGCTCAGCACTCAGGCAGAAAGGAGTGGGTCAGGGATGGAGGGAGCCCTGGGGCTCTGTTCCAAGCTTCACACTCATGTTCATTAGCCCAGAGCCCTTCCTCTCTCTTCTTGCTCCATCCCCTCCTCCCTCAATGGCCAGATAAGAGGATGGCTCTGGGGTTGGTCAGAGTTTGAGGGCAGAGGGCAGGGAGGAGCTGGCAGAGAAAAAAAAATCAGAGCTACATTAGGGTGGGGTGGGGTGGAGGTTAGGACACCAGGGGACCTAAAGAGGTCAGAGGAAAGCTGGGATGGGAGGCAGCCCCTCGCTACCCAGACTCCTCGGAATCAGCTCCCTCCACCTGCGCTTCTCCTACCTCCAGACCTGGCCGAGCTGCAGGAGGTGGACGAGGGTCTGCAGCAGCCAGACGCAGAGGCGACAGCAGCGGCGGCGGTGGGCGCTGGCCCAGGAGGGCGCGGGCCGGGGTCCCAGCTCGGAGCCGCCTTCTTTGGCCAGGAAGGCGGTGGCGCTGTCCTTAGTGCTGACGGAGAGCCCGCCGGCGCCGCTGTCCTTGGTGCTGACGGCGGGTCCCAGGGTCCCCGCGGGCTCCGTGTAGTCGTAGACGAACCAGCGGAAGCTGAGCAGCTGCACCACAAGCGAGGGCAGGAGTACAAACAGCAACGTGAGGCCGAAGTAGGTCCGCTGACCCTGCAGGTAGTAGGAGGCCGCCAGCCACAGGTCCGTGGCGCCGTCGGAGAAGAACACGAGCAGCGCGCACAGCACCCAGCAGCAGTCCCGCAGCCCGTAGCGCGGCCCCGAGCCCCCCGGCCCGGCAACCTCGGGGCCCCCGGCGGCCGCCGCCTCCCCGCGCGCGCCCGCGCTGCCCCGGGCTCCCCCAGCCGCCCCCTCCGGCGCCGGGCTGGCCGCGGCCGCCGCTCCATCAGACTTCGCGGCCATGTTGGCGGAGCGGGAGGCGGGGAGCGACTTCCGGGAGGTGGAGGGGGTGGGGTGCGGAGTGGGGAGGACCCTGAGCCGGTGGCTCCGGCCTCCTCCTCTTCCTCCTTCTCCTCGTCTTCCTCCTCCCTCTACTTCAATTATTCATTACCCTTGGCGCCGCCCTCACCCCTCCTCCACCCGCCGGGCCTGTGGCCGGATGGGGAGCACCCCCCTCCCCGGGAAGGGAGACGAGCACGGGGGAGAGCATCCCAGGTCACCCTCTCCTTCTTTCCTCGGAGGTGGGGGGGCTCCAGCCACATGCTCTCTGCCTCTCACCCCTCACCCTGCTCCACTTCCTTCCTTTCTCTTTTCTTCACCGCGCCCCTCTCCGTCCGCTCCTTTTTCATTTATCTCCTGTGTTTACCTCCGGTGGCCTGGGTCTGAGGGGCGTGGGGGGCCAGGAACTTGGAAGGGGCGGCTGAGGCGGGCACCTCAGTAACTCTTTAGCAATCATTCCATGCTAACAGGCCACTTCCTAGTTTCCAGAGTGTTCACATATTGTTCCACCCCCTTCTTTTATCTTGAGAGGTCCCTTTTGCTATTGTCTTTTGAAGCTGAGAAAACTGAAGCTCTGAGAGTTGCTGTCTCTTCCCCACTCTCCCCTTTCCCTCCTCAGGAACGGCCTTCATCTGGCCACAGTCCTCATAGCTAGGGGCAGGGAAGGGATGGGAGGGAACACCCGGTGGAGGAAAGAGCTAGTACAAAGGCCTGAAGGCCTGAGACTGGAGGACATGTTTTCAAGGAAGTCTGGGTCACAGATCTAGGGAGGTGGAGAGCTGAGAAAGTTGGAGCTGGAGCGTTCTGAGGGGTGAGATCCTGAAGGGCCAGAAGATATGCTTTATCCAAGAAGCAATGGGGAACCACTGCGGAATTTGAGCAGGGGGTAATGTGATCAAGTCAGGATTTTGAAAGAAGACCCTGCAGCCAGAGGAGAGAAGTGCTCACAGCGAAGCAGCCTGGGAAGGGAGAGACCAGGTGGAAAACATAACAGTAACCCAGGAGAGGGGGCAGGATCCTTCAGACATCCTGGATGCCCCCAAGTCCCACCCCCTTGGCTCAGAGTGACTATACCAGGGTTTATTATGCAAACACTCATATACAGCAGCCTCTCTTTGCTCAGGACTGTTCTAAGCACTATACAATTACTAACTCATCCTCACAATTTGTGAGGTAATTTGCATTTTTCCCTTCCCATTTTGCAGATGAAGAAACTGAATCAGAGAAGTTAATTCATTTGCTTGGGGTCATATAGCTAGAGCTAAATTCAAACCCATAATCTGGCTCCAGAATAGGTTTTCCTATCTTCCAAGGGGAGAGGAAAGTTACTGGTAAGTGAGAAGGGGCAGAAAGAAGAGGGGAGGAGAGGAAGTGTGAGGACCACCCTGCTTCAGAGTGGCAGAAAAGGGGAGATGAAGGGAGACAGCTGCCTTGGGTCAGGAAGGAGCAGCCATCTGCAGTCCTGTAGCCCAGCATCCCTTTAATGTCCAGGGACTGATTTGGCCCTGGCAATGCTCAGGAGGTTGGAGTGCCAGCTGTTGCCCAAAGCTGAAAATGGAGGAGGAAAAATTAGGGATTAAGGGAGTTTCCCAGGCTGGATTCAAAGCTGACAGTCTCTATCCAAGGACATGTGTAGACTAGTGGGAGTTTTTGTGGGTTGGGCTAAAGGGGAGTCTGAATCCCAATGTGACTTAGGCAGGAACAATATCTTTTTTTCCTTTCTCTCCTACAACCCTGGGCAGGAAGACTCATGGAGTGCACAGCGCTCTGGGTAGAGGGAAGGTCTGCCTCCAGACTGCCTTATGGCCCTGGGGCAGTTCTGCGTGTGTCTGGATCTCTGCCCTCTCACAGGTCCTGGATGGGGCCTGACAGAATTAGGTTCTCCCCTCTGCCCCACCCCCACCCCAAGAGGGAGCCCCTCTACCTTCCATGTCTCTCTACATCCCATTCAAACAGGCAGTCCAAGACACACTTTTATGTCTGAGATTCTGGAGCCAGGAAACCTAGGTTCAAAACCTGCTCTCCCCTTCTTGGCTCCATGACCTTAGGAAAGTCACTCAATTTCGCTTAGCTTAGGGGAAAAAAGTAAAATGAAGGGCAGGGGGTAGTTAGTGCCTTCCTCCTAAGGCTGTGGTGAGGATAAATAATGTTAATTATTAGATGGGGTGATGTCTCCCACAGGAAGCCCTCCTGGATCTCCCACCCAGCTGTACTCTGCTCTCTATCCCTCAGAGAAGTCTCCCTGACATGCCCCGGTTATGAGCTTCCATGACACATTAGTCTTTTCCTTATTAACATCAGTACACTGGCATTTTATTTTAGTTATGTTTGGAACTGCCTAGGAGCTCCATGAGAGTTGAGACAATTCATCTTTTTTCTTTTTCAGAAAAGGTTTTCTTACTCACAGAGGGGAGGCGGTTCAGTACTTCTGACCATCAGGACATTACTCAGCTCCTTTCTCTTCTTCTTGGTGCAGGTATGTGTCTCCACCTTTTTCTGGCATGCCGCTCATACAGGGCAAAGCTGCACACCTCGCAAATCATGTCCTGCACAACCTTGGGGTGCTTGGTGAGGTGGTGCCTGCTGCAGTGGTGGCAGTGGCAGTGGCTGTGACTCTGCTTGCTCACATTCTTGTTCACCTTGAGGCCCTTGTTGAGGCCCATGGCCATGGGGTAGTACAGATCCATGGCTGCTGCTTTCAATGGCTGCTGCACCAGAAGGATTCATCTATTTTTCTTCACCAACAATTCTCTGAGCACTGAGTGCTATGCCTGGCACTCAATAGATATTCTATAAAAATCATTGATTGAATGAATGAATGATGAATAAATGAATGATGATCAACCTTATGAAATAGGTTCCGCCCTAGCTGGTTTGGCTCAGAGGATAAAGCCTCTACCTGTGGACTGAAAGGTCCTGGGTTCAATTCCAGTCAAGGGCACATGCCCGGGTTTCGGGCTAGATTCCCAGTGTGGGGCATGCAGGAGGCAGCAGATCAATGATTCTCTCTCACATTGATGTTTCTATCTTTCTCTCCCTCTCCCTTCCTCTCTGAAATCAATAAAAAATATATTTTTTAAAAAGAAATGGGTTCCATTATTGTCCCCATTTCTTCTTTAAGAAAAAAAAATCTTTATTGTTGAAAGTATTACATATGTTGCCCCCCCCCCCATTTTTTCTTAAATGTTTTTTAAATTGATTTTTAGAGAGAGAGGAAGAGGAAGAGAGAGAGAGAGGCATCTACCAGTTGCCTCCTACACATCACCCACTGAGGATTGGGCCCAACCTAGGCATGTGCCCTGACCAAGAATCAAACAGGACCTCTCAGTGCATGGGACAATGCCCAACCAACTGAGCCAGGCTCCTCCCTATTTTATAAGCAAGGTAACTGCTTCAGACAAGAGCAGTGACTTACAGAATTAACAATCCCTTCTGTGTGTCAGGAGCTGCACTAAGAACTTGACTGATATGACCACATGTTATCCTCAAACCAGTCACTTTTTTGGGTGAAGCAACTAAGACTCAGGAAGGTGTTGTCACTTACCTGAGGCCATTGGTTAGGAAATAGCAGAGCAGGCATTCAAGAACTCTAATTCAGGCAAGTGGGGACACAGAGGAAGGATTTGATGGGGTGTTCGAGTGACCCACTATCAGTGGTACTGCAGAGGGTACTCTGCCCTGAGCATTTTGGACTGGTGTGTTCTCAGTGGCTGAGACCAGAGATCAGGGATTCGGATTAGGATCAATAAGGAAGTACAGGAATGGGGTTCCAGGGGTGGGGTGGGATGGTGGGGTGGTAGGGGAAAGAACAGCTTGGACAAAGGCTCTGCAATGGGGCTGAAGCCAGGCTCATTCAAGTGCTAAAAAGAGACAGGGTCTGGCTGGTGTGGAGGGAGAAGGTGGACCACAGCTTGTCAAAACTAGATGGGATCTCATCTAGTTCCCCAAGTTCCTCTCTCATTTTATAGATGGGGACACTGAGGCCCAGAGAGAAGTCCCATATCTAGCAAGTGGCAGAAGCAAATCTGGGAGCCTTTCCTTGGTCGCCAGGTGTATGATCTCTGGGCTTCATTGGGAGTCATTCTAGGGAACAGCCCTCATCACATTTTCCCAATTAATTGAGAGTTCAGTCCATGCCTTCTGCACCCTCAGCTTGGACCAGTTTCTAATGATATTCCTTTAGTTCCTATGCAAACAATGCACAAGATAATTGACACAGCATTGTTTATAACAGCAAATATTGGTAATGACCCAAATAGCCATCAGTAGGGGGCTGGCTACATAAGTCATGGACTTCCTGACAACGGAATAGCATGTGTCAGTAAAGGAGGCGATGAAGCTCTCTGTCTCCTAATACCGAGAGGCCTCCATGGGGAAAAGCAAGAGAGAGATTAGGAGACAAAGTGAAAGGGGGCAGCAATAGAATTTGGGGAACCAGCTAGTATTGTAAGAAATATTAATCATGCTCTGTTAACCGTGATTGTTTTATTCTGTTAAAGGCACATTCTACCCTGGCTGGAGCTGACCTGGAGATGCAGCCCCTCCTCCCCATTTGGAGCTGCCTAGTAACCTGGAAAGATTAACAAAGATTTGTTACAGAAACCAGAATCGCCAGCCCTTTGAAGATCCCCAGCCCTTTTGCATCCCTGCAGGCCTTTGCAGACCTCCAGCCTGCTTACCTGTTAACTGCCCACCTGGCACTCCTTTGGCTATTTCTCCATGTCACCCCAACCCTTGCATATCACTAAGCCCTTTGAAGACCCCTAGCTCTTTTGCATATCTGTAAACTGCCCTTTTGCCTACTTTTCCTTTGTACTTTTACTATATAAGCAACTGGCTTATGCTGGGTGCAGAGCAGATTTCTGTGGCTGACCTGCTGCTCTCCCATAATGCCGGCAGTATTGGAATAAACGCTCATATATGATTCAACCCCGTCTCTGCTTCATTGGCTCGAGTAGTGACAGGCAGCACGGACCCACTGTTTGTCCGGTTACAAAAGCTGAGTGAAAAGGGGGCATAATCTATATTTGCCTAATATGTATTTGTGCATGGCATACAGAAACTTGGGAAGTGTAATGATAAGAAAATGAGATTACTGAAGGCAACACTGGGCACAAGGGGAACAAGGATGGGAGGGAGACTTCATTATATGCCTATCTATACTTTTTTTTGGAATCATGTGAATGTATTTACCTATTAGTAAAATAATATAATAATGGGGACAGCTGCTACTCAGCTACTGCTGAATGCTGTCATATGGGAATAGGCAGTCAGTATGGTCCAATTTTCTAATTATTCAAGAGAAGCCAGAAATCTGGATTGTATTGTAAAATCTCTTCATTTTTAAAGATTGGCTTCATTTTTTCTCTCAAACACTTTTCAGGCCAAGTAAATAGGTCAGTGGGTCAGCCGCGGCCTGAAGGCCACCAGTTTTCAGCCTCAGCGCTAATGGCTTCCTGCTCCCAGGGCTGGGGTTCTCAGTACCCCAGGTCTCTGCCCCCCACATGGGCAGCTGCAGACAGAAAAGCAGAAAAGCACCTTGTGCCTTGTCCGGCCCCTCTCCTGGCACCTTCCAACCCTCATCCCTTGGGGCTGTGACACTTGGGGCTTTTAACTCAAGATCTGGAAGGCAGAGAGGGGTTATGAACTCTCAGATAATTTCCTCTCCCGGGGCCCTGCAGGCATCGAGGTCCAGCTGCCTCCTGCTGCCCACCCATCTGTCCCTGGGAGGTGGGGACAGGAGTGGGGCTGGCAGGTGGGAAAGAGACACCACTCTGGGCCTCAAATCATCAGGCTTTGTTGAGTCTCAGAATCCAAGAGAAGAAACCGAAAAATTGCAAGAAAAGAAAAACAGGGGCTTAGCTTAGCACCTCCCAGGTGTGTGCTGAGAGAATCCACCAAATTACAAAATGCCAGAGCTGGAAAGTCCCTAAGGAACCGTCTTATCCAACCCCTTTGTTGCATTATATCGCCCAGGCCATGGTCTTGTCACCTCTCTCCTGGACAACTGGACTGCACCGTCCCTTCTTTCTCTTCCGAATGTTCCATCTCCACCATTACCCAGAGGGGCCTTTTAAAAATATATATGTTTTGATTGATTTTAGAGAGAGGGAAAGGGAGAGAGAGGAAAAAAAAACCCTATCAATGTGAAAGAGAAATATCAACTAGGGATCGAACCAGCAACCTAGGTATGCCCTAACTGGGAATTGAACCGGCTACCTTTTATTGCACAGGACAACACTCCAACCAACTGAGCCAGACTGGCCAGGGCCAGAGGGGCCTTTTTAAAAGAGGAAATTTGAACAGGTCCCATGTCTGTTCAGAACCTTCTGGCTACTTCCTGCCTCACTTTGAGCCAAAATCCTCAGTGCTGTCTACAGTCTCTCTCCCTCTCTTATCTCACCTCCTTCCGCCTTCCCCTTGCTCATTCTGATCCAGCCACTGGTACTTTGCTATTCCTTTAACACTTCAGACTTCTCTTTCCCACCTGACTTTTGTTCCTGTTATTCCCCAGGTATTCACAGGCTCCATCTTCTCCTCTAAAATGTTGCCTCTTCAGATGGGTGTTCCTGATAATTTTCCCTTGACATTCTAGCCCCTCACCTGCCTTACTTATTTTTTATCCAAAGCACTTACCACTACATGATACTATAATTCATATTTATTGGTTTCTTGTCTAGAATATAGGATCTGTTAGGGCAGCAATCCTGCCTATATTGTTCACCACTGTGTCCCCAGCACTCAGCAGAGCTTGGCACATGGATGCTTAGTGATCCCGAGCCAGCTGTCACATGAAAAGACCCAGTTCTATAATTCAGGTAACAGCTAGTCCTGATTCTGCCATTACCTGCTCAGGTGACCTTGAGCAAGTCATCTCACCTCTCTGGGCCTCAGTTTCCTCATTTGTAAAATAAGGGAGTCACCGAGACACTTTCAATTCAATAATCCTGGATGTCTTCTCTGTTCTGATGTCACTTTCTCCCCTATAGAATCTGAAAGTCCTTTAAACAAGCATGGTTGTATTTATTTATTGAATAGTTAATACATTCACATGGTTCAAAATTCAAAGGTACAATGGGGACACAGTTGTCTCTCCTACCTTGCTAACACCCATTTTACAGATGGGTCAAGTCACTCACCCCCTCTCAAGAGAGGGGAAATCTTGATACCATACTCTACCCTCTTTCCAGTGGAATGAATTACTCCTGAAAGGTCTGGCTGACAAAGAAGGGGAAGAGAGAGAGACAGACAGACAGGACCTTTAGTTTCCTCCAATGCATGTTTAGGTCAAGGCCTGACTCAGTCATTCAGCAGGCCTCTCTTTTGGCATTCTCTGAGGGTCCTGGGTCTCAATGGGCACCCAGGGTGATAAGATAGCCAAAACCATGGCAAGTATGTATATATATATATATATGAAAAGAGTAAAGTGAATGATGCCAGAAGAAAAAGAGGACCAAAGTCCCTCTGGAAAACCTGAGACAGTGACAGGGGCCAGGCCAGGGAGGGAGGGTCTGTTATGAAGCGGGGCCATAAGGGAGGAGTAAGCACTCAACAAGTGGAGACAGAAAGCTAAGGCCACTCCAGAGAGAGGGCACAGGCAGAGCACAGGCAGAGAGGTGGGGAAGTCAGGGTGTGTCTAGGAACTAGGGTTCAAGAAAAGAGGAGGAAGATGAGGTGGAGAAGTTGAACTCACAGACAGGAACCAGGAGACGTGTCCCTGCGGGATCGATGCAGCAGCACTTCTTCTAATCCTGAAAGATGGAAAACAACCTAAATGTCCATCCACCAGAGAATGTCCAGTAACTGTGACACTAACCACCCCTCAGGGCAAGCCACAGAAAGATAGACAGCACCTAATGTGCATGGTATGTTCATCCCTGGTAGAAGTGTAACTGAGTGCAGCCGTTCTGGAGAGGAATGTGGCAGTACTTAGGAAAAACAAGTACATGCATGTCCTCTGACAAGGGACTAGCACACCAGGGTGTGCAGTGTGGCACTGTGTGTGCTGATGGGGAGAAAAGGGAGCTCGAGCACCCGCAGCCAAGGGATAGGACAAGCAAAATGTGGGGAAAGCACTTCTGGGTTCTTGGGAGCTGCCAGGAGCAAGGAACTAAAGGTGCACAGAGCACATGGATCAGTCAAAGAAACATCAGGATGAGCAAACACACAAACAAGCAGAACACAACAACGTAGGAAACGAACACCACTTAACAGCACAGTCATATTTACATGGATTAGAAATACATACACAGTTTATCAGTATGTATCAGCTACTAAAGATGAACATACCAAGCAATCCCATCCTAAGTGTACACACACAGAAACGCATAGATAGGTGTATGTTTCCAAAGACACATACATGACTGTTCATATTGCACTGTGTGTAACGGCCCTGAGCTGGAAACCACCACATGTCCACCAAGGGCAGAAAGGTTTAATTGCAGTGTAGTCATCCAATGGAGTAAGCAATCTATCGCTACAAACAACAATAGAGATACATCTCATGAACAAAATGGCGAGCGAAAAGAATCAGGCACAAATGAGCTTGCACTGTGTTTCCTTTTGTATAGAGTTCAAAAACTAGCAAAGCCAATGTATGGAGTTAGAAATCAGGGGAGTGGTTATCCCGGGGTCGTGGTTGGGAGGACTTGGAGGGACCTCCTGAGGGGCTGCTGATGCTCTATTGCTCGATCCGAGTGCTAGTTACATGGGTGTGTTCAGTTTTTGAAAGTTCATGAACTGTACATTTATGATTTGTATAACTCTTCTGTGTGTTATACCTCAATAAGAAAATTTAAAATATACAAGCGTATAAGACAATTACTATGCATTTCGGAAGAAATCTCAAATATTTAAGAACATAGGTCAAACACAGTAGAGAGGGTTTGAGTGGGGGTGTGGGGAGGAGGGGAAAACAATAGAAACAAGAGAGGGCCTTTGCAGACTAACTCATGACCATATGCTAAGAACTGAGAGGTGGGATTAATGAACCCTCTGTATTTCAGTGCATGAAAAAATAAATGTAAAATTGAACTTGGAAAGTTAGATAAGCAAATGAACTATGGTGTTTATACTACAGAATACTCTGCAGCTATCAGAAAACAGGAGACAGATCAAACATACCAATTAAAGACGTCCAAGAGCAAACAGGCTGCAGAATGATACACTTGTGTGCCGTGCCCTCCATTCCGCCTTCCTACCCTGCCACACAAAATAGCCCAAATCTGTTCTCTGGGTTCCTAACTACGTCTTTAAATGAATATCACAGTTCTGAAAAGGCACACCCAATTGGGACTCTGGAGAAAACTGAGATAGGGCCTGGGGGTGGGGGGGGGGAGGGGGGAGGGGGGGGGCGGTGTCAAAAGGAACTTTAAGTCTTCTCTGTAATTTAGTCTTTTCATTTTTGATAAGAATCTATTCATGGAATTTAAAAGGAATGGATTTAGTATTAAAGGTAGTGGTAAAGACCAGCTCAGGGAGGCCTGGAAAATTCTGGGCTTGTATTCTCTTTCGGGTCATTTAAGAATTTTCAAGTCAAGCCTTGGGACCATCTGTTGCCTGATGAAATTGAGGCATGGGGAGTTGAGAGACAGGTCTCCACCTGGCGTCCCCATCTGGCTCATGACCTTGGGAAGTCCCATCCCCTTCCCAGGCCTCAATGTCTTCATCCGCCCAATGGGAATTAGATTTCTGTGTTACAGGGGATGTGGGAGGATGAAATGAGGGCACGGAGAGAATCCCATGAATATAAGGGATTATTCTCTGGGTCAGGGGAGGCAGGGAGTGCAGGCCTCCTCTCCACCTGCCAAGCCCACAAGCACACAAAGGAAGCGGAGGGAGGAGTGGGGACCACCCAGGCGCATGTTGTCAGCAGCTGGCCTGGACTGCTCACAGGTCAGAGCCTGTGGGCAGCCACCTGGGCTGCCTGGAGAAATGGATATGACATGCTTCTTGCTGCTCCCAGCCTCTGTGCAGCCACAGCTCTGTCACCTCTCCAAGTCCCCATCATCGCCTTCCCACCCACAACTCTCTCTCTCTCTCTCTCTCTCTCTCTCTCTCTCAGGACTGCACCACATTTATTCCTTTTAGTCCGTTCTACTCCCACAGCCAGAGGGGGCTTTCAAAAATAAATCCAATCATGTCTCAAGTTTACTCAAAACCCTCCAGTAGATGCCCTGATCTAAAAACAGAATCCAACCCCTTTACCCTAGCCCCGTGGTCGGCAAACTGCGGCTCGCGAGCCACATGCGGCTCTTTGGCCCCTTGAGTGTGGCTCTTCCACAAAATACCACTGGCCTGGGCGAGTCTATTTTGAAGAAGTGGCGTTAGAAGAAGTTTAAGTTTAAAAAATTTGGCTCTCAAAAGAAATTTCAATTGTTGTACTGTTGATATTTGGCTCTGTTGACTAATGAGTTTGCCGACCACTGCCCTAGCCAACAAGGTCTGACATGATCTGCCATTCTCATCATCCACCTCCAGCATGGGGGTTAAGATCCTGGCCTCAGAGAGAATCTGTCTTGGCTAGAATTCTGCCCCTCCCCACTTCATTAATTCAAAAATGTTTACTGAGCATCTAATATAGGCTAGGTACTGTTCTAGGCATTTGGGAGAGATCAGAGATCAGTAACAAACCAGATAAAGGTCGCTGGCCTCATGAAGCTTCCTTTATAGCAGAGAGAGGTTAACAATAAATAGAAATATCCTAGCCAGGTAGCTCAGTTAATTAGGGCATTGATCCCATATGCCAAAACCTTTGGTTCAATCACCGGTCCAGTCACATAAAAGAATCAACCACTGAAAACATAAATAAGGGGAACAACAAATTGATGTTTCTCTCTCTGTCTCTCTCTCTTTCTCAAATCAAGAAATAAAATTTAAAAAATACAAGTAAGTAAATTATATAGCATGCTCGAAAATGCCAAATGTTATTTTTTTTTAAAAAAAGTAAAGCAAAGGAAGTTGATCAGGAGTACTGGGAGGAGTGGGGGCTTGCATTTTCAAAACAGGGTGGTCAGGGTAAGCCTCATTAAGAAGGTGACATTTAAGCAAAGACTTGTAGGAGGTGAGGGTGGAAGACATGTAGACATCAGGGGAAAGTGCAGGCAGAGGGAGCAGCCAGTGCAAAGGCCCTGAGGTGGGACTGCACCTGGTATGTGTGAGGAACAGCAAGGAGGTGGGGAGAGGGGTGGGAGATGCCTTAGAGAGGTAGGGCAGCTCATGGGGGGCCTTGTGTGACTCGGTGAGGAGTTTGGCTTTTACTGAGTGAGATGGGAGTGTTGGAAGGTTTTGACCATAAGGGAGTGGGAGAGGCAGAACCAGGAAGGAGAGGAAGCCAAGCAGGGTGCCTTGTAGGTGGCTGCTTCAGCCTTATCCCACAGGGGAACTCTGGAGTGTAATTACACCCCAGCGTTATCCACCCACACCCATGCCAGCAGCCCAGGCAAAACGGTGGGCTTTTGCCCTAACCGGTTTGGCTCAGTAGATAGAGCGTCCGCCTGTGGACTGAAGGGTCCCAGGTTTGATTCCGGTCAAGGGCATGTACCTTGGTTGCGGGCACATCCCCGGTAGGGAGTGTGCAGGAGGCAGCTGATCGATGTTTCTCTCTCATCGATGTTCTAACTCTCTATCCCTCTCCCTTCCTCTCTGTAAAAATCAACAAAATATATTAAAACAACAACAACAAAACGGTGGGCTTCCAAATCCCTGAAATGATGGGGTACAGCTTGTGGGGACAGTTAGTCACCCACGAGGCTCCAGAAGCCTGAGGGCAGCCCTCCCCAAGGAGAGGAGCCAGTGCTGGTTGCGGAACACTTACTCCAGGGAGGCTCACAGAAGTGGTAAATAGGGGTCCGAGGGGAATGGGTGAAGCATCGTTCTTGTTGGCTCCAGTCCCCAAACACCAGAGCCCCAGCACCACAGCCCTTTTGGCCCCGGGCTCGGGGTGGGTAAAGATGGGAGGCATACCCCAACGTGACCAGGTAGAGTTTCTCTGGTTAGAAAAGACTATAGGCACCGCTCCCATCCAGGACTGCAGAGGGATTCACGTTCTGCAAGATCCCGACCCTGTGGCTGTCCAGCCTTACATACCTTCTGGGATGAGGTACTACTTAGCTCTGTTCACCTTTGGATAGTTTGGGTTGTAGAAAGTTCTGCTTCATGTTGAGTCCGCTCACTCATTCAGTAAACATCGACTGAGCACCTGCTGTGGGTCAGGTACCATTCTAGGTTCTGGTGACACAGCAGCAAACAAGACGGGCAAGGTTCCCTGCCTTGAGGAGCTCCTGACTGGAGAGGGAGATGACTAGAGAAAAAAGATGGTGTGGTGAGTGCAGTGGTGGGGAAGCCCAAGAAGCTGCGAAGGCCAGAGGGGACTCTTGACTGTGAGAGGAGGTGACACCAAGCTGATAAATGGGAGATATGTAGTAGTTACATGGGTACAAAGGTATGTGAAAAAATTAATCCAGGCTGATGGAGAAATGTATGCAAAGTCCCTGAGAATCCCACCAGTGCTCACCATCCCCACTGCCACCCTGGTTCGGTGATCATCCTATCTTACCTGGATGGTTGGAGCAGTCTCCTCTTGGGTCTCTTACAGAAGGGCAAAGAAGCTAGGGTATGTAGCCACCAACTCTTCTCTTCTTTAAAAAAAAATTGATTTCAGAGAGGAAGGGAGAGAGATAGATAGAAATATCAATGACGAGAGAGAATCATTGATCAGCTGCCTCCTGTGTGACCCCTACTGGGGACTGAGCCCTCAACCTGGGTATGTGTCCTAACCAGGAATTGAACCATGACCTCCTGGTTCATAGGTCAATGCTCAATCACTGAGCCACATTGGCCAGGTTCCTCTCTCTTCTTGGTTGAGGGCAAGTCCTGTGGGCATTAACTTGCTGCATTCCCTACTCAACCTGCATTCCTGAGCAGAGAGAAGCAGGAAGCTGAAGCATGTGCAGCAGTGTCTGCATGTGAACTCCAGGGAGGGCTTTGCCAATTTGGGCAGAGCACCTACAGCCTCTTCTATAGCCCACATGTTCAATGCCTCATTTCCCTTTCTGACCTTATCTTCTACCTTCCCCCCTTGCTCATTCAGTTCCACCCACACTGGCTTTGCTGTTCTTCCAACTTCCAGGGCATTTGCATTCTGTTCCCTCTGCCTGGAATGCTCTTCCCCCAGATATCCACCTGGCTCACCTTACCTCCTCCACCTCTGCTTGAATGACAGGTCTTCAGAGAAGCCTTCCCTGACCACCTTTTCTCAAAGAGCCCCTACCCCATCATTTCCTCCCCACCTTGCCCTGCTCTATTGTTCTCCAGAGTATTTATCATCACTTAATATATTTACTTGTTCATATGTTTATTGTCTGTCTCTTCCACCAAACTGGAAGCTTCTGAGGGCAATGACCTTGTCTGGGTTTGCTCATGGTGGAATCCCTAAAATAGGGCCAAGGTAGTGGGTAAATATTTGTGAAATCAATGGTTCTGAAACAGAAGTGGTTCTGAAACAAGCGTCCTTCCAGATCTGACTATCTGTCTTGGATATGACCTCCCCCACACTTCCAGTGGCAGGGGTACCCTCCGAGGGCCAGTCGAAGCCAACAAGCTGCCAATTTAGAAGCCTCCCTCAGCTCAGCCTTTCCCGGTCTAGGCCCATCTGGCAGGGCTCAGTGGTCGGCCTGGTCCAGCTCTCTTTGAGCCCCATGGTGGAGGAGACCCAGTTCTGGGACCCAGACCCCAGCGAGGCCTGCTGAGCCCTTTTTCTCCTTTGGTAAATGTTCCCCCCTTCTTTCCCGGGGCTTGTGTCTGTGTTTCTGAACCAGAAGGTGTTTACACAAAACATCCTGGGTTTGGCAACAAATTCACCCTCAATGAGAAATCCTTAATGAGTCTCCTTTTTCTCCACACCAGGCAGCTGCGGGGAACACTAGCTCTGCCTCTGGCAGTTTAAGGCGGCCAAAGGCCAGGCAAAGAGGAGGTGCCACTGAGACTTATGGGGCAACAGTTTCAGGGTCTAGAGACGGCTGTGGTGTGAACACCAGAGAGCTTCTAGACCCACCTTTGCTCCTGAATTTCTGCATGACAAGGCATCGCCCTTCTCCCAGCCTCAGTCTGCAGCTGTGAAATGGGGTAGGAATAACCCACCCAGACAAAGGTTGTGAAGTTCAAGTGAGGGAAGGGGTGTGGAAGCACTTGGTCACAGGGGCCAAAAGGAGGGAATAAAACGCTGGACTCAGGGAGGCAGGAGGTCAGAATTTTAATGTCAGGTCTGCTGTTGACTTTTTAAAGTCATGGCTGCTCTCTGAGCCTGGGTTTCCAGCTTTACAATGAGGGGTTGGGCGTGATCTCTAGGGAACCCTCTGGTTGTAAAGGGCAGCCACTTTCTACCGGCCTGCCTCTTCTTGGAGGTCCCCCTGGATCCTACGGCCCACACTGATTTGCGTTTCAGCACTTACAGAACTTCATGGTTTTCCAGCCATTTCCTTGGGTCTAGGTCAGCTACTCCGGACATTGGTCCCAACACCGGGGCTCAACAAACACTGGTCAAACTGAGTTGAAAAATGATTCCTGCCTCTTCTGATCCTGCAGAGAGACCATGAGAAATATTTTTATTCACTCCCATTTCATAAATTATAAACTTAAGGTCTCAGAGGTTAAATATAAGTCACATTGCACCAAAACCGGTTTGGCTCAGTGGATAGAGGGTCGGCCTGTGGACTGAGGGGTCCCAGGTTCAATTCCGGTCAAGGGCACGTACCTTGGTTGCGGGCACATCCCCAGTGGGAGGTGTGCAGGAGGCAGCTGATCGATGTTTCTCTCTCATCGGTGTTTCTAACTCTCTATCCCTCTCAATTCCTCTCTGTCAAAAATCAATAAAATATATATATTTTTAAAAAGTCACACTGCTACATGGGCTTCCTTGATGTCCCTTAAACAGGGAAGTAATAATTTATATTTCTCCAGCCCTATCTCTGCCAGCTATAGTATGTAATTATTTTTTTTGGTCATCAATTGTCGGATTTTCCCATTAGGATGAAGTTTCATGAGGGCAGGGACTTTGTTTTGTTCACTGCTGCATTCTCAGCTCCTGAAACTGCCTGCTTAAGAAATATATGAAGAGCCCTAGCCGGCTTGGCTCAGTGGATGGAGTGTCCTAGGTTCGATTCCAGTCAACTGCACGTACCTTGGTTGCAGACTCCATCCCACGCCCAGGCTCCATCCCATGCCCAAGCGTGCGGGAAGCAATCAATCGATGTTTCTCTCTGTGTGTCTCTTCCACTTTCTAAAAATCAACGGAGAGGGTGAGGATTAACAACAAACAAAACATATGAAGAGAGGAAGGCAGAGGTTAAGAGGAGCACTGAAGACTGTGCTCTCTGGGCCTACAGAGGGCGCTCCAGCCCCGCCCCGAAAGGTAGGCCCTGACCCCGGTGCCGTGGAGCGCGCGCGAGCGCGCCGCCGGGCCTCTTCTAATTGAGCATGCGCGCCGGAAGCCCGGTCAGAGCGGCGCGTGCGCAGAAGGAGCCGCCGCGGAGCCGGGGCGGGCCGCGAGCCGGAGTGGGGTCGGAGTGGCGGGCACCATGCTGTCACCCGAGGCGGAGCGGGTGCTGCGGTACCTGGTGGAGGTGGAGGAGCTCGCCGAGGCGGTGCTGGCGGACAAGCGGCAGGTAGGAGGCGCGTCCGCCGCGCAGGGGCGCGGGCTCAGCTGCTGGGCCTGGTGGTGATGCCGTAGGGAAGTGCGCGGGTCCGGAATCTGGCTCCGGCAGCGGCTGGCAGTGAGTTCACCCGGACCCGTGGCCTAACGGCTGTGGCGACAAACGTGGCAGATTGAGGCGATGTGGGCACAGCGCCGCGCCTCACCCATTTTTGCAGACCTACGTGTTAGGGGAGCGGAGCGCCCGCCCTGTGCTAGCCGTCCTCTCTCCATCCTTTCTTTGCCCTTTTCTGTGCTCTCCCGTTCCCGAACCATCACCCCTTTGGGCAGTTTACCTGAACCCCTTTTCCAGAAGGCAGGTCTGGGCATCGTCCCAGTCAAGGCCTTGGAGGGGAGAAGAGGAACAGAAAAGAGGTCGGCGTGTCTGTGACTGCGCAGGGGTGGGGCCGTGGGAGGACAGGGACCCCGGGCTTGGCGGGCCTTGTGGACCTAACAGGGAGCTCGGGTCTGGCTCTAATGGAAGTGCCAAGTGGTTGAAGGGAGTTGCGGAGGGTGGGGAGGAGGGGAGCAAAGGATGACGTACTTGGATCAAGGTTTTAAAAGGATCCCTCTGGCTTCTCTGTGGAGCACGGTAAGTATAGGAAGGCCAGGGGCCATTGGTCCAGGGTGGTGGTGATGGAGACAGCAGATGGGGCAGTAATATATTTTGGAGATGGGCATGTTTTGTTTTTTAGAATTGAATATTTAGTTTGACAAATTTCGGACAGTGGCAGTAAAGATTTTGTTCTACTAAAATCAGTACCACCTCATCACGTTTCAATTGGTAAAAGTCAAGTGTTTTAAGAAAATGGCACAATAACAACTAGCAGTGGACCCGTCTTGATGTGGCCTCCTCTTTACAACCTTTGTTGTGAGGGTTCTCTCTTCCAGTGTGGGGTCCTGGGAGAATGTCAGGATAGCTTCTGCTTAATCCACTGCCATCGGGTTAGTAGGTCTTGATGATGGTTAGTAGTGCACAGGGGCCCGGGAGTAGGACAAGAATGATTCGTGACTTCCCATCTTCAGTTAGGATGATTGATTGGTGGTTGGTTGGGTATTTACTGGGAAGGGGAAGACTTGGGGAAGAGCCTTACTCACTGCGTCAGTGTGCTGAGTGATGCTGATAATAGCAGTTTGTGAGTACTCACCAGGTGTCGGGCACTGTGCTGGTAATCCATCCCGTTCCTGGCTCAGTAACCTGTGAGGAAGGCGAAATCGCACAGTGACTAGCGTGCAGCAGGATTCAAGCGTGGGTATTCTGGCTCCAGAGCCAGTGCTCTAAAGCGGTACATGCTACCCCCTCCTCACTTCTTTAGTAGCTGTTGTGTTGTTACCACCATTTCAGTGCCCCGCCCCTTCTGTCCCAGTCTCGTGTGGTTGGGCTTCTCATGATACTAGCTCAGAATCAGCTGGGGGAGCTTGCCCAGGGAGAGGTTTCCACTCCCCAGGGATTCTGAAATGCCCTAACGCTTGAGAACCAGCGCTCGAGTGGATAATAAAGAATTATCTGTTTAGTCAGCATTTTCCCAGCACCTTCTCTGGGGGGAAAACATCTGCACAACACACGGTCTTTAAAAGGACCTGGAAGCTGAGTGGGGGAAGAAATACATTCACACATCAGTCTATCTTAGGAGGACACTGGAAGTGACCCAGGAACGATGCCTTGTTGTTTCTGTTAGGTTTTAATAGAAAGGTGGGTCTGTTGGGAGCTGACAAGCTGGGGCAAGAAGTAGCTGACCTCCCTCCTGCCTCTGTGCTTTTCAGATTGTGGACCTGGACACCAAAAGGAATCAGAACAGAGAGGGCCTGAGGGCCCTACAGAAAGATCTCAGCGCCTCTGGTAAGTCAAGACTTCCTCACTACAGCCCAGGAGGCCTGTTCAGTTCTCCTTAGAAGGCCTTTGCCTTGTCCCTAACAGAGACCAGGCAGGAGGCTACAGGTGTGTGACACACCCCATGGAGATGGGGGGAGGAAATGTCACAGGTCTCACACAGACTGTGGCTCAGGGTTTCAGCTGCTCAACTCCATGACAGGCCGTTAGGTGCTGGCTTATCAAAGTTGGCACTGGGAAAGTACGGGGAGGGGGTATAAAAACAGTACAAATGAGCAGAACAACATAAATACGTAATTAGAAATTGTGAGAAAGCTGAAGATGGGACTGGACGTGGGATAGGTGTTGGAGGATGGGATGGAGGCTCTTAGAGGCCAAGTGGTTATGACAGAATAAGCAAGGGGGAAGGGCATGTGATGAAGCTGGAAAGATGGACAGAGGCCAGGCCATAATGAAGGGAAGTAGTTTGAATTTTGTTTAAAGTGCATTGGAAGGTCTAAAACCTTCCCGTTGCTTTTCATCTGACCAGAGTAAAATCCAGAGTCCTGCAAGATCCCCCTTCACTCTTGTCTGGGGGTAATCCAGACCCCCTTTCACTCTTCCAACATCATCTCTATCCCCCCTCACTCGCTGACTCCATCCTTACTGGTCTTCTTGCTGTTTCTAACACCCCAAGCACATTACTGATTTTTTGCTGCAGGGCTCACACCCTCACTTTCTTCAAGTCTCTGTCCAGATGTCACATAATCAGTGAGGCCTCTCAGACCACCAGGTATAACAAGTCTCTCCCCTAGAGAGAGACTGGCATTCCCCATCCCCCTTACCCTGCTTTATTTTTCTCTAAGTGCTTAGATCTGCCCGGGCCTGACAAGTGATATCTGCTTGTTTACTCCCCTTCCTCCACCATAACTTAAGCTCTGTGAGTGCAGGACCTTTGTCTTGTTCTGCTGTGTTTTCAGCGTCTCTAAAACAATGCCTAGTGGATAGGAGGTGCTCAGAGTATTTGTTGAAGGAATTACCCTTTTCCATTTCAGAAGATGTGATGGTTTGCTTTGGGAACATGTTTATCAAGATGCCTCACCCTCAGACGAAGGAAATGATTGAGAAAGGTAAGGCCTCCTGGGCACGAGTCAGGGAAACAGCTGCCTCCCCCTGGGGTGGGGGTGCATCTTGTAGCACATTTTTTTTGAAGTTGAGAGAAAACAGTATGTGTGCCTAGCATAATGCTTATCTGTGGAACAAGTTGGACCACAAATAACAGAAAATTCAACAAATTGAGGTTTAAAAAATTTTGTTCTGCTTTTCTCATGTAAGAAGTTATCTGGAGTCAGCCATCCAGGACTGGCATTGCTGCTCAGCAGTGTCGCCTTAGCGTATTCTCATGGTGGTTGTGTCATCATTGCAGGGCTCATGTCCACGTGCCAGGCTGGAGGAAAGGCAAAGGGCTTTCTCCTTATATGGCAGGGGTGGGGGACGTCTGGCCCGTGGGCCGTATAAGGCTCAAGCAAATCATTTAGTCTGGCCCTGCCAAAGCATTAGGGGTGAGTTCAATGTTTGACCAAATATAGCAGGCTAATGTTTAAGTTGATAATTTTGTTATAGTGCAAGAATGATGTTATAAATATCCAAATGGCCCTTGGCAGAAAAAAGGTTTCCCACCCCTGAGTGTGGCCTTGCCTTCTGTTTTGGAAATTAGGCCTTCTGCTGACATCTCTATGGCCAGAACTAAGTTACGTGGCCCCCGTAGATACAAAGGAGCCTGGCATAGTGAACTTTTATTTTAACATCCCCTACAAGAGAGACTTTGTTGAAATGGGGGCTTGGGGTGAGTGAACCTTAGGGTCGGCAACTAAATAGATGTTTCTCAAATATGCATGACCACAATTCCCAAAGCTCTTTGGAGATGCATCATAAAGGTAAAAAGTCAGGTTGCAAATGCGTCCTTGGCTGGGAAAAGGGCGGGTTACGCATATTTTCTCTTTTCTGCCCTTGAAAATGTATAGGACAAGACGACCAGCAAGGTTGCCTCCGTCCCTGAAGACAGGGTGCCTCTATCCCTGTTGAAATAAAAATTCTAGCAAAGGGTTAGCTTGGAATAGAAGTTTCTGGTTGTCCTGTTGAAAAACACACACTAACATTATGGTTATAAAATCGAGTTGTCATTGCACTAGGCTGGTAGGCTGGAGGATGCTTTCAGAGGGGTCGCTTGCCTGGGTTCAGGATCTGATCTTCAGCTGTCTTGGCCCATAAATGTGGTCATGTTAACTGTACCTATAGGGGTTCTGGGACATCATTATCCATAATTCTCAGTGATGGACACAGGCGAAACAAGCTTGTAAGAGTAGGGTTACTCATTTACATTGAGCAACCCATTTTATTTTTTTATTTTTAATATGTTTTTACTGATTTTTTTGTTTAGAGAGAGAGGAAGGGAGAGGGAATAGGATGATAGAAACATTGATGAGAGAGAAACATCATCTATTGGCTGCCTCCTGCACGACCCCCACTGGGGATTGAGCCCACAACCCTGGAATCTAAGGAATTGAACCAGTGGCCTCTTGGTTCCTGGGTTGACTCCCACCCACTGAGCTACACCAGTCGGGCAAGCAACCTATTTTAAAAGATTGAGTAGAACCATTGCCCAGACCAGAGGCCCAGCTGGATCAGGGGCTTCTCATCAGAAAGAATGAAAGTCTGTGGGGAAGACAAACTAGCTCAAATGTTCCTGTGAGCCGGTGCAAACAGCAGGTGGAGAGGATTGAGTGACAGTCAGATGTAACATCTGAAGTTGAGCTTTGTAGCTTCCACTTCTCATAGGCAGTTTGCTTTCAGGTGCAGTCTGTTAAGGTAAGATAACCTCTTCTATCCACTGAGGCTAATTAGGTTAAGCTTGAGCATTCAGTTTGCCCATTGATTGTTAGGTTGTTTAGGCCACATGTTACCACAATCATGCTTTTCTAAAAACTCCTTAGTGGACTTGGGTTTATAAAATCCCTTAGCCACCCATTTTCCAGTCATCATAGGGTAGGTCTGCTGTAGGTTCTTCGTTTTATTTTTTCAGTTGAATTTTCTCTAATTTCACTGTGGAAGGGTGACCTAAAATCCTGATGTTGCCTTCCCTATGCACCAACTAGCCCAAGGTATTTGCATAGTGCAGTGGTCGGCAAACTGCAGCTCGCGAGCCACATGTGGCTCTTTGGCCCCTTGAGTATGGCTCTTCCACAAAATACCACGTACGGGCGCACACATACAGTGCGATTGAAACTTTGTGGCCCATGCACAGAAGTAGGTTTTTGGCTCTCAAAAGAAATTTCAATCGTTGTACTGTTGATATTTGGCTCTGTTGACTAATGAGTTTGCCGACCACTGGCCTAGTGAAAACAGGTCAGGAGATTGAGAGTCAGCGGACTGGTCTGCTCAGCCCGATCCTGGGCTCGCTCAGTGGTTGTGGGCAGGTCTCATTGCTTCTCTAGCCTTTGGTTCCTTCCTCAATTAGTTTCTGAAGTTCCCTTTTCCTTCCTGAATGCTAAGAGCCCTTGCTCTCCAAGGGGCTAGGGAGAGGCTGGCATCCCCGACTCCTTTTGGGTCATTGTGTCTATAGTATAACCTCATCCTATTTGCCCACCTCTTTTTTCAGATCAGGATCATCTGGATAAAGAAATAGAGAAACTCCGGAAACAACTTAAAGTGAAGGTCAACCGCCTCTTTGAGGCCCAAGGTATTAGCCTAGGAGGTGGAGGAGGGGGGAAGAAACCAGGAAGGGACAAAACCATCAACATGACTTAGAGGGCAGGATTGGGAAGCCCCTCCCCGGTGGGCAATGGCCTGGACAGCATGTGAGTGGCACTGAAGCTGTGGGCAGGGGGCAGTGGTTGTCTCTAGCCTTCCTGAGATAGAATGGACAAGGAAGTTTGTGGGGTCTTCTATCACAAATTCTTTTCAGGTTCAGGAATGGCCTGAGGTATCTTACATTTTATGCCAGGGCATGGTGTGGGGACCAGGACAGCTCTGACTCAGAAGCTGAATTTCTAGGTAAACCTTACCACTCCAGATCTGCCATAGGTATGGCAGAAATCTGGAGGTTTCTGGCCAGCAGAGTCATAATTCTGCAGGTTCTTGATGAGTCAGTAGTGGGTGTCAATGTTCATTGTTCAGTATGTTGTAGATTTGAGGCCCTTCCCTGTCAGACCTCAAAGCCAGGTGTCTGGCAGTATGAATGCAGTGTGAACTCCTTTCCCAGGTCTGACTCCGGGGCCAGTAGGTTGGACAACAAGAGGCCTGAACGCACTGATAGATTGTCTTCTCCCCCTAGGCAAACCGGAGCTGAAGGGTTTTAACCTGACCCCCCTCAACCAGGATGAACTTAAAGCTCTCAAGGTCATCTTGAAAGGATGAAATTCAAGAACCTGGATAAGGGGCCTAAAACCAGCATCCCCCTGGGATCATGTAGGACCCAGAACTCTGCAAGGACACAGGCATCAGCAGTCTGGCCATGGCTCCTGTTTGCAGCCTCTTTATCTGTAGAGCTTGACGGCTCTGAAAGCGGAGGGAACCCTCAGCCTGCCAGTGCCTGTGGGCCTGACCACTGGGGCTAATGGACACAAGACCCATTGACAGGCCTAGCAGCCACCAGTGGGTGGGTGGGGGCAGCGCCTGTGGGGGTATGAGAATGACTGCAACAGACACTTCTCAACAGTGGCCTGCTGTTTAAATGGGCCCTGGGCAGGGAAGAAGGAAGAGTGGGAGCTTCATTCCAGCATTCCTCTCAGAAAGGGAGACATTTTCAAGCAGCATGTGTAACAGAATTGGAATAAAGCAGGAAGCTCACAGGTGGTTTCTGAATGAAGGACAGGATCTTGGTGCTTCGTGGTTCACCACAACTATCTGTGGAGCAGACATACCATTTCTCCCCACTCGCTCCATTTTGGCCCATTTTTCCTGCTTGCTCCCAGATGGAGCCCAGAGTAGGTGCTGCTTACAGCTGCTTGTTCGTCAGGAAGGCCTTGCAGAGTCCTGCACCAGAGATGGGTGAGGGAGACTGCCTCTTCACATGCTTCATGCATTCAGGATGCCCCTCCACCATCTCTGGAAGCAGGGCCAGGGCCAGCGCTGCTCTCTGCGTTCCCTTATCGTCAGGTCTCGGGTCCTAATGTGAATGTGCTGTGAGGGCAACACAGTATCTTTCTGTTCGTTGAGGCTTCAATAAAGGTCACCTAGTGAATGGATAGCTGCTTCTGTTCATTACCTCCTTTGGTCCTTAATTGAAGGCATACCACTCCCCTTAGGTTAGGATACCACCTATGAAGGGCAGTGGTTCCTCCTTGAAATGATAGCAGGCACACTGCCATTCCCCCTGCGGCAGTCGGCTGCTGCCGATAGTGTTATTGGAACACAGGCTGCTATGTCCAGATCCTATGTTTTCATCAAGAGGAACTAGCAATTTGGATTTTTAAGTTGAATTTTCTGTCTTTTAAATATTGCTAATTCAGAAAAATTTTTTAAACTGGTGTTGGCCAAACAAAAAAACCTTACGTAAGTCAAATTTGGCTCAGAATTGCGATGGTGCATCCTTTTGAGTTTTTTTTTTTTAGTAGAAATTTGTGTGTTTTTTCATACTGGCTCAAACCATAGGGAGATGGAGTTGGAAACTAAATGAGAATAAACTAAATGTCCACAGTAGATTAAAGGAATTGATGGCTCCAGGTAGTGGGATACTACACAGCTATAATCAAATAAATAAGGAAGCTCTTTGAGCACTAATTTGGAACAAGCTCCAAGATTGAGAAAAGCAAGGGGGCAGGACAGGTGTCTGATAAGCTGGTGATTTGTATGCAATCACCAATTATTTGGTTCCCTCAAAACAGCATATTTGGGGTGGAAGGAAAGAACATGTTGCTGTTATATTGCATATTTATAAATTTAAAAAGTAGGGAGTAGCAGCATTCACTTTGCTAGACACTATCTGGTAGGACTGCCTTGCTCACAATTTCCCTGTAAACATTGCCTCTACCTGTCTGGCGAAGGAGATGCTAGGACAGAAAGAACCAATTGGATCCTACTGGGAAGGTAAAACCCACGCCTGGGGCTGTCTGGGTTTTCCTCAGTCACAGGGATGAAGGCAGGAGGCCCAGAATGGCTGGTTTCTGGCCTTTCCAAAGCTAACTGGTTCATTTCTTGGACTTGACAGTATTCACTTCCAAAAGCCCTTCCCATCCCTGGGCAGTCAGATTCTGTTACTTGTAGCTGAAAGAACTGTCCTGAAGCAGGAAGAGTGGTAGAGGGAGCTGCCTGGGATCCCCTAATGGGTCCCCATGGAGCAGTTAGCCCACCAGCCCACTTGTAACTCCTATTAAACTAAGAGGAGGTATAGGAATATGGGAATGCTATCTCCTTGCCTGCTAGCACAAGGCTTTCTAGTTTAAAAAACTCCGCTCCCAACCTCAAGTAGGAAGGCCCAGAGAGGTACCTGTCACCCAGATGACTTAGATAAGTGCCCCTTTGCAGGGACCCTTCCTAAGCAGCTCTGCCTTCCTGATCCACGTCCATCTGAGAAATGGGGATGCTTTGGCCTGCTGGCTTTCACGTAGGGGAGCTCCATGGGTTCCCCTGACATGCAAGGTCAGGGTATTGTAAGGAGATGTGCAGGGTTCAGTCCTCCAGACTCCCAGTAAACAATCTAATAACTGCTTGCTTGTCAACATAGCTTAAGACAAGTTCCCTAGCCCGTGAATCCTCTGCTCTTGGAGGACTCTTTCAACACTAACCTCCTGGGAGACATCAAAGGGTGACGCCAGGAGGACACCGCTGCAGCCCACAGCATTCCCTGAGCCAAGCCTGGTGCCCAGTAACTTCGAGTAAGTCCTGTGCTCATTTATTAGATGTGATCTCTCTGGATAGCTGAATTTGCTGAGTTTTTACTCTTTGGGCCTATTAGCTAAGCCAATCTGTCGAGGTTAAAACCCATCCAGTCCAGAGGATTGGCTGTCTCCAGGTGCAAAGGTGCCCAGGGGTCGGTGGGGGAATCCAGGAGACCCGGCCCAAGCAGCAAGCAGCAGCTGTGGCCCATCCAGAGGGAGGGAGGCATGTGCTCTGAGGTGCTGCTGTGCTGGCCATGGAGTGGGGAGAGGACTGGATGACATGGCACCTCCCAGGGACGCTTGCCTCTCAGCGGCTGGGTATTAGCTGGAAGGTTTCTTCTGGCCTTGAAGGGAGCGGAACAGCTGCCTCAGCTGTTTTTTTCGATCATTGATGCAACCTGGAAGGGAAGTGGAGTGTTGGCTGGAAGGTCCTGTCCCTAGAAAAAGGGGTTTGGGAGTGGAGCGACCTGTGCTGCTGCTACCTGTTGGGAGGAGGAGACAGCAGCCATGCAATTATGGATGGCTTATGGTTTGCATCCTGAACTGCTGTGGCCCTCGAGCAGGTAATTTTCCTCTTCATGCATCAGTTTTCTCATCTGTAAACCAAATACTTGCTTTATGGGATGAGTGTAAGGATCATCAAAGGAAGGTAACATTCATTGGGGACTTACTACCTCAGGGATGGCTTCCGGTGCTGAATGTGGATTGACTTGTTAAGATCTCACCAGAATGATGTGTAGAAGAAGAAAACCGAGGTTCAGACGCCAAGTTATTTGCTCCAAATCACACAAAAAATAGCAGGTCTGGGTTTTGAACCCAGGCTAATCTAGCTCCAGAAGTCAAGTTCTTAACCACTACCCCACATTGCTTTCCTCTGGTTTTACTCAGTGAAAATGCATTAAAGCTAGCACAGTGCCTAGTACCTAGTAGGTTAAATGCTCGCTTTCTTCCCTTACCCAACCCCGTTTGTCACGCACAGTTGGCTAAGAGACAAATATTTCCACACAGTAGCCCCTACTCTCATGTGTGTCCAGGGAGTCCAGGCTGAGAGGCCAACATGAACTTTGGAGACACCTCCTCTCCTGGCACATTCACGGTGTTACCACTTCCTGTTTGCTCTCACAGCTGATCCTTGAAGCAATTCCATGGTCACTGAATCTTGTGCCAGGCACTTTGATGGCACTCACAAATGCTGGATGAATGATGAATCCACATGGCCACAACTACTGACCTGGAGGAGACGGCCATCTTTCTTAGCACCCCAAAGCCCCATTCCTAACTCCTAGGTGCTCACTGGTCATCAAGGCTTCAAAGCTAAGAACCCTAGCTTTAACTGCAAGTGGCTCATTCATAACTCCCAAATATTTGTGTCCAATGCAAATCTCTTCTTGGAGTTCTAGACTCATCTCTGAGTTATCTGCTGATCTTTTCACCAGGAGATCCCTCAACACATCCATAATACATTTCATCAATACTCTTCCCGCTCCCAGCCAGCTCCTCTGGTATTCACGACCATATGCCCACACTCCACTGGATACTTGGGAGTTATCTAGAGACTCCTCAAGCAGTGGCTCTCAATCTAGGCTGTGCTTTAGGGTCATGGGGAGATTTAAAAAATATTGATGTCCAGACCAACTGTGTCTTTATCTCCAGCAGGCATTGGTCTTTTTTAAAGGTCCCAGGTGATTCCAGTAGGCAGCCAAAGTGGAGAAGCCAAGGTGTCCTGAATCTTTGCTACTCAAACAGGGCCCAGAAAACAGCAGCATCGATATCTGAGATGGATTGTTAGCAAGGAGAGCTGCAACAACCTCTCCCTTTCCTACATGCGCATCTGTCTGCAGGGTGACTGCTGTTCTTCCCACCAAGAGGTGGAGTCTATTTCCTTGCCCTGTGAATGTGGGCTGGACTAGCTTTAACTAATGGATTGTGGAGGAATGATACTTTGGGACTTCTAAGCCCAAGCCTGGGTGTCAAGAGGTTTCACTACATTTTCCTCGCCTTCTTGGAACCCTGGGACTACCATGTGAAGAAGCAGGCAGCACTGCTGGAGGACAAATGACCACCTGGAAAGAGAGGCCCAGCTGACAATCATTATCAACCACCACACACGCAATGAAGCTATCCTAGGCTCCCAAATCTCAGTGCATCCCCGGGTGCCTGGAGCCCTAGGAGTGACTCCAGGCGATGCCTGGAGAATGAATAGCAAATAAGGTAGCTGTTTTAAGCTGTGAGGTTTGGGGAAGGTTTGTTACACAGTAACAGTTAACTAATAGAGAGCATCACCTGGGAACTTGTCAGATATGCAGAATTTTAGGCCTCACTCCAGACCTACTGAATCATAATCTTCATTTAAACAAGAGTTCCAGGTGGTTGTAGCCACAGCTTGAAAGCATTATGTAGTCATCCTCCAAACACGCAATTTGGCAGACACTAGGGATCTGCTGTGGAAAAGCCATTCACAAACTTCCTCTCCTTTGCCGTCCTCAAGGCAAACTGCTTGACATCCCAGGCTTCCTTGCATCATGGGTGGCCATGTGAGCCAGCGCTGATAGATGTCAGCAGAGGCCCCTGGGAGGGCATCCCTTTTGGAATAAACAATCAAAGCTTGAAGGAAAGGCTTTGGTCCTTGGGCCTTCCTGTTTCTTTCTGCCTGGGACAAGGACAGAGTGTCTGGAGTTGGAGCAGCCATCTTGCAACCCGAGCAACCTGAGGCAACAAGCACGAGCACCAAGGCAACCTACTACGTGTGGCAAAGCAAAAAGAGGAAAGAGCACCATGCTGCATTGTGCCAGCCCTGCACCGCTAACCCCAAGACTTCCTGTGGCTCAGGACAAATCAGTCCCTCCCTGGCTAACTATTAGTTGGCTTTTTTGTTGCTTGCAGCCAAGCCCAATCCTAAATCATACCAAACCCGAAAAAAGTTTGAAACCTTTTCATCAAAAATAAAAAGATGCCACAAAGAGCATTTAAAAAGCAAATTACAAACTCAGTAAAATGTTTACAATAAGCTTGACAGAGAGGTGATATCTTTAACATATTAATATCCAAGGCCTTTATACATTTAAAAAAATGTAAAACAACCCATTGAAAAATAGATTGAGTATGGACAGCTAACAAAAGAAGAAATGCAAATTAAAAATCTGAAACCTCACCAATAATCAGTGGAATGCACACATTGGTAAAGTTTGTTTGTTTGTTTGTTTGAATTCAGAGCTGGAAAATTCAATAATCTTTCCGGAAAGCAATCTGGCTATAATAAGTCCATCCCTTTGACCCAGTAATTGTATTTCTAGAAATCTGTCCTAACGAAACAGCCAGATTTCTCAGTTGAGCTTTATGTGAAAGGATGTTCATCGTGCCATTGTTTATAAAAGCGAAAAATTGAAATCATGCCATGAGCTCAATTACAAGAAACTGGTTTAGCCAATTTGGCATCTATGTAAGCTAGAATATTTTGTAGCCGTATGGGAACTTTGTTTTTAACTGTGCTATGGGACAAGAGAGCCTAGCAGTCAAGTATTGCTCATGTTTTAGAGTCAGACAGATTGGAGTTCAGGTCCTGGCTCACCACTTATAACCGAGACCTTAAGCAAGTTGTGTAACATCTGGAAATCGTTTCCTTATCTGTAAAATGATAATAAAAGCTGCCTAAAAATGAAATGAGATAACATATGTAAAATATTTAGTCTAGACCTGGCAAATAAGTGTTTCCAAAAGATAGGCTCTTATTAATATTGTTGAATGATGTGGAAAATGCTACATGGAAAAGTGGGACTGAAAACTCCAGTCCTCTGCCAAATCTGTAAAAGGAAAAAATAGAATATATGCATTTTTAAAAAACTGGAAGGAAACACACCAGATAGTTAAAGATGGTTATGTCTGGATGATTTTTTATTTCCTTCTTTAGTTTTCAAATAGTCTACAATAAGTGTGAATAATTTTCATTTTTTAATGTTTTTTAATGTATTTATTTTATTTCAAAGAGAGGAGGGGAGAGGGAGAGAGAGATAGAAACGTCAATTGACTGCCTCCTGCACACCCCCTACTTGGATTGGCTGCCTCCTGCACACCCCTTACTGGGGATTGAGCCTGCAACCCTGGCATGTGCCCTGACTGGGGATAGAACCAGGGCCTCCTGGTGCATGGGATGAAGCTTAACCAGCTGAGCCACATCGGACAGGCAAAAATTTTCATTTTTTAAACACCAAGTTTTAAAGTCAAACCCTGAAGTCCTTAATTTCTCTTTAATCTATCGTGGAAGGGGGGTTGTTTGTCATTGTTTTCCTAAACCTTTTGAAATCTACCTCCTGGCAGATTAATAATATCTCTCACTATGTGCCAGGCAGTGTTCTAGGCATATATTGAAATAGAAACTAGTTAATCTCCATTTTACAGATGAGAAACAAAGAGGTTAAGTCTTGGTCCAGGTCATACAGCTGTGCCAAGCTGCCAGTCTTAGACTACCTGGAACCTCCCATGACACATCCCTGGTGCCCAGTTCCCACATGGCCCCACATACCAAGGTGTGTGTTGGTCACAAAGTTCCCCATTTCTGACAAGTCGGGAACCCCCTCTTCTCTGCTGACAGGGCCATCATTCCACATGAGGTCAAAGCCTCCCACTCGCTTCTCCCTTCCTGTGAGCCTGGATAGGCAGGAGACACAAAGGGTTAAAGAAGGTGCACCTGGTAGGAACCAAAGACCCTGGCCAGGTTCCTGATTCATCCCTGCAGCCTGCTGGCCCCCACACTGTCAGAATACCCTCCTTTGCCCATCCATTCACTGGCTGTTTCCTAGGTGCCCACACAGGTCTCAGAGGGGCTGTCCCCCACTTTTATTCCGTGGCTTAAACACTTGCCCTCAGTACTTCTGCATTCTGGTTTAAACTCTGCTGTCTCCCCCAGACCATACATTTCATGAAGGCAGGAACTGGGTCTGTTCTCTCCTTTACTGTGTCCTCAATGTGTGGCATAGGGCCTGACACACAAGAGGCTCGAGTGTTTGTTGAATGACTAAATGATGGCAGATATAGTGGACACCTAAGGTTCCCCCTGCTCAGCATCCATTTTACCTTCTTTCAGCCTAAGAGTGCCTCAGTTTTTCCTTTGAGAACCATTCTCCTTCTCTCACTTACATGGCTCAGGTGAGGTTGACCCCATCCCCTGGGAGATGGGCACAAGACCTAGGCCTGGTTAATCAGAGTCATAATGATTGGTTCAGAGAGGGCATGTGACCCAAACCCCACTCATGAGCAATAAGAGTCAGCCCTCAAACTCTTGCTGGAATAATTGAGAAAAAACTAATAAAGAAGAAAGAGATGAGAGGGAATGAGGGAGAGGAAGAGGGAAGGAGGGAGGGAGTAATGGAAGGATAGAAAGATAGAGGGAGGGAGGAATGGAGGGAGGGATAGAGGGAGGTAGAGAAGCAAGAGTAGAGAGAGGGAGGGAGAAGACAGACCAACCAACATAGACTGAAGTCAGGCCCTGAATTTTCCTTATGTACACATTGTAGTAACAATATATAGTCTCTCACTGAGCACTTACTGTAGCTAGGCACTTGACAGTAAGTTATCTTGGTAAATTGATCTAACGATCCTGAGAGGTAGACACAGATGAGGAAACAAGCTCAGAGAGGTGGAATGACTGGTCCAGGGTCCCACACTCAGGAAGTGTCCAGGAAATCCTGCCGGACCAAATCTCAGAAAGCTGTGGTTGGCCCTGCTCTGACCCAAAGGGCTGGGTCCTTGGACCAGGCTCCAACCCTGTGTGGACATCTCAGTTTCTCCATCTATAAAATAGCGGGGCAGGCTAGAGTGTCTCTGAGGGCCGCTCAAGTCCAAGGTTCTGAGTTCTATCTCTTCTCGGGTGGGAGCCCCGATTGTCATTATGGGGTGCCTGAAAGGCTGTCCTCCCCCACCTGGCCTCCATGTCCACGATGTGCAGGGTGTCTTCCAGGAGGCAGGTCTTGAGCTCATAGTCCTCCTGGCTGCTGGCTGTCAGCGATGGGGACGCATTGACCTCCAGGAGCCATCTGGGGAGGGAACAGAGGGGAGAGTCTTAGGGTTACCTGGTCCCTGGAGCTCCTGGAACTTCGCTGAGAGGCTAGAGGGGGTGCCTGGGCCTCACCTTCAATTCACCCAGAGTTACTCTCTCCACTTGGCTAAAACTTTTTGAAAACAATTGCTACCCCACAGGGGCTGGGCTATGGTGAACTGGAAAGAGCATTCCATGTCTACAGGTCTGGCTGTGGCCAGCTCCAGGGGAGTGTTGCCCTGTAGGAGCATGACCCAGGATTACATGATTGTCTTGTGTTTTCCAGAAAAGCCAAAAATCCAGATTTTGTGTGACAATCTCCCAAAGTTTAGAGATTGTCACTGAATTTCAATGAAAAAGAAACAAAAACAAAATTCTGAAGGCCAAACTCCAGGTGACAACCCAATGGCCTCCAGTTTACAACCTCTTGTTCTGTGTAACCCGGTCATTTACAGCCAGGAACCTCGGCCCAGAAAGCGAAGGGCTCACCCAGCAGGTCAGCGGGAGCCTCAGGTCCCACTTTCCACTATCTGCTGCCTCCTCCAAGTGTGTTTCCCCTGTCAGCATCCACTGTGATGCCCACAGCCACATCTTACCCAGACGTCTTTTGCACGTCTTTTACCCCAGGGGGCAAAGGAGAGAGACCCACTGGTACCCGACCCTGTTTCTCTGAACCTGGGCCTGATTTAGGTCTTGACTTCTACTCCTCGCTCAGAAAGCCCCTCAATACCATACAGTGACCCTCAGGAGGTGCTGGGCCCAAGAGCTGCGGTACTGGCGGGGAGCAGCTCAGCACAGGAACTATGACCCTGGGCCTGGCTCTGCCCTTGACTTACTGGGTGACCTCAAGCTCCCAGAATAACCCCAATGGTATTGCATGAGGGCCATTGCTGTGGTCCTTGCCACCTCAGTTTGTTCTACTCATCAGGTCAACCTCATGGACACTGAGGAATGCACCAAATTCTTGACAGGGATCGACATGGTGAAGGCACTTTGCATCTGGAAAGCACCAGGGCTTACAGAGGGTAATTTTCTTGCTGGTACCAGAGGAGGATCCCTGACTCAGCATACATTCAGGGAAGGCCTCTTAGTGCCAGACATGAGGCTCAGTGCTCTATACTTCATTTATTCCTCATAACAATGCTATAGGCACAGCAACCATTTCACAGATGGGCAAACTGAGGCAACAGAAAGTGTGCCTAACTAGGAAGTGGCAGAGCTGATGTCAGACCCAGGCCGTCTGGGTGGAAAATGTCCCCCCTGGCTCTCCAGGGCCACAGGCCCATCCACTTACGGCTTGAGGTCCTGGTCTATGAGAATGTCATAGCCGTACAGCTCAAAGCAGTGCTTGTCACTGATGATCACCTTCTGCACACTCTGCAGGCTCTTGATGAAGATGTTGTCCATGTCGCTGAAGAGCGATTCCACTGCTTCTGGCCCGTGCTTGGACGCCAGGTACTGTCGGAAGCGCTGCAGCATCCATTTGCAGCCCTGGGGCCCGTGCACCCAGGTTGGGAGAGGGAGCCTTAGTTAACCGGGCCCTGGGCTGCCCGGACCTTCCAACAATCGCCATCAACGTGGCCCTCAGGCCTGGACAAGAGGAGCCCATCCCTGAGTCCTATGACCAGGAGAACCCAAGTGTGTCCTTCCTTTTGGGACAAAGACTCTGTAAGCCCAAGGGGATGTGTCCAGCCAGAGTGTATGTGTCTCTAACATAGCCTAGACTCACAACCCCAGAAGTCCTTGCCCAAATGCCCTGTGCAGGCCTCGCTTCCCTGAAGGCAGATTGCACTGACCACGTGTGCATCCCAAGGCCCAAGGAATGATCAACTGCTGCTTGTAGTAGGGTCGGGGGGTATGCAGGAGGCCCCCACTGTGCGGGTATGAGTGGGGGCCAGTTCTCCCCGTGCACTTCTGTTCTGGCTCTTAACCCTTAGAAGTCATAGAATTCTAAATTTGAACCTGGCCTTGTAGGTTATTAGATAGAAGATAGATATGTAGATAGATGATGATAGATAAATAGAAGCATATCTGTCAAGTCAGGAGGATAGCACACATTTTGTTAGAGGGTATGTTACGGTAGTTTGGCTTATAACTTTTAAATATCTAGACCAGTGGTCAGCAAACTCATTAGTCAGTCAACAGAGCCAAATATCAACAGTACAACGATTGAAATTTCTTTTGAGAGCCACATTTTTTAAACTTAAACTTCTTCTAATGCCACTTCTTCAAAATAGACTCGCCCAGGCTGTGGTATTTTGTGGAAGAGCCACACTCAAGGGGCCAAAGAGCCACATGTGGCTCTAGCCACTATGCATGGGCCTCCATTTGTACTCTTGCCCTGGGCACTGCAAATGGGAAGGGTGGGCCTGACTGCACTGTGAACTATGAGCCCAAGACAAGCCTGTCCTGGGCTCTTTGGCACTCCAACTCATCCCCGCAGCCGTCCCAGGGGCTGTGCCGGAGGGCAGAAGCCCAGCTTGCTCACCTTCTTTGGGTGGTAGTCAGGGGACGTCTTTTGCACGGCGACATTGGTGAGGTGCACATCTGGCAGAGGTTGGTGGTCAAGGATCAGTGTGGACAAGAAGAGTGAATCCTGCTCCATGTAGCCCCCAGGGACCAAACAAAGACCCTTCTTGGGAATTGATGGGGAAGGCTACAAAAACAGCCCAGAGGTCACGTGTGGGCTTTAGAGTCAGATGGGCCTGGGTTCAAATCCTGCCTGATTGTTACTGGCTCCGAGCCCCTGAGCAAGTCACTTAACTCTTCCGAGTCTATTTTCCTACATATTTGATGGGAGCACATAATAGTATATTGGCCTCACAGAATTATTTGAAAGATTAGATAACATTCTACATAGAAGCACCTCTTATAGTGCCAGGTATAGCTGTTATATTATGATTTTTCAACTCAAGAGAACATTTTCTAACAACTAGAGAGACTAAATATAGAACAGCCATCTTGGGATATTCTGAGCTCTCTGTCACGAGAGGGGTTCAGGCTGGGTGGCCACTTTGTAGGAATATTGAAAAAGTGATCCAGCTTTGGGGTGGGGTCAAGATGGCCTTTGAGGTCCCAGCTCTGAGAGTCTGCCTTTTGCTATCATCACCATGGTGACCACCAGTAACGTCGACAACACTGTGCAGCTTACAGAGCATTTCACGCAAATCATCTCATTTGTTCCTCAAATTATTCCCATCTCAAAGAAGAGAACCGGAAGCTCAGAGAGGTTAAGGGACAGCCATTCAGAACACCCCTCCACCAACACCCTCCCTCCCCCACTGCATTTCACCTCATGAAATGACCATAAGGTGTAACGTTCTCCAGGACGGACTGGGAGGTAGAGGTTCTAGGTAACTAACCCAAGGGAAATTCCCCTAAAATTTGTGTCGCTCCCCGTTGGCAGCATGTCGGGCAGAGGAAGGGGGCATCCTTGTTAGCACCATTGTTCCAGAATGTCTTCTTTAGAGATTTCCAAAGACTTTTTTTTTCCACATTTGTCTGAGAATCCTTCTATCTTAATTTCAAAAGAATAAGCACATAACAAACCACTAAATAATAAAAAGAGCCCTTAGGTTTATGGTCAACTGATTTTTGAAAAGTGTGCCAAGGCAGTTCAATGGGGGCAAGCATAGTCTTTTCAACAAATGGGCCAGGACACCTGGATATGCACATGCAAGAGAATAAGGTTGGACCCCTTCCTCATACTATAGACAAAAATTAACTCCAAATGTATTTTGGACCTAAATATAAGAGCTAACACTTTAATTCTCTTAGAGTAAAATATAGAAATAAGCTTGGTTAGTCAGAGCTCCTTAGATGTGACACCAAAAGCATGAGTGACAAAAGAAAGAGTAGATAAGTTGAACTTCATCAGAATTAAAACCTTTTGTGCTTCAGCTATGGCTGGTTGCTCAGTGGTTAGAGCACCAACCTGTGGACCAAAGGGTCGAGGGTTTGATTCCTGGTCAAGGGCACGTACCTCCGTTGCAGGTTTGATCCCCAGCCCCCAGTCAGGACACATGTGGGAGGCAACCAGTCTATATGTCTCTCTCACTTTGATGTTCCTCTCTCTCTCTCTCTCCCCTTCTTCCCTCCCTTCCACTTTCTCTCTAAAGATCAATGGAAAAAATATTCTCGAGTGAGAATTAAAACACACACACACACACACACACACACACACACACACACACACACACTCACACACCCCAAAACAAAAAAACTTTTGTGCTTCAAAGGACTTTATCCAGAAAGTGAAAAGGTGGAGCACAGGATTTTTAGGGCAGTGAAAATACTCTGCATGGTACAATAATGATGGAGACATGTCATTATGCATTTGTCCAAACCCATAGAAGGTACAGCCTTAATGTAAATTATGGACTTCGGGTGATTATGATGTGCCGATGTGGGTTAATGTTGATAACAAGGGGAGGCTATGTGTGTGTGTGTGTGTGGAGGCAGAGTATGTGGGAAATCTCTATACCTTCCTCTCAGTTTTGCTGTGAACAACAACAACAACAAAAAGTCCTTAAAAATAAAGGACAATCCACAAAATGGGAAAGGATATTTGTAAGTCGTGTATCTAAGAAGGAAGTAGTATTAAAAAGTAGGTAAAGAACTCTTACAGCTCAACAATTAAAGAGGCAAATAATCCAATTTAAAAGAGGGCGAAGACTTTGAGTAGACATTTCCCCAAAGAAGATTTACAAATGCCCAACGAGCACATGAAAAGATGTTTAGCTTGTCCAGTGTGGCTCAGTGGTTGAGCATCAACTATGAACCCGGAGGTCAATCAAACCAGGTTCGATTCCTGGTCAGGGCATATGCCCGGGTTTCGGGCTTGGTCCCCAGTGGGGGGGGGGGGGGGCGGGGGGGCGTGCAGGAGGCAGCCAATCAATGATTCTCTCTGATCATTGATATTTATATATCTCTCTCCCTCTCCCTTCCTCCCTGAAATCAATAAAAAATCGAACCCTGACCTCCTGATTCATAGGTCAGCACTCAGCCACTGAGCCACGCCAGCCAGGCTGTTTCTACTTTTTACTATTTCAGTGTTGAGGTGAATGTTTTTGTATTTTGTGTGCATACATTGACTAATTTATGTATACACAATATATGTCAAACTATATTTTTATGCACAATTATAAAAGTCAGGTTAAAAACATGTCTTAATGCTTAGTGATCCAAAGTTGGTTTATTATTTTAAAAGTTGGTGTGTAATATCTGAAGCAAATGTGGCAAAATATTAATATCTATTCGATCTGATGGTAGATGCATGGATTTCTACAGTTATAAAATATTTTTTAAATCTTTCAATATTAAAAGTTAAAAACAATTAGAAGGGGTGGAAAATGACATACAGTCACTCACGGGGGAAACAGCAAAGCCTCCTTAAATAGAAACTAGCGCTGGGCCTTGGTTTGTTTGGTAAGTGCCCGTGATGCCTGGAGATCGGCAAACACTTTGAAATGGGAGAGCGGTGCCCGTCCTTGTCCTCAGTAGCCACTCTGGGCTTGGCACCGTTCTAAGTACATTACCTGCATCATTTAATTTCAATTAAAAACAAAACAAAATGAAAACAAGATGGAAAACAAAAATGAAACTAAAATACATTTGATGGTTTGCATCTGATAAATGCTTGTTAGATTTACAAGAACACACACTCACACACACACACACACACACACACAGGAAATGTTGAAGTTGGTAAAATAGAAAAAAAATTCTCAGGAGGGCCTACTCCCACCCTAAAATGCAGGCAAGGCAAATGCATTACCTTGGACAGACACTTAATCGAATGATGAAATTAAGGCCGAGAGCTGTGAATTGGCTAAAAGCATTAGCTGGATCACCCAAATCAGGAGCTCAGCAGCCTCACCTTCCATTCCCATCTCTCCCATAAGCAGGCAATCCAACCCTGCTGATTTATCTCTGAATATTCCTGTACTGTTTACTCCTTTTTATCTGATGCTCAGGTCTAAAAATCTTAAAAACATTTAAAATATTTTTATTGATTTCCAAGAGGAAGGGAGAGGGAGAGAGAATCATTGATGGACTGCCTCCTATCCCCCACTGGGGATCGAGCCCGCAAACTGGACATGTGCCCTGACAGGGAATTGAGCCATGGCCTGCTGGTTCATAGGTTGATGCTCAACCACTGAGCTACACCGGCCGGGCTTAAAAACATTTTTTTGATGTTGATATTTTAACCAGATAATAGATTCACATGATTCAAAAGTCAAAAGGTATAAGGATGTATATAAGGAAATAGCTCCTTCACACCAGATTATTTCATATCAGTCCATAAAGCATTTCCTCCTTCCTTTTCAACAGCGACCTAGTATTCCATTGTATAAACGAACCCCTCCTCTAGTTGTTTCCTATTCTTTCACTCTCACAAACAAGGTTGTACATACAGTGAATAGCCTTTAAGCCTCCATTTTCCTGCATTGTGAGTGGAACTGCAGGAGAAAGAGCCAGAAGGAGAATTGCTGGGTCAGTCAGAAGGTATGTGCATTTGTCTTTCAATAGACATTTCCCAGATTGCCTCCTATTAAGGCACCAATGTACACTCCCACCAGTAATGTATGTATTCTCCCACCTTGCAACACGGAGTCTTATCAAATCTTTGGTCCCTACCAATTAGATGGGTGCAAATGGCATTGTATTTGAGTGAATGAGTGAACAATGACTAGGCACTGAAGAAAAGGATGTGAAAGGATGCAAACGCTCTCCCAAGGGGCTCAACGTGTCCCCTATGAATACTAATAGACGTGAACATTAGATCCTATGAACACCAACCAAGGCGAATGGCAGGCACAGCACCCATAGGATCACCCAGCAGAACGGTGTAGGATGAGTTGCTCTGAGCGGAGCAGGGCTGCTTTCCTCAGATCACTGGGGCCTCCCACCCCCACAGACTGGGAGCTCCAGAGGGAAGGGACTGGGCCTGTTTCTCCTGCGCCCAGACCAGAACTCGGCATTCAGCAGGCACTCAGCACACATCTGTGGAATGGATGAGCTCTCTCCGGACTGCCAAAGGACAGGAAGGGAAGGGTGCATGGGGGATGGGGAGGCGGGATCCCAGGATACACTGGTCATCAATGCTGCTGAGTGTGAAGCGGGTGTTGGAGAAGCGGGCGAAGCCGTCCCGGTACAGCCAGGCCCGCAGGGGGATGTACTGTGACAGAGGTGGGAGCGGAGGAAGACAAAAAGGAAGGGGAGTAAATACGTGTACTTTCACACTTACTGGCTTTTGTACCTGCTGTTCCCTCCACCTGGTGGGTCCTTCCTTCTTTCCCACATCACCCTTCAAGAATCTGCTCCAATATCAGCTTCCTTTGAGTCTACCCCCCTCTTTCTCTGGGGTGGGGCGGGGGCAAGATGCAGAAGAAAACAAAACAATGGGCTTCTTCTCTGCTCACCCCCACGTGTGACACCCCCACCTCAGGGTGTGTCCATAGCTCCCATTGGACAGTGGGTGAGCTTATCTCCTTATACCCAACATAGAGTAGTGCACCATGAAGGTTTAAATGTTTGTTGAATGAATGGCCTGGCCGGTGTGGCTCAGTGGTTGAGCATGACCCATGAGCCAGGAGGTCATGGTTCAATTCTCGGTCAGAGCACATCCTTGGGTTTCAGGTTCGATCCCCAGTAGGGGGCGTGCAGGAGGCACCTGATTGATGATTTTCTCTCATCACTGATGTTTCTATTTCTCCCTCTCCCTGCCTCTCTCTGAAAACAATAAAAACATTTTTTTTAAATGAATGAATGAATGGGTGCAGGGAGAGAGAAACTCCTTGATTAAGAGACTAGGTTCTGGAACTAGGCTGCCTGGATTCTAATCCCAGCTCTCACTTACCAGCTGTGTGACTCTGAGCAAGTCACTCAACCCCTTGTTATCTGTTTCTTCATCTGTGAAATGAGTAATAGAACCTACCTCCCTGGTTAGTAGAGGACTGAAGAAGATAAAACATGCTAACTATCAGACCTGGGACTTAGTAGGCTCTCAATAAATGTTAGTTGTGGTTACCATAGACCACAGAATGAATAAAAAAGGACACGTGGAGGGCAAATCCAGATGCTGGGGCATCTAAGATGGTAAAATTTAGATCCATTTACCAGCCCCCACCCGCCCTCAGCGGTCCCCCTGCACTCTTCCAGGCAGACAAAGTCAGACACGCTCACACAGGGGCCCCCAGAATGGCTTTTGCCCCCTGTCCCTGAGTCCAGCGGCCCCTTACCCACCGCTGGAGGAGGGCACCTGTCTTACTCACCGACATCACCAGCACGTAGACACGCAGGTCAAACTTGCGGCCTGTGAGGCAAGGAAATGATTCATGTAACAAACACTGATTGTCCGGCACTGTGCTAGGTTTGGGGGATATGGCAGTCGACCCACTGATATGAATCCCAATAAAAAAACACACGAAGTACAGGTGCCTCCCTCGTCCAGGCAGGAGAAACTGCATGACCAGAGGCCCAGGGAGGTCAAAGACCTTGGTCCAAGGGCAGAGTGGAGGGAGATGGGGGGTCAGCAGGGGCCAGGCTATGTGCAATTTTTGGATTTTGGTCCACCCGCCCCGTGGAAAGCCGCTGAAGAGTGTCCAATGCCTCTGGCTCCTGTGTTAGAGGGGAGCAAAGGGGACAGAGCAGCAGCGGGCACCAGGGAGGAGGCCAGCACAGTTGTCCAGGAGAGAGGACAGTGGCAGGACAGGGATGCAGGTGGCCAGACAGATTCAAGAGCTGGGAGCTTAGTGAAGAACCGGATGTGGGAGGGGAAGAGAGGGATAAACCCAGAATGGTCTCTGACTTCTGGCTTAGCAACAAGGGGAGGCTGGGGCTGTATCCCCAGATGGGAGGGCTGGAGAATGAACCAGATGGTGTGGGAGGACAGGGCTGGATTTTAGGCATGTGGGGTTTAAGTAGCTGGGAGATGCTCAGGAGGGAATGCTCAGGACTTGGGATGTAGGGGCACGGTCTCCACAGAAAGCTGGGACAAGCCACAGAGAGAGGGTGGGGACACTGGGGGAGATAGGGGAGGGAGGAGAAGAGGCCCAAGGGCTGCCCTGGAGAAGAACATTATCCAAGGGACTGAGAGGAGGCAAGTGGATGGACAGTATTTAATGATGCCCCTTCAGCACCTGGCCCCTCTCAGATGCTGAGACCCTCCAGGGTCACGCCCCTTCTCACACACAGCCTGACATGCCTGCATTTCACAGACCCCGTGTGGGAAAAGCAGAGGTACCGACGCCCGGGGTATTCTGCAAAGGCTTTATGGGAGGGGACCAGGTTGTGTGAACATAATGAAAACCACTGGGTTGTATGCTCCCACCGGGTGAATTGTGTGGTATGTGAATATATCTCAATAATGCTGTTATTTAAAAACAGGAAAAGAGGGTGTTCGGGCAAAGTGAACAAAGTGAAATAACTTTTCCCAAGGTCACACAGCTCTAAGTGGCAAGGTCAGGATTTGAACTCAGGCAATCTGGCTTCATGGAACCCACAACCATTGACAGACTCACCTCAGGCCCTAGGCCCCTGCAGTTCCCTCTCCCTCCAAATCTACCCACAGGTGACTCCTAGTTGTCATTCAGGTTTCAGTTCACCCGTCACCTCCTCAGAGAGGCCCTCCCTCACTTTCTGTCCCAGCATCCCGCTTCATTTACTTCATAACACTCTGTGGAACTAGCTTATTTGTTTGTTTCTGGTTTAATGCTGTCTGCTCATCTGGGGCATAAGTTGTTTTTAAATGAATGAATGGGTGCAGGAAGAGAGAAACTCCTTGATTAACAGCAGGGTTGACAGCCAGCACTCAGGACAGTGGCTGGCACTGAGTAGGTTCTTTATAAATATCTGTTGGATAAAGGCACAAATGAGTTGGTTCTTGAAAAATGAGGGGAATTTTAGTGAGCCAAGGAGGGAGTGGGAAGGGCATGCCAGGCAGAGGAGTGGCACAGCAATAGCGAGGAGGTGGGAGAGTGCAGGACAGATCTCCATCATTGCATCAAGTCACGCCAGGTGCCAGGCCAAGCCCTCGGTAGGCAGGCTGCTAGTCAAGGCTTGTTGACTGACTGACTGGCTGACCATGCAGTGGGAGAGCAGGGAGCAGAGACAGTCATCTCACCTCCTATCAGATAGGGGTTTTCGATATAACGCTGCGCTACATAATTCTCCACAGGAATTTCTTCTTTCTGGTCATCTGAACATCTTGAGTCCTAGTTATAATAATAATAATAATTATTATTATTAACATTTATTGAGCACATCCTGTGCACTAGGCACTGTCTTAGGCACTCTACTTGGGGTATATCAGTTGATCCTTAAATCAACCTTATAAGGGAAATTCTAATGTCACCCCCATTTTACAGATGAGAAACTGAAACACAGGGAGGGGGAATGACTTGCCCAAGGTGACATGCTGGTCAGTGGCACTGCTGGGAAGTGGACCCACACAGATTGGGTCCAGAACCTGGCATTTAACCCAATAGGGCAGCCACTGGCCATATGTGGCTATGTACATTTAAATGGGTTAAAAGAAAGTGAATTGACATATTACAGCAAGGATGACCTTGAAGAGATCATGCTAAGTGAAAGAAGCCAGACACAAAAGGACGAATATGGTTTGATTCCACTCAAACGAGGTACCTAGATGAATCAAATTCATATAGACAGGAAGTAGAAAAGTGGCCTCCAGGGGCTGGCGGGAGGGGGAAATGGAGAGTTACTGTTTAATGGGTACAGTGTCAGTTGGGGAAGACGAAAACATTCAGAAGATGGTTGGTGGTGCTCGGCCTGTGTAGCTCAGTGATTGAGCATCAACTTATGAACCAGGAGGTCACAGTTCGATTCCCAGTCAGAGTACATGCCCAGGTTGCGGGCTTGATCCCCAGTGGGGGATGTGCAGGAGGCAGCCGATCAATGATTCTCTCTCATCATTCCCCCTCTCCCTTCCTCTCTGAAATTAAAAAAAAAAAAGTTTTTTGGTTTTTTTTTTACAAAGATGGTGATGGTTATACAACAATGTAAAGGGAATTAATGTCACAAAACTGTATACTTAAATATGGTTAAAATAGTAAGTTTTATGTATATTTTACCAGAATAAAAAAAAGAAATAGATTAAAAACCCAGTCCTTCAGTCGCACTAGCCACATTTTTGGCCAAGGTCAACACGTGGCTAGTGGTCACCACATCAGGAAGCACAGGGGTACACTGTGGAAAGTTCCATTGGTCAGTGCTGCCTAGGGCACCACACAGGCCCCAGGGACATGCCTCTCCCTTCTCTGCCTGCTCATTCTTCGCTGGCCAGCCCAGAGCCAAAAGACAGCGATGATCTCACAGACGTGTGCAGCGCCTCAGCCTGCACAGCCCTTGCCCACTCACACTGTTCCCTGCAGAGGAACTTGGTGAGAAAACTGAGGCTCAAAGGCAAGCCTCGCACACTTGGTGAGGTCACACAGCAGACCAGTGGCAGGGAGCCCTGAAACCCAGGGATTCTGGCCCCAAGGGTGGCCCCAAGCTATTTCAACACAGAGGCAGCCAGGCCTGCCCTTTTGGGGACCCGGGCGCCCCCACATATGTACTCACGTGGCTGCCAGAGGGATTGACAGCACTCCGGGCCTGCTGGGCCTCCAAGCTGGTGAGCTTCTTCCCAGCAGTGCCCTGATAGTTTCATGGAAGGAATCAGGACACACGGTGGAGGGAGGAAATTCGTTTATTGAGCACCTGCTGTGAGCCTGCTAGTGCAGTAGGTGCTGGATGTATAGGAGTTTGATCATCTTGCTCCTCTCACCCATCCTGCACTATTACCATCTCTAAGGTTCAGAGGAGTTCAGCAATTTTCCCAAAACCACACAGCTTCTGAGTAGTGGAGGCAAGATTGGAACCAGGATTTCTACTGAATCATGCCTTGGGACATGATGGGGGAAGAGGAACTAGGACCTAGGGGAAGTTAACCAAACTCCCCCCAGCTGGGTAAGCAGGCGGTCCAGGTAATGCAATGTTCTCAGGTTTTAGGCATATTAACTCATTGCATTCTCAGCAGGTACTGTTACTCCCTATCCCTCATTTAGCTGGGCACAGAGAGGTGAAGTAACTTGTCCAAGGTCACACAGCTATTAAGAGGCAAGATCAGCATTTGAACCCAGGCAATCTGATTCCAGAGACTTTGTACCCATGGGAAGACCCATGGGCAGAACTTCTCTGCCAGCCCTTCAAGTTTTCAGGGAGGGAAAGAAAGGCTCCTTGTCCCAGTGAGCACAGAGGGTTTAGGGAGGAAGAGGGAGAGGCAAGCTCACCTTCCTCCAGTCCATGATGTCCTTCAGCTTCCGGAATAGGAAGATGCCCTTCCCCTGGGACCGGGCTACCTGGGGTGGGGTGGATGCAGAAAGGTCAGCATTCAGCTCTTTGTGGTTCCTTGTGTAGCCCTATGCCGGGACCCCTCCCCAGCATTTCTGTCTCCATCTCCCTCGTGGGCCTCCTGCTATCCCCAGAGGAATGGCCCAGCCCAGCCCTGAAGGAGGTGGAACAGGGAAGGTGCTATGCCTGGAAGGAGGGAAAAGCAGAGAGGAAAGTGAGAGACCAGCTTAGCTCACAAAGGCATCAATTGCATGAATAATACAAAAGAGCAGATGATTAAAAACCCATTTCTAACAGTCCTGGGAACATATCATCCAATTCTTTTTTTAGAAATCAATTTGCCTTCCTAATTAGGTTTTCCTTCGGCTAATACTGAAATCAGTCTGCCTTCACTGAATGCCAGCATGGATAATTCATAGCTTCACAGAGTCAAGGGGCTGGGAGAATCTTTAATATCATGCAAAGCACTCAGTACCAGAGGCATTACCTCCTCCTGTGACATCCTCTTCCATGGTCACCTGCCTGGCCTTGCACATCCACAGTGCCAGGGAGCCCATTTGTTGCAGAGTAGCTCTACTAAGCAGTCATCCAAAAGGTATATAGTAGGTGTCTACTGTGTGCTGGGCATTATGCTATAGCAATAACCTCATGAAGTTTTCACAGCCTAACGCGTTTTGAGCTAAATTTTGCCTGCCTGGCTCCGGCCTCTAGGACCCCCTAGGACGAGTCTGATTCCTGGGTCCGTTAGTTATCTTCAGCCACTGAGCAGGTCCCCCCAAGTCATTTTTTCCTCCAGCATAAAGGCCTTTAGAAGAAAAAACTCTCATTTCTCTCTCTTCTCCTCTGAGCATGGCCCCGCTGGCCACTGTGGGGCTCTCTGTACAGTGTTGGGGCAGGCAGAGTTGTCAGGCAGGGCTGTCCAGGTGGTCCCCCTACATGAAGGGCTCCCAGTCATGGGGGCAGTGGGAGCTGAAACCCAGCCTTCTCTGTCTGCTGTGCTGTGCACCCTGGTTCAGGGTTGGGTGTGCCCAGAAGATGGGGCGTCCAAAAGACGGCGGAGCACTATGGTGGCGCAGGGGCAGCAACATGCACAGCTGTTTTGGAAAGCAACTAATAATCAGTGTGCTTCAAGGGCTCCCGAGAGTTCGTGGCCACACAAAAGATTTACATTCACTTCACAGAGGATAATCGATGTAAACCATGAAGGGGCACTCAGCTGCGTCAGTCTTCAGAAAAATGCAAACGAAAACTGCAACATGACACCACTGCACACTCCCTGAGAGTGACTGACAGGGAAGGCAGGCCAGACCAAGTGCTGGGGAGGCTGTGGAGGAACTGGAACTCTCACAGGTGCTGAGAGGAGTGTAGGTTGTTTGGAAACTCTTTGGCAGCATCCACTCAGCTGAACACAGGCACCCCCGGGGCCCAGCAATTCCTCTCCTGGGTGCCGGCGCATGCGCATGGGCACCCACGGGCGTGTGCAGGAACGCCCACGCAGCACAATTCACAATAGCTCCAACCTCAAAACTCCCAAGTAGACAAATATTCACTTAATAGAGCAGTAAACAACGATGGTAAGTCATAATTTACATTTAACCGCACCAATACGGATGAATAACATGAACATGATGCTGAGGGAGAGAAACCAGGCACAGTGTAGCCATACTATGTGATTCCAATTATATAAAGTACAAAAGCAGGCAAACACATCTATGCTCGGAGTGGCCGGGGGATGGTGAGTGGAGAGGGTCTGAGGGGAGCAGTTGGGGGCTGTTAATGCTCTGGGTATGGTCTGGGTACTGGTTATTGGAGTGCGTTCACTTTGTGAAGATTTATCAAGCTATACCCATATAAGGTGGACATGTTCTGTTTTCTTAAACTTCAGTTACCAGTAAAAAGGGTTTTTTTAAAGCTCATAACTTCTGATATACTAGGTGTACTGGTTAATAATGCGGATTTTTTTTCAATAGATGGAGTTACACATATGTTGATATATATGAGATTTGATATGTATGCTATTTTGTTGTATTGCTCCTTCAGATTACCACTGGTTCTGATCGATGGCACACGCACTTTCTGAGCAGTACTTCAAAACAAACAAAGAAGTGAAAAATTGGGTCTCTGAATGGTCTGCCTCAAAACAAGAAAAGTTCTATTGGGACGGTATCCACAAATTACCTGAAAGATGGGGGAAATGTGTAGCTAGCAATGGGCATTATTTTGAATAAAGCACTTTTGATGTTTCTCTTGAAATTACTGTGTTTTCTTTGGATTACAAAATCCACATTTTTAACCGGTTAATAGTTAATCCACATTATTATGGTTAATAATGTGGATTTTGTAATCAAAGAAAACTTCAAGAGAAACATCGAAAGTGCTTTATTCAAAGTAATGTTCATCGATAGCTACACATTTCCCCCATCTTTCAGGTAATTTGTGGATACCGTCCCAATAGAACTTTTCTTGTTTTGAGGCAGACCATTCAGAGACCCAATTTTCCACTTCTTTGTACGTTTTGAAGTGCTGCTCAGAAGTGTGTGTGCCATCGATCAGAACAAGTGGTAATGTGAAGGAGCAAGGTCTGGTGTCTTTAACTAGTTTTGAAGTGTGTGATGGTGCGTTATCATGAAGCAAAATTACTTTGCCATGTCTTCTGGCCCAAATTGATTATTTTGTTGGTAGCGATCAGTATTAACGGTTTCACTTGGTTTTAGAAGCTCATAATACACCACACCTTCCTGATCCCACCAAATGCAGAGCATTGTCTTTTTTCCAAAGCGATTTGGCCTTGCAGTCGATGTTGATCAACCCATGATTTTGTGCATTTGGGATTCTCAAAATTAATCCACTTTTCATCGCCAGTCACAATTCCATGCAAAAAAGACTTTCTTTCGTGCCGTTGAAGTAACATTTTACTGATGACTTTTCAGATTTCCATTTGTCTTTCATTCAGTTGATGTGGCACCCATTTTCCTTCCTTTAAAATTTTTCCCATTTCTTGTAAACGATCAGAAATTGTTTGCTGAGCAACATTTAATCTTTCTGCAAGTTGTTTTTGACACGCATCTTCATCAAGTAATGCTTGTAATTGTTGGTCTTCAAACTTTTTCGGTTGACCTGCACATTCTTTGTCTTTCACATCGAAATCATCACTTTTAAGGCGTTTAAACCAGCGTTCACAAGTATCTTGAGATGGAACATGTTTACCATAAGCTTCCCGAAGTATACCATAACTTTCAGCAGCACTTTTCTTCAAAATAAAGCAATTAATTAAAACTTCCCGCAAATGCTCTTTTTTGGGGCATGAAATTCGACATTTTTAAACATAAAAATATCTATGATGTTAACACCTTCAGAAAATTTTACATGTGAAGTTTTGAAGCTAGTTGTCAATACAACAAAATAGCATACATATCAAATTGCATATACATCAACATATGTGTAACTCCATCTATTGAAAAAAATCCGCATTATTAACCGGTACACCTAGTAGGAACCTTGCCTCCACCGTTGGTTGCCTTCTCCTTCCTTTTCTTCCTGGCTGGCAAACCCACCTCTCACCTTGGAGCTGGAAACACTGGATACCTGTTTTCCCAGCCTCCCTTGCAGCTAGTGGAAACCATGTTTTGGCCAGTGAGACCTACGGAGACATCTGGTTGGAGCTTTGGGGCTTCTGAGAAAGATTTTCCTCCTTGTTAAAAACTTGGGGTTGATGGCTGCGTGGCTCAGTGGTTGAGCGTTGACTTGTGAACCAGGAGGTCACAGTTCGATTCCTGGTCAGGGCATATGCCTGGGTCACAGGCCGATCCCCAGTGTGGGGCTTGCAGGAGGCAGCCGATCAATGATTCTCTTTCATCATTGATGTTTCTCTCTCTCTCCCTCTCCCTTCCTCTCTGAAATCAATAAAAATATATTTTAAAAAAACATTGGGGTTGACAAGGGAGAGGGGGACAGAGGAAGAGGAGGAGAAAAGAGAGAGAGAGGAGGGGGAAAGAAATGTGTATGGAGGGAAATGGGGAAGGAGGAGCAGAGAGGGAGAGAAAGAAATGCTTGGTTTCTTTCCTTCTTTCTTCAAATATTACAGTCTAAGGCAGTGATGGCGAACCTATGACACGCGTGTCAGCACTGACACGTGTAGCCATTTCTGACACGCGGCCGCTGAGGCGGCCGCATGCCAAGGATGAAACATTTGCTGCTCCTGAGGATGAAACATTTGTGACTAGAGTCTTGGAGTTAGTTTTTTCCTCAAAGTGACACACTACCCGAGTTGTGCTCAGTTTTTTGGCGAAGTTTGACACACCAAGCTCAAAAGGTTGCCCATCACTGGTCTAAGGAGATGATGCCTGCTACTGCAGCAGCCATCTCCCACTGATGAGGTGACAAGTCGGATGACACAAAGCCAACACACTGAGGATGCAGAGTGAACAAAGAGAAGGAACCTGGGCTTTTAATGGCATTGTTGAGCACACCCCCAAACCTGGAACTTTCTAGTTTAGCTTTCTTGTTATCTGAGATAATGTAATGGTGTTATTGTTTAAAGAATTGTTAGTAACTAACCTCCTAAGGGAGTAATCCTAAAGAGTGGAAAATAAATTTGCTACATGGTGATATATCTGGGTAGTTAAGACTGGAAATCATCTTAACTCCCGCAGACTGCTATCTCCACCCTCCCCCCCCCCCCCCCCCGCAAAAAAACAAAAAAAGCCACAACAATATTTCAAGCCCCCTGTGTTTTTCCAGAGCCTTGCTACCCCCACCCTCCATCAAAAGGTAAAGTCAATGTCCTCTCCCCTTGAATCTGGGCACGGCTTTAAGACAGTCTCAGCTAACTGAGTATGGCAGAAGCAACGTTGTGTGGCTTCCAATGCTGGGACATAAAAGGCAACACAGCATCCACACAGCTTGCTCTTTGGGGCTGGCCAACTGGGAACCTAGCCACCATGCTGTGAGGAAGCTCAGGTCACATGGAGAGGCCCGCATGGAGGGCGATGGAGCTCCCACCTAGCCAGCCCTCAGGGGACCCGCCCTGGAGGTATCGGAGCAGCCATGAGCCTTTGCTGCCAAGCGCTGCCCAAACGGGAGGCTCATGAGCTAAATAAGACACGATGTTGTTTCAAGCCACTGAGTTGGGGGCTGTAGCAATAGAACCAGAACACTAACTTTAGGAAGATGGTTCATAACAATGGTCAGAGCAGCAGCTAATACTCCTCAGGTGTTTCCTCTGTGCCAGGCCTTACATACATTACTCCTTAAAGCTTTAAAAGAAAAGCCTGTAAGTAGCATTTTATCACCCCCATTTTGCAGTCAAGAAACCCAGGAACAGAGAGGCCAAACACTCTATTCAAGTGACAGCTGCAGGGCAGTTAAATCTGTACCTCACAAGGCTGGCGCTCAGGCACCTCCTGCAAAAGGCCAGGAAGTACCCACGAACGAACATGGTGCGACTTCTGGCAGTATCGATCTTACTTGATGATTTGGGAGGAAAGTATTTTTATAAAAAGATATGTTATTGACTGGAAAACAATATATAGATTATTAGAATAAACAATACTTTCATGTTGCACCACTTGTGGCTACTCACAGCCCTCCACCCCCTGCTGCCCTCTGCCCGGCCCTTGGGGGCCATTCATCATGTGACCGTCATTGTGTGGCGTTTATCTGGTGTAGCAGATGTGGACGGTGGTCTCCCCGGCAACCATTCCCTTTTCCCCCTGCCAACAGAGCCCCATTGGATCACCTCCTCATGGTGGCCCTCCCCTCCAGGGAGGTCTGAGCCCTCCCGGTGGTCCAATGCCCCGGCCATTGGCTCAGACATGGGCCAGCAGGATGCCAGAGGGAGTGTGCTGCAGGGACTTCTGGAAAGTTTGTGTCTTTTTCAAAAGGGACACGAGGCTAGAGTGTTCCTTTATTTCTGTGGCAGGTGGAGGTGTGAGGAGGTGAGGCTAGAGCTGCGGCAGCCATGATGTGCTGAGAGGAGCAGCCAGCCATTGGGATGGGATGGAGGGCCATGTCGAGCTGCTCAGCTAACCATCCCTGGAGCCAACCTGTCATCATAACTTTAAAAGTCTCACACTTTTAAGTTCCAAACCCAAGGGTTTGATCTTACATTCCCTGAGAGTGACAGCCCAGCTCTGTCCCACACCAAGTCTACTGAATCAGACTCCGTGGGAGTGAGGTGCTTTACTAAGCTCTCCAGAAAATTCCCATTCACTCTCAAGTCTGAGAATTACTGCTGTACTCAAAGTGTTGTTCAGGGACCAGCGGCAATGGCAAACTCATTAATTCCATTTACCGATGAGGAAATGGACTGAGAGGGGTTGAGTGACTGCTCAGGGTCATATAGCTCATAAGTGGCAGATACAGGGTTAGAACCCAGGCTAGCCCTGGCCGGTTCGGCTCAGTGGATAGAGTGTCGGCCTGAGGACTGAAGGGTCCCAGGTTCGATTCTGGTCAAGGGCACATGCCCAGGTTGCAGGTTCAATCCCCACTGGGGGACGTGCAGGAGGCAGCCAATCAGTGATTCTCTCTCATCATTGATGTTTCTATCTCTCTCTCCCTCTCCTTTCCTCTCTGAAATCAATAAAAAAAAAAAAAAAATTTAAAAGAAAAGAACCCAGGCTAGTCTGACCAGAAGTACCCACTCTCCACACCTTACACCCGAGACAGGGTGCCTCAGCTACTCAGGAGGGAGAGCAAGTGTGCACACAGACACACACACACACACACACACACACACACACACACACACACACACAGCCAAGATCCCTCCTCTTAATTATAGCCGTAAAGGCCGTGGGCTGGGAAAAGGAATCAACTTAATATTCGAGTGCTCGCTCCCAATTAGCACAAACTATCATTTGAGAGGATAATGCCTGCTGGGAGCTGGAATCCGCAGGGGGGCTGCGGCATTCATCTGCCTAAGCCAGTGATGGGCAACCTTTTGAGCCTGGTATATCAAACTTCGCCAAAAAACTGAGCATAACTCAGGTAGTGTGTCACTTTGAGGAAAAAACATTATTTCGCGATATTTATAGTTTAAATAACATAAATGTATAATTGTTATATATAATTGTATTTAATAAACCAAAAAGTAAATATTTAGTGCTGACACGCGTGTCATAGGTTCGCCATCACTGGCCTAAGCCCTTGTGCTCAGCTGCGCGCCCTCCTCACTGTGCCTCTCAGGCAGGGATGCCAGCCTTCCCGCCAGGGAGAGGATCAGGAGGTCCGGGTAGGTCCTGGCTCAGTCTTCACTCACTGAGCATTTGTGAAAAGCTTGAATAAGTAGGTCTAGGCTCCGCACCTTCACAGTGGGGCTGGTCTAGACCTCCTCCCAAGGACCACGAGACCTGGGCAGTGCGAGAACGCACTTCCCGTCCCCGCCTCGGATTTCCTTTATGGCAGGAAGAGAGGCAGGAATCTGAGCTCCAGCAAGGCCCTGGATTCCCTGCCCTGGTGCCCTGAGGACCCCGTGTACCCCTACCAAACGCTTATTGAGCACCTGTGGTGTACTGGCATTCCCAGCTGCTGGGGCCACACGCGGCGGAGAGGAGGAGATGAAGCTGGCCCCTCAGGCGAGGCAGGCGGTGCGTCTAAGACTGAATTACCAGGCAGGGTCCTGTCCTGAGATGCGCCCTGAAGGATCCCTGCTCGGCTGCCTGGGACACCCCTCCCCCGAGTCCTTGGCACTGGGCACTCACAGGCTTCATGATCCAGGTGATTCCTGGGTTTTTACGGAACTCCTCCACAAACAGGTGGTACTCGCATGGCATCTCAAAGGTTTTGGGGAAGAAGTCGCACTTGGCTGCCTCCAGCTTTCCTGCCTCGCGCTCCAGTTGTTTCCGGAACCGCTTCAGGTTCTTCACCATGTAGTTCTTGCGGGTCAGCTGAGCAGGGGGATGAATGGGCAGGCCGTTAGCCCCACTCCACCTCCAACCCCACCCATCCCAACTGCCCCACTGCCTCCATTGTCTGGCCCACAAAATAACAGTAACTTTTACTAAGCGTAACTTTAGCCTGCTATTCTCTCATTCTCCCCACTTTACAGGTGAGGAAGTGGAGGCTCAGAAAGGTTTTGTCAGTTGCCCAGAGCTTTGCAGCTAACAGGCAGCAGAGCCAGGCTTTGATCCGGGTCTGTCTAACTCCGAAGTTCGTGCTTCTAACCTCTAAGCTATACAAACCTTTTACAATTTCCCACTGCTGGCTTCTCCAGTCTCATCTTTGTGGTCTGGTCCCTCCTGGACCTCCCTCCTATCTCTAGACTCCAAACTGTTCAACTTGTCTCTACCCTGAGATCACCATATGCACTCAAGCATCCTGTTCCTTTGGCCCTTGTGCCCCAAGCCAACCTGACCTTCACATCTCTACTGCTGAAACACCACCCAGCCTGTGACCTCCAACCCCACCCCAAGATGGCCTATTCCTCAGGCCTTAGATCCTTACTCCCTCTCACTAGTTAGCCCATCATATATCTACTGCACATATTGCCCACCTGGCATGCACCCCAAAGTCCCTTACACCTTTCATTCTGGTCCTTGTAACCCCAAACTAGCTCTTGTTCATTGCTACAACCAGTGACAGGCATTGACTGACTCAGTCCCCTCAGCCTACCCAGCTCACCTCGTAGTGGTTTCGGAAGTGACTGATCCGCACGTGTTCATCCATGTAGGTGTGGTCGAAGTTCTCCCGGAGCCAGCTGACGTCACACCAGTAGAAATCCCACTCCCCTTCGCTGGGAGTGGGGTGGGACAAAGGTCATGACCTGAGGACCTCAGCACTGCCGGGAGTCTGGGGCCCAGGGAGGTACAGCTAAGGGGTCAGCAGCAGTGTGTCTATTAGGAGTCTCCAGGAGGTGGCTGTGGGCCGCTGCTGACCACAACCTGCTCTGTTAGGCTAGAATGACAACCAGAGAAACATTCCTACCAAAATCCAGGCTGGTGGTTTCCAGTGAGTTCAGACATTACTTCCTGGCACATATTGGCCAGACTGCTATTCTATAATTATCCCCACTATAATTATCCATGTCAGACAGACACACCCTTCAGATCACAGCCCCCACCACTCCCTGTGGCCTATGACAATCAGCCAGCCTCACCCGATCATGTTACCTGCCTGGGTCTTGGAAGCATCCTGCGGCTGCCACCCCCACGCTCACATTACCAAGCAGTGGAATTAGGTAACATTTGCAAGACCCTTTGAGTTCAAAAGCCCCTCTTCTTACTGAATCCTCAGAGCAGCAGCTCTGGAAGTCACTAGGATCACACCTGGAGCCCGAGGACAAGGATGGGCTTGCTCACCCAGGACATAGCATCAGGATTCACACCCAGGCCTGCCTGACTCCAAATTCTGACCTTATTCTTTACCACCACGACAGGGAGAGGGACAGAAACCAGACTGACCTATGAAATCTGACACCAGAGCTGGGGTGGAGGTGCTTGAAAAAGACGTGAAATAAAATAATACCTCCATGATTACTGCTAAATTTTTAAGTAAAAAATTAGATATAACTGAAGTCCCATGTATCTTCTTTCCTGCCCCAAAGGAAGCTACTAGCCTGAATGTGGTGTGTGTCATTTCTATGAATGCTTTTACAGCTTTACTATGTACATACGTGTGTATTCATCTACAGCACATGACATTGTTTGGCATGTTTTTAAACTTTCTAATAGCTAATACTTATTGCTTGACACTGTTCTAAACACTTTACAAATATTAACTTATTGACCCTCATAGCAATCCTAAGTGTTAGGTTCTAATATTAAGCCCATTTTATAGATGAGAAAACTGAGGCAGAAAGATGTGAAGGAACTCACCCAAGTTCATACAGCCAATAAGTTGCAGAGCTTCTGAGACCAAGCTCTGTGGTTAGAACCACTCCTGACTATTTCCTTTCACAACTTGCTTTTCCACCAACTTTTTGTTTTGGATGAATGAATAAATAATGCATTATTCATCCATTCATCCAACACATATGTGTTGAGGTTATCTTTGTGTTAGAGATGATGTTGGGTGCATTGTTGGGTATAAGACATGGGAGAAACCAAAACAACTGGCCAGGTGGTGCATATAATACCACAGTGAATATTAACAATAAACAAAGAAACAAAAAAAATAACTCTATAATGAGGAATCGTGAAATATGCCAAGAGCAATCCAGTAGGAGGCCATGAGGCAGGGTAGCTGAGGGACCTATGTTGGGTGGAGGCCACCATGTGGAAGTGATAATTCGACTGAGGTCTTAATAGTAAGGATGAGGGAAGGGCAGGAAATGAGGCCCTGAGGTTGGAAAGAACAGGTTCAAGAATGTGAAGAGAGGCCAGAGTCGAGGGAGAAAGGTCATGGATGAGGCTGAAGAGTAGGGCAGGGCCCATAAGCAGTGTTTTGTAGGCCATGGTGCATATTTGGGGTTCTTTTCTAATTCTAAAAGTTCATTCATTTGTACATCATCTTCATGATCATCACAGTCAAGTTGCTCTTAAATCATCCAAGAAGACATTAAACTGCTCAGCAAGGGCAGCAGAGATTCAGGTTTCTTCTACCTTCCCATGCTACCATCCTTAACATGTTGTCCTCATGCTCATCACCCAAAGGTATCACGTCATCTTTCTTGGTGGGAAGCAAGGAAAGAGACAGCTCTGGCCACACCTATTCCAAATACCTGACAGGCTGATTGTCTGACCTGAGACCTCATTCTATCTGGAGATACTAGACCTCAAGTTAGGTCCAAAGGGGTGAGGCCTCACATCCACAGAGCCATGTCTGGTGTAATGGCCCTGGCCTCTGGCCCTTCCTGAGGCAATTTAGGATCAGTCATGAAGCAACCTGCTTCATGGACTCCCACACCATTAGCACCAGACAAACCCTCAAACCATGGAGCAAGGCTGAGGAGGGGCAGTGGACAGCCTGAGCCCACAGAGCAAAACAGGAGAGAGCCCCTTCCTGTACAACACATTCATGTGCCAGTCACCTCACCTTCCTCTAATTCATCCCAAGCCCCTCCCCCACCCTCCATTACACCAGGCAGTGGGAATCCTGGATTCATCCTTTGGCTCATTTGTTCCTTCATTCACTGCGAGGCTGCTTGAATAGGGCAGAAAAGAGGCTGGGACTCTGCAGACAGACTGGGTACAAATCCTAGCACAAGCCCACACAAGCAGAGTAACCTCAAACATGACATTTTTTTTCCCCTTTTGTGTCCAGTTTTCTCATCAGTAAAATGGGGATAATAATGGCACCTACCTGGAAGTTTTGCTGGATAATTCAAAGAGGTTGTGCATGTAAAGTGCTGAAGAGTGTCTAGCAGGCTTAGCTATTGTTATGCAACACATATTTATTGAGCACCATGACAGGGTAGCTGGTTGTCCTCCCCTTTTTCTATAGTAGTAGAAATCCCAACATTTACCATTCTACATTTTCCAGATTCCCTTGCAGCTAGGTGTGGCCACATGGCTAAGTTTCACCCAGTGAAATGGGACTTCTGGGTTGTGTCCTTTAAGGGCAGGGCATGTCTTTTCTTGCTTCCTTCTGAACTATGGCTCTTGGAATGTGGATGTAAGGCTGGAGCTCCACCTGAGACCGTGGAGGAAAAGGGCCTCATTCACAGAAGCACATGGATCCCACATTTCCATACCATCTCTGAACCTCCTACATCTGGACTTCAGTGGGAGAGGTAAGTGAGCTTCCAGTGTGTCAAAGCCTCTTTTACTTTGGGTCTCTGTTACATGCATCCAAACCCTAACCTTAGAAATTAATATTAGCACCTACTATGTGCCAGGCATTGTAAGCGTACTCATCTCAGTATCCTCAGGGCTCAGCATAGAAGAAAAAAACGTAGGCTTAAGTAACTTGTTAAGTAACTTGTCCAAGGTCACAGAAGTAGGAAGTGGCCAGGGGAGAGCAGCCCTGACCTGGACCTGTCATCACTAGATTCCCGCCAGCAGGTCTGTGATGGCTGCACTCCTTGTTTTACAGAGAGCCACAGGACACTGCTAGAACGTGGCAGCGATGAGCCTGGCATATTTAAGGGCAGGGCATGTCTTTTTCTTGCCTCCTTCCGGCCTACGGCTCTTGGAATGTGGCTGTAAGGCTGGAGCTCTGTGACATGGAGCTGTGGAATAACGGAGCTGGGTTTGAATCCCACTCATGTACTCTGTGACCTTAAGCAACTGGCTTAATCAGATATTTCTGGATGTTTATAAGGCTTAAATAAGACAAAGATAGCATCAATAATGTGCCTGACACATGTGGGTGCTAAATAAATGTTGGCCCCTGTCACAGACAAATTGGGACGAGTCCCAGTAACCACCCAGAGGAACTGGGAGAAAAAACAGAGGGAGACAAGGACCTGTGAGGCAAAGGGGAGGAGGGAGGAGGTTGGGGGTGGGGGGTCTTACTCCTTTACTTCCACCCATCCCGGTCTGTGGCGAAGGACATCCATAAGAGTGTTCATAAGAGTGGTCTTGAACCGGATTGATGCTCTCTGCTCTCTGAAAGACAAGGCAACAGGACACTTGCTGAGGATCAACTATTTCTCTAGGATGGTCCAGGGAGAGGAAAAAAAGGGGACGGAAGAAAGGTCAAGTGGCATACCTGGAAATGCCAAAAAGTAGAATGACTGAATTTCAGAATTTAGCATATAACATGCAACATTTAAAATAATCAAATTGAAAATTATAGCATATTTGAATCATTGAAAAATAATAGCAACCATTTTATTCAGTGCCTACTATGCGCCATGCCTAACCCTCATAATTAATGATAAGTATTTGCAAATCCCCTTTTCTGGCGCTCATCCTGAAAGATGGAGCAGATGTGCTTCTCCCTATTCCTTCTGTAAGTACAACTAAAACCCCACGACACTATATAAAAACAAACAAAAGAAGTCTGTAAGACGAATAGAAGGTAGACCAGCTAGGGACTTTAGGACCCAAAGAACAGAAGGGTGGTAAATTTTCTGCGTGGTTTATTTTTCTTTTGCTTTATTTTGCCTCCTAGATCCCAGATGTAAAAACAAAATGTTTAAACAGACAAATACCAAGTGTTCATAAGAATGTGGAGAAACGGTAATTACCCTACAATGCTGATGGGAGTGTAAATTGGATGAACCTTTGGAGAGTAATTTGGCATATTAAAGCCATCAAATAACATTTCATACTCATTAAACTGGCAAAAATCTCAAAGTCCAAGTTCTGGCAACAATGCACTAAAATGGAAATTCCTCCCCTGCTGGTAGAAGGCCCTTTGGAGAACCACGAGGCAGTATTGAGTACAGCTAACTATGCACATACTCTGCACCCAGCAATTCCATCTTAGCCCTATACCCTAGATAGACACCCTACATATGTTCTAAGCAATATTTGTACAGGGGCGTTCCTTAGTAACTGTTAATATTTTGTATGGAACTAACCTGCAGCATATACTGTTGGTGGTCCGCCCTGTCCCTTGGACATTCACATTCCTGCGCATGCCAATCAGAGGGCTTTCCACATCCAGCACCTGTAGCTCTTCGCTGAGGGCTTTTCCTGGCTCTCCAGAGTCTGCTCAGCTAGCTCTTGGAGCAGAACTGAAGTACCAGGGAGTTAACTGCCCTCCCCCAATAGCATATAACCAATGACGACTAGAGTTGATGGATAAGTCCTCCAGCTCTCCCATCACTTAGTTGGGTTAAGTCTGCACTGTGTTCTATGCTTTCTCCTAGGAATCCCAGTGGGATTGAGCCCTACTTCCCCACAGCAAGAACCTGTCAATAATGTACCTTTTATTGGTTTCCTTCCTTTAGCTGACTCACTTCCCTGCCAGTGCTTATAGAAATCACCTTCCAGATAAACGATTTGTCCTCGAATCCTTGGCTCAGGGTTGCTTCTGGAGGAAACCAATACTAAGACACAACCTATATGCCTTTTAACAGGAAGTAGATAAATAACTTGTGGTATACAATGGGACATATGGAGTAGTTAAATGTATCAGACCTACATGCACAAATATGATAAATACTGAAAATATGATTTTGTGTTACAAAAGCAGGATGTGTAATCATCACAGTATAATGCCACTATGCAACGTGTATTCTTAGCCACTCATGCAGCTAGGGGTGTCCATGTCACACAGTTCTGGTCAATAAATTAAATATATAAGGCTGATAAGGAGGGTAGGTTCCTGGGAAGCTTTGTGGGGTTTGTGTGTTTGTTTGTTTTTTGATGTTTTGATGTGTGTGTGTGTGTGTGTGTGTGTGTGAGAGAGAGAGAGAGAGAGAGAGAGAGAGAGAGAGAGAGAGAGAGAAAGAGAGTGGGGAGGGCTTGGGGTAAGTGGGGAAGAGGTATTGTGTCTTCCCTCCCCACTTCTTCCCATCTTGATCATGACCTGAAGGCTGGAGCTGGAGCAGCCACTTGGTGTCCATAAGGAAAGGATCAAGACAGTCACAGAGACACTAGGTCTGACATTGTTGAACTCCTGCACCAGCCCTGCAGATTTTATGTTATGTGAAAAAAAATAAATACAATATTTTAAAGCTGCTATTAGTTGGGTTTCCTGTTACTTGTAGCTAAACACATTTCTAATTGATATCTGCCCTAATAAAATATGTGGGTGGATCCTGTTAACTGACGTGCTCTTTGTTTTGTGGGGAGGAGGAGTGGGTGTATAAATTTAGGGCCAGGATCTAGAACAGAGCTGAACTGCTCTGCATAAGAAAGTGAGAGATTTGACATTGATGGATTGAGTCAGTATGGTGAGAAAGAAGGCAAAGATGGCTGCTGCACGAGAGAAGACCACACGATGGTGGTATAGCCAGGAGGGACTTGGGAGAGAACAAAAATAGATGATGAAATGAAGAATAGAAATATCTAAAACATTTGCCATGGTGTGCACAACGTAAATGACCCCTTCTAACTCCCCACAGAAACATTCAGCAAAGTCTACATTGCTCACTCCTGCTCTGTGCAAATGGATTCTATTTAGGAAGTCTAAAAAGATGCTGAGTTAAAAAGAAGTCTAAAAAGATGCTGAGTCTAAAAAGAACCAGGTTACTGATGCAGAATGAAGCAGAAGATCAGGGTGGAGTTGACATTTGAGTTATCAAGTCAACTTCACATGGTTGTTAAAGGAGGAGGGAAGGCGTAGTTACATATAACATGGGCCCTGGAGTCCAACTTTGCTACTAACTAATCCTATGGTCTTGAGCAAGTTGCATAGCCTCTCTAAGCTTCAGTTTCCCCATCTATAAAGTGGTCACAATAGTAGTATTTACTTCAATTGTGGTAAGGACTCAGTGAGATAATTCAGGTAAAGTGACTAGCCCAGGGCCTACCACATGGTAAATGCTCAATAATTGTTTATTATTATTATTATTATCATCATCATCATCATCATTATCATTATGATTATTAAAGTTAAGAAGGAGGAGTGGGAAGGAAGGAAATTATTTCTGTGTTTATTAAATTGGGTGGGACCACTTACCGTTCTTTTCCCTTTGACAATCCGTAGCCCTTGTAGTTTTGATTCTGCAATGAGAAAGGAAAAGTGATACAACTAGTTTTACACGTCCGCCTTGCCTTCCCAGTTCCACTTCCTGCCAATATTAACATCCTCAAACCATCAGATTCAACACTGTCCAGATCCTCCTGAGACAGTAAGGTCATCCTGGCCAAGTTCTCATTGGTCACCATGTGGCCAGCAACCTGGTCCTTGGAATAAATCCCCAAGTCCCCAAGTCTCACCTCCCTGTAGACTTTCTCCACAGGCATGACCAGTAGAGTGAATACCTAGTTTTCAATGCTCCAAAGGTCCATCCTGAACCCCAGTTTTGAGGGCTGAGCACAGCCATATCTGTGAGAAGACCTTCTACTCTAACCTTGAATGTTTGATTAGATCCATGATTCAGGAGAGAGCTGGGTCAAAGCCTCAGAGAAAAATTAATTTCCTCCACCCAAAATAGACCTTTCAAATTCTCAAAGGGTGGTGGGTATTATTCTGCTTCTACCATACAGCTTGGCCCTCAGCCCTGGTATGACTGAAGGCAGATATGAGAAAAGAAATCAGAACTGGTCTTGTGCAGGATGACCTCTGCAGCTTGGACAGACTTGTCATCTGCATTAGTTTTCTATTACTACATGACAAATAACCACAAACTTAATGACTTAAAACAGTGCAAATTTATATCTCACAATTTATATGGGCCAAGAGTCTGGGCATGGCTTAGCTGGAGCCTCTGCTCAGGTATCACAAAGCCACAATGAAAATGATGACCTGGGTTATGGTTCTCATCCAGGACTTGGGGTCCTCTTCCAAACCATTTAGCAGAATTCAGTTACTTGGGGTTGTGGGACTGAGGTCCCTGTTTACTAGCTAGCCATTGGCTGGGAACTGCTCTCAGCTCCTAGGGAGTGCTGGTCCCCAGAGGCAGTTCACAACATGAATGCTTGCTTTCTTCTAGGCCAATAGGAGCATGTCCTCTGACTTCCAACTCTTGTCCCTTCAAGTTAGCCACAATGGAGTCTCATATAACCTATTGTAATTATGATAGCAACTATCCAATCAAATTGACAGGCTCCGCCCACACTTAAGGGGAGGGAATTACACAAGGTGTGTATGCTGGGGGTAGGAATCTCAGGGGGGCATCTAGAATTCTGCCTACCACACCATTCTACCCCTCAAAGAGCTGTTGTTGGAGGACTAATGGGAGGCTGCTCTACAAAATTGGCAGAAATAAGCTTATCCACAGAAGTAAGTTAAAATCTTATCCCATTCATCCATTCAAGCCCCTCCAACTGCCCCAGAACTAGTTAAGTGTCCTAGTCTTTTTTTATTACATTTTTTATATTCTCTGGTGTTTTCAATTCCATTTTCCATATGTTTACCTAGCTGCTCCAGTCTTTGATTGAAAAACTTTTCATTTCCTCACTGAATTGCATTGGCACTTCTGTCAAAATTCAATTGACTATATATGTGGGTCAATCTCTAGTCTCTATTTTGTTCTATTTACTTATTTGTCTCTCTGAATGTCACTACCACACTGTCTTAATTACTGCTGCTTTCTAGTATATCTGAAATCAGGTGGCATGTCCTCCAAATTTTTTTTCAAGATTGTCTATAATTTGGGGGTCCTTCCATATAAATCAGCTTGCTAATTTCTAAAAAAAATAGTATGTTGGGATTTTTTTTTAAATCTTCACCCAAGGATATTTTCCCATTGCTTTTAGAGTAGAAGGGAGGGGGGAGAGAGAGAGAGAGAGAGAGAAACATCAATGTGAGAGAGACACATCGATTGGTTGCCTCCCAAATGTGCCCTGAGGTGAGGAATGAACCTGCAACCCAGGTAGGTGTCCTTGATCGAGAATCAAACCTTCAACCCTTCAGGTTCTAACCACTGAGCCAGGGCTAGTATTTGGGATTTTGATTGGAACTGCATTAAATCCAAAGATTGTTTTGGGAAGAAATGACATCATAAAGTACTGAGTATTCCAATCCATGAATATGGTCAGAATCTCCATTAATTTAAGTCTTCATTAATTTCTTTCCACATGTTTTCTAGTTTTCAGTGTATGTCGAACATTTTAAATTTTTTCATAGTTATTTGATTTTGTAAATATGTTACATTCTATGACCAAGGAAATTAAGGTTGCAGATGGAATGAAGGTTGCTAACCAACTGACTTTAAAATATTGATTAAACTGGATTATTTGGGATTACCTGGATAGGTCCAATGTAATTACTCATTTTTAGTTGTGAAAGGGAATTAAGGAAAGGAGTTGCCATTCATGAGAGGTGGAACACGGGATAAGAAGCTGGTTGGAGTGGGAAGAGCTAGATTCTAGAGTAACTAATTTATTTCTTTGGGTCTCTCTTTTCTCACTTAAAATGGGGGAGATGGCCTATGAACTCCTAGAGATCAGGATTTCACCTTGTGTCCCCATTGGCCAGCACTGTATTCCACTGGATGGATGGGTGGGTGGTGGGGTGGATGGATGGATGGATGGATGGATGGATGGATGGGTGGATTATGAATGGATGAATGGGTAGGCAAGCGGGAGATGAGGCAAACAAATCTCTAAGAGCTTTTCCAAGTCAGGAAATCCGAAATTCTGAGCTTCCCCCCGAGTCACAGAAATCGCTGAGTACAGTTCGAGTCCTACAGTTTTGTAAATTTCCCGCCAGCCGGTCTGGTTCGGTGGACTCGCGCCGAGACTCCGATGGCGCGCGGCATGCCGGGACTTGTGGTCCTTTCTCTGAATGTATCATTTTTGCTCACTCCATCGGAATCCTTCCGCGAGGACCCTACATTTTTCAATCCCTCCGCAGCTCCCCTCCCTCTCTTTGGGGACGAAGAAAGCGCCAGGGTCCTGCTGCACTCCTACCTTCGGCCGTGACATGACGCGATTCCTCAGGGCCCGATTCAAACCGCCACCTCACCCGGCCGGAGCCTTCGCGTCCTGTTGCCAAGGCGACGGAGGGGGTGGGTGCCCGGATCCGCCGCTCTGATTGGATGGTCCTAGAGAACGCCTTCTGGAGCGGTCGGCCGGTCCCAGAGGCGGGAAGTCACTGCTCGCCCCTGCGGCCCAGACCCCTCCACCACCGCACAGCTCTCCTCTCGGCCCCGCGCCTCCGCAGCGCAGGACACTCCCGGCCAGAGGCCGCCGCGGGCATCCACGGCCCAGGGCCTCTTCCAGCTGAACTTCGCTTGACCTGAGAGCGCCGAGTCTGAAAAGCCAGCTTTTGGAAAATGCAGTGGCCCTATGTTTCCTTACTCCGGCCCTCACTGAGTCACCTGGTCAGTTAGTTGATCAGCTGACAACGCTGCCAGTCACTTGTGCTCTCTCCAGTTATGCCAGCACTCACCTCCACGCCTGCAGTAGCCACCTACCTGACCGGCCTACTAGTGACCTCTGTTGCCCTACCCATTCCGGTTTCATTCTCTGCACAGCAGCCAAAGAGCTCTTTCAAACACAAATCCGATCTTCGTTCTCCCCTGCATATAACCTGAAGTGGCAACTTATTGATCACTGCCCTCTGTACTGGCTCCCTGTCCTCCCCTTCTTCCCCTTCCCACTCCACTACCTGGGGATCTATATACCAATCATAGCTGATTAGGAACTATTTTTTTTAATTTTGTTATTTTTGTATAGCAACAAAAAATATGTTAGGTGGGAATATGTCTAACAAAATGTATGCAAGATATTTCATTAAACAACAAATTCTTATTAAGTATCTACTCTATGTTATGCCCCATTCTTGACTCCGAGATACAGCAGTGAACAAAATCAACAAGCATCTGCCCTTGTGGAGTTTGTATTCTCATAGAGAAAACTGCAAAACATTGAAGGACATTAAAGGAGGCCTGAATAAATGGAGGGATATACCATGTACATGGATGGGAAGACTCAATATCAACATAAAAATGTGTATTTTCCCAAATCCAATCAGGAATTTTGAGAGCTCTTGTCAAACCAAAATAACAAAGTGTATGTGTTGAGGCAGAAGACATCTCCCTGCCTATCAGTCCCAGTATAATGCAGGGAGAGGCAAATATCAAGGGAATACAATGGGCGATTCTAGAAACAGACACTGTGTGTGTGTGTGTGTGTGTGTGTGTGTGTGTGTGTGTGTGTGTGTGTAATAGAGGTGGCATCATAAACTAGTGGGGAAAGGATGGAGGACTCAGTAAATGGCACCAAGGAACTGGCTTTCCTAGGAATGAAAGATAAATGCCTAATTCAAGTGGATTAAATAATAAATATGGCAAACAAATATTTCAGACTAATATATATATATATAACATTTTATTATCTCAGGGTGGAGAAAGAGTTCTTAGATAAGCAGTAATACAGGGTGTCCCAAAAATGTATATATACTTTGATTAATTATTAATTCCAATGGGTTAAATCTGAAAAGAAAAAGCATCAGTTGAGCTATCAGCTGTTATGTGTGTATACATTTTTTGGGACACCCTGTAAAGCACAACTCATAAAAGACAAAACTGATCTATGACTCTCTTGAAATTTAAATTGCCATATAACAGAAGACATTGTAAATTCAATTAAAAGACAAGCTATAGCCTTGGCCGGTGTGGCTCAGTTGGTTGAGTTTCATTGGGTGCACCAAAAGGTTGCCAGGTTTGATTCTGGGTCAGGGCACATGCCCAGGTTGCAGGCTCGATCCCCCCAGTAGAGGGCATGCAGGGGTAGCTGATCAATGTTTCACTCTCACATTGATGTCTCTCTCTCTCTCTCTCTCTCTCTCTCTCTCTCTTTCTCTCTCAAAATCAATTAAAAACCTTTTAAAAATAAAATAAAATACAAGCTACAGACTAGGAGAAAATATCTGCAACATATGTAACAAAGGACTAGTACTCAAAGAACTCCTACAGACCATTAAGAAAGATTCCCCCCAACCTGCAAGAGAAAAGAAAAATGGGTAAAAGATATGAATAAAGAAGTTTCAGCAGAATAGCTAATAAGCAAATTGAGATATGTAAATATAAACAATTATAAGATGTGATTTTATGACCAGCTATATAAAAATAAAAACATATCAATGCCAAGTGTTTATGAGCATATTAGGAAATGGGAACCTTTATATGCTACTGGTATACTCACACTTTGGAAGGCATTTGGCAATATTTTGTAAAGTTGAAAATGCACACACACTGATTTCAGTACTTAAGCACCAACTCTATGCTATTGGCTGTCAGCTCTCCAAATACAGCTATACAACCCATGGACTACCTATCATTTTGCCACAAAAGTGCAACTTGACAACCTTTTCTAAAGAAATTCTCATAGGTCATATGTATAAAGATGTTCTTTGCAACATTCTTTATCATAGTGGAAAATTAATAGAAACTAAATGTCCATTACTAGGGTGATAGATGAATAAAATGGGGTATATTCTAATAACAAAATATTACATCGTGATAAAAATGTAAGATTCAGGTTATATCAATAAGAAAATATCCTCCAGACCTATTTTTGAGTGAATAAAACAAAGTTGTAGAATGATAAATATTTTAAAGGTTACAATTTGTATTAATTACAAACACATATAAAAGCATATTCTATATATTTATGGGTGTATAGGTATTTAAAAAATTAAAATGTGGACTGATAAACTACACACCAAATTCACAATAGTGGCTGCCTCTGGGAAAGAGGAGAGAGGAAAGGGAACGTCAACTACTTCAAGTTTACTTGCAATGTTTTGTTTTATTTAAACAACACACTTGGAGCAAATAGGTCAAAGTATTCTTATCTGGATTTGTTTGTTTTTGGGTTTTGTTTTGTGTGTTTTTTTTCCAAACGAAAAACACACAAGCCATAGTAATGACCGAAAATCAGCACTACCATAGAGGAAGCTTAGGATGCTTTGGGAACACATGACAGTGGGGTCTAACCGATTCTAACTGGGTCCAGCAAAGACTGCTGGGAGGAAATGGGAGTTAGCCTGGAGAAGGGGATGGGAAGAGCATTCCAGGCAGAGGGGATAGCCTGTGCAAAATGAGAAGTCAGAGAGAGGGAAGCCGGTTTGAGGAAGGAAAAACAGATCAACGGCCAGGAAAGAGTGGAGAAGAGGGGAGAGATGAAGATGCTAAACCTGTATGTGTTCGTTTCCTTTTCTACAGATGTGGAAACCGAGCCCTAACAATGGGAATAGAGCCCAGGCCTCCTAACTCCCTGCCAATTGCTCCATGATAATTATAATGGTATGCAGTGTCTCTTTTAGGTACCTTAAATGTGTCCTCTCATAATCTCATTACAGACCGAGAGGGATTTTTTTTTCCTTCCCATTTTACAGATGAGGAAACAGGCCCATAGAAATTAAGAACTTTGCTCAAGGTCACAGTGACATGAGCCAGATTCCACAAGGCCTTGTGTGCTATGCTAAGCAGGTTGGACTTTTTCCTAGGGGTATTGGTGAGTGCATTAGGTTCCTATTGCTGCTGTAATTACCACAAACAACGTGACTTAAAACAATATAAAATGTATTCGTTTACAGTGTTGAGGTCAGAAGTCTGAAATGTGTCTCTCTAACCTAAAGTTAAGGTGGCGGCAGGACTGGGTTCCTTCTGAAGGCTTTGGAGAGAATTGGTTTCCTTGCTTTTCCACCTGCATTTCTTGGCTTATGGCCCCCTTCCATCTTCAAAGCCAGCAATCATACCATTCCTCTGCTCCTGTCATCACATGCCCTCTGACCCTTATTCCCCTGCCTCCCTCTTTCAGTTATAAGGACCCTTGTAATTACATTGGGCCCACCCAAATAGTCCAGGATAATCTTTCCATCCTGTGGTCAGCTGATTAGCAACCTCAATTGCGTCTGTAGCCTTAATTCTCCCTTCCCATGTAACATAACATAGTCACAATTTCTAGGAATTAGAGCATGGACATCTTTGGGGGATCCATTATTTTTTCCACCATAATGTGCCACTGAAGGGTTTTTAGCAAGGAAATGAAAAGATGAGGCCTGCATTTTAGTATCTTTTTATTATTGGCTTTACTAGTATAAAACAGTCACTTCATGACTTATTTACAGCAAATTGGGCTTTGCAACAACTTAACACTTTCTAAGGATAAGCAGTTAATAGTTATTAAATGTGTTCAATCTAATAAGTATATCTGGATGTTTGTTTGTTTCCAGATCTTTTAACCCAATAGAGAGTTCTTTTGTACATGTGACTTGATTATTTTCCCAACAACCAAGTAGGCGTTCAAAAGACTGTTGTAATTTTGCCTTTATGGATGAGGAAACGGACCCGGGGGAATTGGGTTGCCTGCCCAGGTTCACAGAGCTGCTAAGGCCAGGGCCGTGGTGAGGGACTAGTCTTCAGGCCAGTTATGAGCAGTTCTTTATGTCATCCATGGGTAGGGCATTCTGGGAACTCAGGTCAGATATCAGCATGTCTTTGGTGCAATTTTTTTATCTATAATCCGGCATTCAGTAAGGATTTGTTGAATGAATGAATAACTCTGCTTTCACTTCTGTGGCACAGGTGGTGATTTTCAAGGTGGGAAAACCATCACCTCTTGCCCGAGTGGCCACAGTAACCTCCTCCCTGGCCTCTCTGCTTTGCTCTCTAACCCACACTCCAGATAGGAGCCAAAGTGATGGACTTAAGATGTAAATCAGGTGACATGGCTCCCCCAGTTACATCTCCCCATTGGCTTTCCATCATACCGAAAAGAAAACCTAAACCCCCAATATGGCCACACATGATCCTGCACACTCCCCCCCTTCTCTCCTCTCAGCCTAACTCTTACCACCTCCCTCTGGCTTCCTCCCCTCCAGTTCCACTGGCTCTTTCCAAAGGCCAACCTTTTCCCACCTCAGAGCCTCTGCCCATGCTGTCCTTTTTAAAAACTTTTTTTCATTGATTTCAGAAAGGAAGGGAGAGAGAAGAGAGAAAGAAACATTAATGATGAGAGAGAATCATTGATTGGCTGCCTCCTGCAACCCCCCCTCCCCGACTGGTGATTGAGGCCACAACCTGGCATGTGCCGTCACTGGGAATCCAGCGTGACCTCCTGGTCCAAAGGTCAATGCTCAACCACTGAGCCATGCTGGCTGGGCCCCCCACATGCTGTTTTTTCCTGCTGGAAATCTCTCTACTCTCCCCCCCACCCGGCTCCCCACTCCCCACATCTCTTTCTAATCTTTAAATAGCTGGGTCCTTCTTCTATGTCAGGTCTCAACTTTAATGTCACCTATTTAGAGAGGCTTTTTTTCACTTTGGTTTCCTTCATAGAAAAGTGTGACCATTTATAAATGCTTTATTTGTCCACTTGCTTATTTTGTTTGGACACCCTCCCAAACCTGAGGTGTCCAGTCTGTAGTTAGCAGACACATACGGCTATGAGGCGTTTGACATGTGCCTGGTTTGAATCGGGGTGTGCTCAGAGTGTAAAATACACGCTGAATTTTAAAGACTTCATACCATAAAAAAAGATGTAAAATATGTCATTAATAATTTAAAAATACTGACTACATGTTGAAATAATAATACTTTGGCTATATTGGGTTAAAACATCATTAACAACCTGTTTCTTTCTACATTTTTAATGTGAAAACATTTTAAATTACACATTTTAAATTACAAATACTAAAACATTTTAAATTACACACATGACTCACGTTCTATTTCTATTGGGCAGCGCTGTTCTAGACTGTTAGCCAATGGAGATAGGAACTGTTTCCCTTTCCTACCTGTGTGTCCCCAGTACCTACCATGTAGTAGGTTCTTGGTGAGTATTGTTGAATAATTTGGTTTTCATGAGAACTCTGGGCTCAGAGAGCGCTGAGACAGGCAGCCCCGTGTGTGCTGTGAATTTGAGGAGTCAAGAAACACAGAAGCAACGGTTTTCTTTTTCTCCAGCCATTGCATTTCCAACAGGTTCTGTCAACCCTCTGTCCTTATCTGTTCTGACATTCCTCGCATAGTCACCTGCTGCTATAGATGGGGGAGGACAGCTGGTTCCGCTGCTTCTATTTCAGTCGCTTAGGAGGTGTCTGGTCTCCGTCACTTCATGTTCTCCAGCTTTGGTCCTGGGAGCAGAAGGGCTACCCTCAACACCCTGAGACCCACAGAAAGGGGGGCTGGGACGCCAAGGGGGCTTTCCCAGGGCCACCCAGCAGGCCAGAGGGGAATAGGGCCTGGAACCTTGGTCTCCAGAACCACTTTCCAGGACTCTTGCCTCCAGCGACATCCTGTTGTAGTCTCCTTTACTCGGAGGGGCCAGGGGGCTGCAACCCTCCCCTCACCTCCCATTCACCTCTGACTTCTTGGGGGCCCTAAGGACAGGTGTGCCTGGTCCCAGCAGAACTGACCCAAATGGCACCCTCCACATAGAGGTCCAAGTGGTTGGGATGAAGAGATGGGAGGGTCGATGGGAGGATGGATGAATGGATGGAGGATGAATCAGGGAATGAATGAACTGAAGGGTGGGAGACAGATGGCTGTGTGCGTGGGGCAGGAGGATGGCTGGCTGTTAGGATGCCTGCATGGGGAGTGTGGCGGGACCGAGGGTTACAGTTGGAAGGGATTGCCCACTTCTCTCGTCTCAAACAGAATCTGAAGAACACGGGACCCATAGCAAGCAAAGTCCAGCCCCCCATCACTTTTCTGCTGGAAAACCAAGGCCCACGGAGCCAAGTGCTGTGCCCCGGGGCCCGCTGGGAAGTGCGGGCCGAGCGGGAGCTGGGGGCTGGGTCCCCAAGCCCCTGGCTGCGGGCTCCCGCCCCCGCCGGCCCGAGCCTGACGGTGCCAGTGGGCGGGGGGGGAGCGCCTCGCCCCCGCCTCCGGAGGCCTCGGCCCCACGCGGCCCCAACAAGCTGCCGTTGTCCCGTGGGCCCGGGGCCCGGCACACTGGGGCTTTGTCCAGTCCCCCGCCGCGACCCGCGGGAGGGGCCCCCACATGACCAAGGGGGTAGGAGGAGCCTGCGGCGGTGGCAGCGGCGGCGGCTCCATCATTTCCCTCCCTGGCCGGGGGTCGGCGGGCGGTGACGGCGGCTGGGCCGGGCTGGGCGCGGCCGCGGACGCCGGGCCCCCTGCTCCCCGCCAGGCAGCCGGCGCCGGGCCTGGGCCATCGCGGCAGCTGTGACCCGAGCGCTTTCGGGGCTGCCAGCTGGGGGTGCGGCCGGACCCCCGGCCCGGGGATCATGGGGAATGGCATGACTAAGGTAGGTGGGCGGGGACCGCGCAGCCCGCGCCTGCTCGCCCCCCGCCCGGGTCGCTCTGCCCGCCTCTGACCTTCTGGCTCCCGCCGAGTCTCTCTGTGTCTCTGTCTCTTGCTCCCTGTGACTCTGAGATCGTATTTCTGTGTGTCTCCCTGGAGCTGTCTCTCTGGGGCTGTCTCTCTCTCTCTCTCTCTCTCCTTCCCTCCCTCCCTCTCACTTTCCCTCCCTCCCTCTCTCTTTCTCTCTCTCTCTCTCTCTCTCTCTCTCTCTCTCTCTCTCTCTCTCTCTCTCTCTCCTGTCTGTCTCTGTAGCTGCCTTTTCTGTGACTCTTTCTCCCTGTGTCTCTCTGTGGCTCCCTGTCACTCCTAGACTCTCTCTCTCTGACTCCCTTGCCTCTGACTCTGGACTCTCTACCTCCTCCTGTCCCTGCCTTCCCACTCCCTCCTCCTCAGAATTCCCGACCATCCACCCTGTCAAGTCCACCTCCCCCTTCCCTCTCCCTGGTCTTCGTGCCCTCCCTCCTCTTTCCTCCCACCCCCACCCAAGGCAGCCTGCCTGGTGCCCCCTCGTGCCTCCCCAACCCCTCTCACAGGGTCCAGGCCCCCAGAGGGACAGGGCCCCCTCTGTCCTGAGGCTCAGACAGCCTTCATGGGATGGAGAGCGGCTGCGGGCTCCAGCTAACAGGGGTGGGAAGGGCCCTGCTCCCCTACCCCGCTGACCCTGCGGGCTCACCCTGCCTGTCTCCCCTGTAGGTACTTCCTGGACTCTACCTCGGAAACTTCATTGGTGAGCACGGCCCACTCTGCCCCGAGGCCATGGCACTCTGCCTGCCCCAGGCCCATGCCTGCCATTCATGCTCTGGCCCACGCACCTCCTCCTCGGAGGCGCTCAGGAATGGGGCTGGGGGCAGGGAAGTGATGCCAGGCTGGGAGGGGGAAAGAGCTCTCGAGGACTAAGGGGTAGGTACGTGGGTGGGGAAGTGTCTCCAGGGCAAAGGGCTCAGAAGGCTGGACGCTGGGCAAGTCTGCAGGTGCTCGGAGCCTAGCCTCTCCCTCCGCACCAGACCAGCACCTCTAAAGGTGCTGACCCTGAGGTGCGGGCTTGAGGTCTGTTTGCAGAAGTCCTGGAGACTGGGCTGTACCTCAGGAACTCCACTGGTCAGCCCTGCCCACTCTGCCCCAAGGCCTTGGCACTCGCCTGCCCCGGGCCTGTGTTCAGAGACAGGCCGGTCCAGGGTTTGGGGGGCCCGTAGTGAGAAAAGTCACGTCCATCTGCAGAGTCAGAGAAAGCTTCCGAGAGGGAGGGGCATCTGAACTGGGATAGGCCTTCCCCATCACCCTGTCCCCCAACGGCTTAGGTGCCCCCCTCTCATAAGCCCTGACCCCCTCCACCCTGGAGCTACCTCAGCAGCACATGCCACATTGCTTTCTGAGTATTTGGCTAAATAAGGTCCAAATTCCCATGAGGGCAGAAGCCAGGACTGCACATAGTGAGCACTCAGTAAATGTGTTGAGTGAGGATGTGGACAAATGGGGACAGAGGCGATATGTGTCGCATACTTTGATTATAAAAGGTCTGTATATACTGGCAATCCAGCCCCTAGAAATGACCTCTGATAGCATAGGGTGTGGGCCTGCCCCCAGGTCATGTTTCATCTCTTTGTCGATGCAGATACCAGATTTAAAACAAAAATGGAAACCTATTCTGCATGTTGTTCTGTCGCCTATATTTCCCATTTAATAATGTATTGTGGACATCCTTGCACATCAGCACACACAGATCTGCATAGTATTCAAGTATGAATATGCCATTTTTTACCCAGCTCCCTTTTGATGGACATTTAGTTTGTTCCCACTTCTATTTCTGGTGTTGTTACTGTTATAAGCAGCACTGCAGAGAATATCGTCCTCTGTACACAAAACTTCATGTGAACAAACCCTTCTGTAGACCAGATTCCTAGAAGCAGAATTACTGGGTCAAGGCTATGCCGGGAAAGGGTGTTTGCAATGGAAAGAATAGCACGGGGAAGGCGGGGGAGATGCTGGGCTGTTAACTTGGGGGTGCCCCAGAGACAAGACTGAAGCCTAGGGGTGTGGCAGGACCTGTTATGCCAGGAGCAGGAGGTGGCCTAGGAGCCGAGACCAGGCAGAGGGTCCGCCAAGGCGGAGAGGGTGCGGTGAGAAGGAGAGTTGGGCAGGGAGTTGCCTCTCACTTGGCCATCAGGAACACATAAGTCATACCTGCCAGACTGGCTTAAGATTCCTGTTTCTTTCAGATGCCAAAGACCCGGATCAGCTGGGCCGGAATAAGATCACACACATCATCTCCATTCATGAGTCACCTCAGCCTCTGATGCAGGTACTCCTTACCCCCATCCCAGGGCTGTGCATAGATTGGGGAGGGGGCTTCAGATACCCTCCCCCCCGGTGCCCATTTATCATGTACCTACTATGTGCCAGTCCTTTACTGCCTTCCTGACCCCCTGACCCATGCTCTCTCATTTGGTTGAAAACGGGCCTCTTTTACATTAGCATCCCTGTTTGCCAACTGAGGTAAAGTAATTTGCCTAAATTCACACATCCAGGAAGTTGAGCTAGAATTTGAACACAGGCCATCTGGCTCCAGATGCCTCCACTGAGCCATAACAAGGCCCCCACCTGGGCTTCCCACTGCCCAGCTGAATAGATGGCCCCAAATGGATGGTTCTGGGCTCTGTGTTTCGTTGTGGGACCTGGAGCTGTGACTTTGCCTCTCTGGGCCTCTGATCCCTCAGCTCTACCTGCCCCAGGGGGCTGTTGTGAGGGGGCAAATGGGCTGTGGGATGGTGAAGATGCCTGGCACACTGTAAAGCGTGGCTCCCACAGAAGCAGTTGGTGCTGGAATTATCGAGTCCTGGGGAAAAGGAGGTGAGGGTGTTTTGACCCAGAGGAGGAAAGCAGGCAATCCAGACCACATGTGCTGAAGTCAGGAGGCCTGCGTTCACATCTTCACTTACTCTCTCTGTAACCTTGGGTATAGGACCGTGGTCGGCAAACTGTGGCTCTTTGGCCCCTTGAGTGTGGCTCTTCCACAAAATACCACGGCCTGGGCAAGTCTATTTTGAAGAAGTTTAAGTTTAAAAAATTTGGCTCTCAAAAGAAATTTCAATCGTTGTACTGTTGATATTTGGCTCCGTTGACTAATGAGTTTGCCGACCACTGGTAGGACGTCACCTCTCTGAACCTCAGTTGTCTGACCTGTAAAGGGAATTTTATGAGAGTACTGACCTGACTGAATTGTTGCAAGGCACACAATAGGTGCTTAACAATTTACAGCTGATATAATACAAAGTTAATCATACCCATCGCATGAACAGAGACCCTTCCTCCTTATCTGTTAGTCTCAGTCACCCACTGGAGGTAAAGAACTGGGGGTGGGAAAGGGCTCTGAAGATCTGAGATTCAGACCAGGTTCTGTCACAGATTTGCTGTGTGACCTTAGGCAGGATCCTTTCCCTCTCTGGGCCTTAGTTTCCCCATGTGCCTGATTTGATTATTTCTGAGAGCAACATCCAATAATCTATGATTCTCAGTGTCATTCAAAGGAGAACTTTTCAGGTCAATGGAGTCTGATTTTGCTTTATAGTGCAGGCTTGTTTTGAAGTAATTGGAGTACGCAGTCACCAGATTGCATGGGGAAGGTTGTGAAGTCATGAATATATTTACTAATGAAATGACTGCTTGTAAAATGAATCCCTGCTCCAACAGCCCTCCCCTCTTCTCCCAAGCGTCTCTCCTGCTCCACCCATCAGTGAATTTACCAGTCAGAGGTTGATTATGCCCTGCAAATGCAAGGCCAAATGTGTTGCAAATGAAATTGCAAGCCTTGCAAAAGATGCAGGATGGAGTGACCTTGGTGAAAGTGAGTTGCAGAAAAGCTGGACTCTCACATGAAGCCTTTAACAAACGAGGATGTGGCTGGGGTCCCTTAGCCACTGGCCATTGGTGGGCCAGATACCTGAAAAGAGCCATTTGAATATCCAACAATTAAGACAAGTCCTTGAGAAAAGTGACGAGGTTCTTGGAATGTGGGCAAAGATCATCCTTATGAACTTATGTGAAGGTGAAGCATGAAGTGGAGGATGCTGGAACAAGTTTGTTGGAAAAACTAGTGACAATACACTCCTTGATTATTTTCATAATTAGCACAAATGTTATAACCACAATTCGTGAAGTGTAAACTTATTTTCATAATTTTTGTTTCTTTTCAAGAAAATGAAATCTGCCGTGCCCTTCTTACTATGTAATGTTGTAATCCTCCTTTGGAGGGGAGTCACTCTAAGTGGCCCTTTCCTGGCTAAAAGAAAGGTCCCTGGATCCTTTTTATCAGGTTCTTAGAAGGTTCTAGAATCACTGATGGCCAGAGCTGGGAGGTCCTCTTTGAACAGAGAGGACAACTGTGGCCCAGAGAGGGGCAGGAACTGGGCTGGGGTCAGGAGGTGCTTGCGGGCCCAGGCTGGGGTAAGAGGGGCAAACAAGCCCCCCCGCCCCCCGCACTGCCTGTGTGTGTTTTGTACTTTCAGGGCATAACCTACCTTCGCATCCCAGTAGCCGACAACCCTGAGGTACCCATGTAAGTTCCCCGGATGGACCGACCGATGGATAGACAGCTGCCTCCTGTGATGGTGGGAGGGAGGATGGGAAGTGGTGTGAGGGAGAAAAGAGAGGACTCAGACCAGAAAGCTGTCCTGGGACCCCAGCACAGATGGTCACCCAGCCCCAAGTTTGACTCTGTCTCAGCCACGCCTTGGTCTGGGCCCCTGACCAAGACCATTAACCTCCCAGAGCTGAGTCTCTTCTGCTGTGAATTGGAGAAAGTGCCCCGACTCACAGGATCAGCTGCACCAGCGGATTTGGAAAGTCAGGCTCAGCTGGTTCCTGGCCTTGGCGTTAAGATGTCTGGGTTCTGGCCAGGCTTTGCCATCTACTTGCTGTGTGACCTTGGACAAATCACTTCCCTTCTCTGAGAGGGACAGTGGGGGTGTGATCAGCATCAAGGAGGCTTTCCGAGATCAGATGGCATGGGTTGAGGATCTAGGATAAGGCCTGGAGTATAATGGGGGCTCAGAACCCAGGATTTCTGTTCATGTTAGCAGCAGTGCCTCCAGCCTGGGAGGGGCCCGGACAAGGCACCCCTGCCCCTCTGGAATCTTGCTGTCAGCCCCATTGTAGACCATCACTGTTCCCAGTGATTGCAGACCCCCAGAGGAAGGGGACCCCTGTGTCTCCTCCCACCCATTTCCTTTAAAAAATCAAGATTCTCCCTCCCCTGTGAAAACAGGGTCCCCAGGACACATTGGGGAGGTTCTCCGGCCTCTGTAGTGGGATCTGCCATGACTGGCCTCGCTTTATTGTTTCACACACATCCCCAGCTCAAATGACAGCACTGGCCCCTACTCACTGCACGCACTAGCTGACCTAAGCACCCCCAGGCTCTTTGTCTCTTGCCATCCCATAAATGGGGAGGGGGACAACTGGGAGACATCCCCCCAGTGCTCCCTCCCTATTGCTTTCTTTTCTAGCAAAAAGCACTTCAAAGAATGTATCAGCTTCATCCACTGTTGCCGCCTCAACGGGGGGAACTGCCTTGTGCACTGGTGAGTTAAGAGGGGAGCGGGGAGAAAGGAAGTAAGTGACTGTCCTGTACCCCGAACACACACTCATCCTATGGGGAAGGGGGAACGTGTGGCAGATCTTGCCCAGTTGTCACAATGGCTGACCATCTACCGTCCATCTGATAGAAGCTGAAAGGGGGCCTCAAATCAGGGCTCTGTCCTTCACCAGCTGGGAGGCCATGGCCAAATAGCTGTTTCTCCCTGAGACTCAGTTTCCTCATCTGTGAAATGGGGGAAAGAATGCTGACGTGATGGGCTATTGGGAGGGACAGGTGAGGCCATGCAGGTAACCAAATACCCACCAATAGTTCTAGCTCCCTCCCCTCCCCTCTAGGCATTTGAGCCATAGTAGTGCAGGGTAGTGGAGAACCTCAGGCTGGGAGACGGGACCCCCAAGTCTTCCCAGGAGCCCCTAGCCCAGTATAAGTCACTCATTTCATAACTTCTCACTGAGCACTGACCCTATGCTGGAGCCCCAGCCACAGGAACAGCTACCTGCAGCCTTGTCTCTCACCCGCTCTCCCTCCTTCCCCCGCTCAAAATGCACTGGCCATCTCCTTGCTTTCCAAACCCACCAGGCTCCCATCTCCTGGTCTTCCTACATACTGTTCAAGACTCAGCGTGGTGTCACTTCCTTAGGAACAGCTTCCCTCATCCTCCCCCTCCCCCTCTCCCCACTAGATTAATATCTCTTCCTATACCATCTCCTAGCCCCTGGACTCATCTTCTCATCTTCATCATCACCACCTGAAATCGTTTCCCTGGTTAGTGCCTGTCTCCCCCAACCATACTATAAGTATCAGGATGACAGAGACCATCTCTGTTTTACTTCCCACTAGATCCCCAGGATCTGAAAAACAACAGAGGATCAGTAAACATTTATTGAATGAATGAATGAATGAAATGATGTTTCACTCAGGACTTTAATGTGGAGGAATGCCTGGGGATTCTCCAGGCAGAGGGAACAGAATGGGCAAAGGCCTGGAGGTGGGGCGATAGGTCCTGGCAGGTTCCTTGTGGTTGGAGCTCAGGAGGCAAGGGTGGGAGAGTGGAAGTGGGGATGGGTTATCTGGGGGGCACAGAGAAGACTGGGCCTTCCCTGAAGCTTGGGGTGGGGTAATCAGCTTTGCAGGCATCTCTCGAAGCACCACCATCGTGACAGCCTATGTGATGACTGTGACGGGACTAGGCTGGCGGGAAGTGCTTGAAGCCATCAAGTCCACCCGGCCCATTGCTAACCCCAACCCAGGCTTTAGGCAGCAGCTTGAAGAGTTTGGCTGGGGCAGTTCCCGGAAGGTAGGGACTGGGGCAGGGGCTGGGGCAGGGTGGGAGGCTCTTCCCACTGGAGCTGAGCATTGGTTGGAAAGAATTTAGCCCTGGCAGGTTTGCTCAGTGGTTAGGACACCAGCCCATAGATTGAAGGGTCGTGGGCTCAATTACTGGTCAAGGGCATGTACCTGGGTTGTAGGTTTGATCCCCAGCCCTGGTCGAGTCGGGGAGAATGTGGGAGGCAACCAATCGATGTGTGTCTCTCACATCGACGTTTCTCTCTCTCTCTCCCTCTCTCCCCCTCTTCCCTTCCACTCTCTCTAGGAATCAATGGAAAAAATATCCTCGGGTGAGGATTAACAAAAAAAACAAACAAACAAACAAAAAATAATAATTTAGCCTCTGCTTCAGACCTGGCAGAAGATTTTTCTGGGGTCTCAAACGCATGGCCCTGGAGCTAACATAGCCCCCGGGTGTATTTTGTTTGGAGAGCTAGATGTTTTCTATTTCATTTAGAATCTGAATGCCTTTGGGCCAGACTCTGGACCCGACAATTTGATCAGGTCCCACAACTACCAGCTCTACCTGCCTGGAACCCGAAGGGCATTTGAGCGTTTGGGCCCCTTTGGAGACAAGTGTCCACCTCCTACTCTACCCCTGGATCCTTGATGAGGCCAAAGCAGTCCCTTCTCTTTTGCCCAATGGGCAGATGGCACGTGGAGATATCAGGGACTGGGGCTTCCCGGACCACCAGGGAAGAGAGACAGAGAGAGAGAAGCAGCAAGTGCAGGAAGGCGCTCAGCAGGTGGCAGGCTGGCACCCCGAGGCCTGTCTGCAAGGCTTTAGGACAGAGGCAGGCAAAGAAGAGGCCCGGTGTGAGTGGAGTTCTGTGCAGGGGGGAGGGGTTGATGGAGGGTCACTTTGGCAGGTCTGGAAGATGGAGTGTCCTAAAGGAAAGTGGGTTCAGGGAGAGGGAAGGGACTCATGGAGGGGCTCCGTAAGGGGGGATGGGAACGCAGAATGGAGGCTCAGGGGACATTCGGGAAGGGGAGGGGCTTAGCGAGGTGTGGGAAGCTCGCCCAAGGGCAGAAGCTCTAAGGATCGGGGAGGGGACCGGGCCGACGGCCTGGCACCGACCGAACCCCTACATCCCCACCCCAGCTTCGCCGGCAGCTGGAGGAGCGCTTCGGAGAGAGCCCGTTCCGCGACGAGGAGGAGATGCGCTTGCTGCTGCCGCTGTGCAAGCGCTGCCGGCAGGGCTCCGCGACCTCGGCCGCCTCCCCCGCGCCGCAGTCCTCGGCCTCCGAGGGAACCCTGCAGCGCCTGGTGCCGCGGACGCCCCGGGAGGCCCACGGGCCGCTGCCGCTGCTGGCGCGCGTCAAGCAGACTTTCTCCTGCCTCCCGCGGTGCCTGTCCCGCCGAGGCGGCAAGTGAGGATCCCGCCCCTCTTCCTCCTGACGAGTCCCCTGAGGGGGGCTGTCTGGGCCTCCCACGGCCTCCAGGAGGGCCCAGGGCCCGTGGGCGCCCCGCGGCGGCCTGATCCCTGCTCCTGCCCCCGCTGCCCGCCCTGCTTGTCTGCGGTAGCGCGTCCTCCTCCGTCTAGGCTTCTCTGCGTGGGGCCAGCCTGCTGCAGTCACCTGGTGCCTTAGGCCTTGGGTTGGAGGCGGGGGCACGCGGCCCCTCCTCTTAAAGGCGGAGGGAGTGGGGTTGGACGGGCCTGCAGGGTATTAAAGAGACACAGAAGCGGCTTTCCTGAGTGCCTCCCGGTTACTGAGCAAAGGTGGGGCAGCAGGACGCTGCCAGGGGCCGGGGGCCAGCAGGAAACAGGGGCGGGAGGCCCTCTGCATCCCCTGGGGCCCGCGGAGCCTGCCGCCCTGGGTAAAACTGCAGCCCTCTGGGCTGAATTCTGAATGCTGCTCTGACACTCCCCCTCCCCCCACCCCCCATTTCTCCCCAAGCCTTGGTCTCCCTCCTTCTCTTTGAATCCCCTTCCCCTCCCCACTCTCCTCCCTGAGCCCCCTCTTCCTCCTCCAACTCCCCCCCACCCCCTTCCCTATTCACAAATACTAGCTGGTAAATGCCTCCCTCACGCCTGTCCTTTTGCATACACGAGTTCACTTAATCCCGGGGCAGGCAGCTTGCCAGAGGACACACAGCTAGAGTAGGGGCGGGTGGCAGAGGGTTGGTAAGAAGCAGCTCTTTCTGGTTTTGGTGGTTACTGGAGAGGAGGATCCACCCCCAGCCGGTGGGAATGACCCTTCCCACCTAGAGTTTAAAGGCCAGGCAGCCCAATAAAGCAACAAATTGACTTCAAGGATGAGCAGAGGTCATCGGAGCTGCCTTTTCCTAAACTGAAATTAACCCAGAGTTGAGAGGGCTCTGAAATAGCTACAATAATATAGCCACTGGCATGGGGCTCTTACTGTGCACCAAGCACTGTGCCCTCGTGTTGCTGATATTCTGGTGGGAAAGACATCAGATAGATGGATAAACAAAAGGAACGTAAGTCAGGGGGTGAGGGAGTGAACTGTCCTGCTCTCTGGGGAGAAGCATTCCCCGGATGGCTGGACTCAGCAGAGTGCAGGGAGCCTGTGGTATCCTGGCTAATTGGGGGGGTGGATTGGGGGTGTGCCACCATCCACAGGGTTAAAAACACCATTCTAATTCTATCGGTACCTTCCCCGACTTAAACATCTCTGTGGCCACCCATGATCATAGGACAAAGCAAACACCTTGATCTGATGTTCCAGGTCCTTCATGATGCTCCCCCTGCTTCCACCATTACTTTCACCACACTGACTCAACAACAACAATAATACCATCCGTGCATTGACTCTCACTGTGGGCCAGGCCACGTGTTACACATTTTACCTGTATCCCGTTTAATCCTCCAGCATCCCTAGGAGGGAACCCTCGGTGCCCAAGGTCAGCAGCTTGCACGTGGTGGGGCCGTGATTTGAATCCAGGCAGCCTGGCTGTGGACCCCGCCCTCCTAATTCCTACACCTCTGCCACGTAGGCAAATGAAGGGACTGTCTGACACGCCAAAGGCCTCTGCTTTGATGCAATTATTTTGTATTATTTAAGTATTTTTGGATTCAATCATGTGAAATGCTTTATGCCCCCTAGGAGGCCTTCAGGCCCGAGTTTGAATCCTGGCTATGGCTAGAAGTGTCCGAACTGGGCGGCTGCTGGAATGTGGGGACAGAGGGTGGGGAGTAAGAAGGCCCCTCTGACAGGTTCACATGAAGGACAGTGCTACCAGCCTCCGGTCATACTGGCTGGGCACCCAGCCCTGCACTCACTGCAGGTGGGGGGGGGGGTCCTCTCCTGGAGCCTTATTTCCCCGTGTACACAGCGAGGCGGGGAACAGTCTGAGCTACTTGACCTCTTTCAGATCGCAAACCCCCGGTGACAATTTTTTTAAAAATATATTTTATTGATTTTTTACAGAAAGGAAGAGAGAGGGATAGAGAGCTAGAAACATCGATGAGAGAGAAACATCGATCAGCTGCCTCTTGCACACCCCCTACTGGGGATGTGCCCGCAACCAAGGTACATGCCCTTGACCGGAATCGAACCTGGGACCCTTGAGTCCGAAGGCCGACGCTCTATCCACTGAGCCAAACCGGTTTCGGCCCCGGTGACAATTTAATGAAAGATACAAACTAGAAAAATGCAGAGACATTCAGGGGGATCACAGGCCCCACCAGGAATCCCTAGGCTCCAGCGATAGCTGTGGTTTAGGCTCCTGGGCTCCCGGGACAGAGAGACACAGGTTTGGGTCCTGGCTGCCCCACCTGTTAGCCCTGAGACCGTGTTACAGGGCTTTCACCGCTCTGAGCTTCAGTCTTCTTTACCAGAAAAGAGGTAGTTATACTAATCTCACACGCTGTCTCAAGAACCAGCCCAAGCCACTGCAGGAAGGCTCTCGCAGGCCGCACGGTGGTGGGCATCCATAAAGGGGGACGCCCAGGTTTAAGGAAATCGCTCTCCACGTGTGGCCCATGGACCCGCTGGATCAGAATCGCGTTCTACAAGTCTGGGGTGGACTTAGCTTGAGAAGCACTGCACCTTTCCAGCCTCTACGGGCCAGGTTCTGCAAAGGGACCGACGGCTTTCTGGCCGGCTGGGAAGAGCAGAAACAGGTGCAGCGGTGGGGCCAGGGACGCTAGGTGCCTGTGGCCCCCCCTCCTCCCCCCACCACCCCTGGGAACGGGCAGAGCCCTGGCTGGCCCACGCCTTGCCCCCAATGGGCCTTGGCGTCCCTGGCCCCTCTAGCTGACCTCTGCTCGAGGCCCCACGCCCTCTGGGCCAGGCTACACGGGGAGGGACCAAAGCAAAGGGCCTTCCGGGAGGGGGGACAGAAAGGAAAGTGAAACCTGGCCGGCCAGACTTTCGCTTTCTCTGCTTCCACGCGCCACCCAGGTGGCCCCGCTGTCGCCCTTCGCGCTGGGGGCCCGGTCGCTGCGGGCCCAGAGCTGCCCCCCAGCACTGCGTCCCCGATGGCCGGCGACCCCTGGCGGAGGGAGGAAGGAAAGGTCCCCGATGGCGATGGCGGACGACCCACGGCGGGGGCCGGGGGTCCCCTGCGTCTCCGTGACTGGCTGCTGTTGCAGATCGAGAGCGGGAGCTACCCGGGGTTGCGCTGGGAGGACGAGGGCAAGACCCTCTTCCGCATCCCCTGGAAGCACGCAGCCAAGCAGGGGTACCAGGCGCAGCAGGACGCGGCGCTCTTCAGGGTAAGGGGCGGGGGCCAGCCGGCCTGGCAGGGAGGGCTGTGGACCAGCACGGCCCCGACCCCTCGAGCACCTGGGCCACTGGCTCGGCCCTTAGCCTCAGTCGTCTCTAGTGGCCTCCACAGATGGGAGGCCCTCAGACCCCCTCTGAAAACAGAACCCCCACGTCTCAGGGGGCCTCTCCTCCCTCTCCACTGCGTGAAATGAGATGGGAACCCCTTCCGCCCCGCCCCCCCAGCTTGGGGACATTTTGTGTGCTTCCCAGCACCAGCCCTTCTCAGGGACCTACCCGTCCAGGGATGCCCTCCCTTTCTTCCGTCATCATTAACTTCCTCCCAGCTGGCGCTTTCCCATCACACTTAAGGCCCAGAATCTCTCCTGTAAGCAATAAGGAACCAGCCAACCACGTATCAGGCGGCCACCAGCACCCCAAACACCGCGCTGTCTCTAGCTCCCGATCCTCTGGTCTCCCCATCTCCTGGAAAAAGGCTCCTGGCCACCAACTCCCTCGCTCACAGCCCCCCCAATTCCTTCTCTCCCTCCTCTGCCCCTTCTGGCTTCTGTCCCTCCTGCTAATGTTGTTAGGTGCCAAATCTAAGGTTGCCATCACTGTCATCTTCTTTGACCCCTGGGGAGGGGCGTGTCTGGAACTGGAGCACCCTCCCTCCTCCTTGAAACACACTCGCTTGGTTTCCAGAATCTCTGCCTCCCCTCACACACACACCCTGCCCTCCATTTTTCTCTGACCTACCTTCATGGCCCCTGCTTCTCAGCCTCCAAGCCCTCCTCTCCCGTTTTGGGGCTCTCAGCATCCACTCCTGGACCTTCCTCTTCATGTCCCATCCTCCCCTTCCACAGCCTCAGCATGGAGCCCCCAGCCTGTTGGTCTCATAGTCCCCAGACCTCTCAAACTCAGCATCTCCTCAACACCACGCTCATCTGCTTGCCCCTGCAAGCATCCGTTTCTCGAAATGGAATATTGCACACGTTGCCACCCAGACCCCAGAGCCAGGGCCCTGAACCCTGGCATCCTTCCTCCCTCCCAATCTCATTCTACTCCTCTCCCAAGGCCTGCTGGCTCTTCCCACAGAACCTTCTTCCATCCATGGACTTGGACCCATTCTGCACATCTCTCACCAGGACATCTGCTGTGGCCTCCTTGAACTCCCTGGTTTCCCCCCCGTCTCTCAGCTGTCCCCTCAGTCCTCCAAAGGGATCTTTCTAAATGTAAATCTCGCCTTGCTGCTCCCCTACTCAGAATCCTTCCGTAGCTCTGCATTGCCCTTGTGATAAAGTCTCAACTCTTTATCATGGCCTCAAGGCCCTGGAGGAACTGCTCATCCCTGCCCTCATCTCTCCACTCCCTCCCCTCCCCAACGGTGGACCCAGCCTGAGAGTCCTTTCAGTTTCCAAATGCTTCCTGGCTCTCTCACCACTGCACCTTGGCACCTGCTGTTCCCTCTGCTGGAGCACCTCTCCTCTTCCGTGTTTACCTGGCCAACTGGCTCAGCTTAAACGCTTCTTCCTCAAGAGTCTTCCCCGATGCATTCATTGAATGCGTTTTTTAAGTCTAACTCAGTGCTTCTCCCACTTCATCCCTGATTCCTTCGGCTTCCACCACTGAAACCACTTTCCCTACGAATTGTAAGTGCCTTGGTGACACCGAGCAACGGAGCCTGGCACACAGTAGGTGCTCAGTAAGAGTTTAAGTGTTTGCATGGCCTTCTGTGCTGCTGTTCAGAGGAGAGAGATTCTGCAGGCTGGCCCTCCCCATCCTTCTGGCTGCTTCGAACATCCCTCAACCCACCACTGACACACACGTGACTCCCTGGCTTCACACCTTCCTGGTGCCCAAAGCCAGGGAATGAAGCTTGGCCTTTGCGGACATTCGTGACCCAGCTTCAGCCTGTCTCTTCCTTGGTTCCTCTCCACCTTTCCCCCACCACACACATTATTTGTGGATTTCATGTTCGCAAATTCACTCACTCGCTGAAATTTGTAACCCCCACATCAATACCCAGGCACTGTTGTGGCCGCTTACAGACACCTGCAGACGAGTGAACAACCTAAGTCCCTGGACGTGCACATTCCCAGCTGAGGTTGAACAGGTGACGCTCTGCCTTCTTGTTTTCAGCCCTCATGCTATAAACAAATGTCCTTTTTGCCGTCTACTTAGTGCCACATGTTAAATATTTTTGTGCTCTTTTTAAAAATATTTTTATTGATTTTTAGAGAGAGAAAGAGAGAGAGAAGAAGAAGAAGAAGAAGAAGAAGAAGAAGAAGAAGAAAGAGAGAGGAGAGAGAGAGAGAGAGAGAGAGAGAGAGAGAATACATGGATCAGCTGCCTCCTGCACACCTCCTACCAGGGACTGAGCCTGCAACCCCCACATGTGGAGATGGAGAAGCCCTCAGGGGCCATCAGGACTGGCATCAGGGCACCAGCAGTGGGTGCAAGCAGCGGCTCTGGCTGGCCCCGATTGCCCCTCAGGAGCAGGAGGAGGTGGAGAAGCCCTGAGGGGTGATGGGGCTGGCGCCGGGTGCCAACAGTGGGTGAGAGCGCCAGGCAGGACTGTGGCGTGGGAGCAAAGAATTTTCAGTAACCACCAGAGGCTCGCCTTGGTCTGGTGCCCCCCTCACCTGCTCCACCATCCCGCCTAGGCCGATGCCCACCATGTTCTGTGCGTGCTCCCTGGTGGTCAGTGCACATAATAGTGACAGGTTGTTCGGTTGTTCCACCGTTCAGTCTATTTGCATATTAGGGTTTTATATATATAGATAAGGTATCCTGTGGAAATACACACAAAACAAAGTTATTGATCACTTAATGAAAATGCTTCTAGATGCTGCCTAGACTCTATAGTGGATATCCATCACACACACACACACACACACACACACACACACACACACACACTGGCCCAGGGATGGACATAGCACCACAGTATTCCTGCAGTAGCTATCCCGGGCCCTTCATGAGCCTCTGTGAGAACTCCTTTTGAATTGGAATTTCTACTCACAGGGTATGTTTCTACTTTATTTAACTAGGCATGCCAGATGACCTGCACCCATTCCATGCCCATCAACTCTGCCCACATCGCAACCAACTCCTGACATTATCCAACTGGCTAAATTTTGTCAGCTTACAAGTGATATCTCTATGTTTATTTGCATTTCTCTAACACTAATGCATTTAAATACTCATATGTTCATGGGCTTATGGTTTCCTTTTCTGTAAATCATTCATTCTTGTAGACTTGCAGAAGTTTTTTATATGTTCCAGATTTAGCCCATTGCTAATTTCAAACATGGTCCATTTGTTTTGCCTTATGGTTCATGCCTTTGAAGGTTTGTTCCCAAGCACTCTCTGCTCCTAGAAGGTTTTCTCCTACATTATCTCCTATTAATTTCATAAGTTTACCTCTTACTTTTGGTTTGTTTATCTTCTGGAGTCCACTCTTTGTATGTGGCAATAGGTTAAGATTTAATTTCATGGTTCTCCAGATAGCAACTCACCACATTATTTTATATCCTGTCATCCTATTTCTTTTTTATTTATCACAATCCATAATTTGGAATATAGCTATTACCATTGAGCTGTCTTTTCCCATCAGACTGGAGCTCCTTGAGAGCAGGGACTATGTCTGTCTTGCTCCCCATTCAGTTCCTAACTCGGGCCTGACACATAGTAGGAGCTCAAGGAATATGGGCTAGATGGAGGAAGGGAGGAAAGAAGAAAGGAAAGGATGGAGAGGTGAAGGGACAAATGGTCAGAGGGAGAGAGAGAAGGGTTGGAGGCAAGGGAGGCCCTCATTCTTTTTTGTAACACCAGTCCCCCCACCCCAGGATATTCCTGCCCAAATACCCTTGCTCATCCCCAGGCCTGGGCCATATACAAGGGCAAGCACCTGGAGGGCACTGACAAGGAGGACCCCTCTACCTGGAAGACACGGCTTCGCTGCGCTCTCAACAAGAGTGTGGACTTCCGTGAGGTGCGTGAGCGCAGCCAGCTGGACATCTCCAACCCCTACAAGGTCTACCAGATTGTGTCGGACAGTGCCCATGGCCCAGGTACCATCTTGCCCCTGGAGGTAGTGGCCAAGAATGGCTCTCTGGGCAATAAGTACCTCATTTTGCACATCATAAAATGGGAAATGGTGGGCTTATTGAGCTTAAACTCATGGGCAGTTAAACAGAGAAGGACCCTTAGACCAACCACTTAATCTCCCCATGTGAAAAGGAGGAAACTTAGGCCCAGAGAGAGGTGGGTCTTGCCTGAGATTATGCAGTGAGCTGGGGTACTCGGTCTGGGATCATCTCAGTTGAGGGGGTTCCCCTTGGGGCCCAGGAAACAATAGTCTATCTCTTACCCCATCTAGCTACCAGGGCTCGTGCTTCCTCTGAAGAGGAGGGCGTTCTCCAGAGCCAGCAGGAGCCCCTTAGAGAAGTGATGGAGCCCGCCTGCAGGACAGACCAGGTCAGTGTGTCTCCTGCAGCCCTCCAGCCTTGCCAGCTGTCACCTTTTACCCAAACACCCTCTCAATGTCTCCAGCACATGCTCTTACCCCCTCCATGCCCACCCTTCCCATCAGCTCTACTTCACCTCTGCCATCACTTTCAACTCCATCATTCTATTCACTTTGCCTCCATCATCTCTAGCTCCCTCACTGTTCCCATCACCTCCATCATCTTCAGCTCCATCACTGTCTGCATCAACGCTATTTTCTCCAAGCTTACTCCCTGACCCCTATCATCAGTGGGTCCATTACTCTGACCCCAGTCACCCCATGATATCCAGTTCTACTACTGAATTCCCTTCACTGTCATCACCTGTAGCTCTCTCACCCCATCATCTCCATCTCTATCACTGTCTGTATCACCCCTACCATCTCCACCCCATCACTTCTCCCCCATCATCAGTGGTTCATTTTTCTGTCCCCATTCCCCCATCAGTCTGATCCATTCCACTCTCTCGTACTCCTATCGGCATCCATTCCGTCACTCTGTCCCGCTATCTCTATCACTTCTGTTCCCCATTCACTCCTAGCACTTTCCCCCTATCATAGTGAGCTTCATCTCTGACCCCATCACCTCCAACAACCCCGTCAACTCTCTTTTCACCTCTATGGGGAAAAGGTCTTAAGCTCTGAAACCTCAAATTCCTGTCAACCCCAGGGGACCTTCAATCTACCCAGACCTCCCTCTGCCCCACGGCAGACGGTCTGGGAGCTCCTCTCCCCGCCTCACTACTCTCTCTCCTGGTGCTCAGGCTGGCTCCGGATTAGCCACGGAGGATGAGAACAGGGAGCAGCCCCCCAGGCTGGCCCAGCAGGGCTCATTGGCACCAGCTGCCTTGCTCCTAGGCCCTCTGGCTGACCACAGTAAGTACTGGGTTTCCTCACCCAGCCCTGCATCCTCCCTGGCCTCCTGCAGGACCTTGATCTCAGGGTCAAGGAACACGGGGTGAGGTGGTGCCTGAGTGCTTTCCCTCCTTCCCCAGGGTACCAGGCACCGGACCCCTCCCGCTTCCGGAGCCCTTTGCCCTCTGAGGACTTCAGCAACCCCGGTAAGGAATCTAGAGGCTCTCCCGCTGGCCACCTGCAGGCGGGGGGCTGGGGCCAGTGAGCCTCTGTCTCCCCACAGTCCCCAGCCCAGACTCCCACTAACCAGCTAGCTTTTGCTGAGGGCTTCGTCTCTCCCGGGCATCCTTCCAAGTTCTCCCCACAGTCCTGAGAGAGCGATCCTGCCACCACCCCCATTTTACAGATGCAGAGCCAGACACAGGTGAGGGACCTTGCCCAAGGTCACACAGCGAGCAACTGGGGACGTTCCTAACAGCTCCTAAGTGCCAGAGAGAGAGGAGAAGCCCAGGGCCTGGCTGCAGAGCCCACAGCCCTAACCACTGAACACCGCTGGCTCCTCACAGGGGAGGCTGCTGCGTTGTTGTTATTTCCACCAGCATTCATGGATTTGCTGGGCAGAGGGCCTCCGGGTGACGCCCCAGTGTACAGACAGGCCCGGCTCTGCTTTTGAAGCTCAACTCGCATTCCGTTTATACTGGAAGCGGCAGTTACTTACCACCGCCGCCACTGCTGGGATGATTGCTCTCTCTTGTGGGGAGGACCCGCCGAACTTCCTGAGGCGGGGGATGGAGGGGGGCGGAGGGGAGCGCCTCAGGGTCCCCTGCCCTGCGGAGGGGTGAGATGCGGGGGAGGAGGGAGCTGGCGCCACCCTCACCTGGCGCGCCTCCGGTCCCCTCCCCGCAGATTGCTGGCTGCACGTGCGGCTGTTCTACGGCGCGGAGCTGGTGCGTGAAGCCACCGCGCGCACCGCCGAGGGCTGCCGCCTGGGCCCGCGCGCAGCCGCGGTCGACTCCGCCGCGGAGCGCCTCCTGGGGCCGCCACGCGAGGCACAGGTTCGCTTCCCGGAGCCGCCGCCCGGAGCCCGCGTGCTGCGCCGCCTGCTGCCGCACCTGGAGCGCGGCGTGCTGCTGTGGGTGGCGCCCGAGGGCGTGTTCGCCAAGCGCCTGTGCCAGGGCCGCGTGTACTGGCGCGGCCCGCTCGCCCCGCACCGCGCGCAGCCCAACAAGTTGGAGCGCGAGCGCACCTGCCAGCTGCTGGACACGCGCCGCTTCCTCGCAGGTAGGTTGAGAAGGTGGGGCCGGGGTGGCTGGACACAAGGGTGGGCAAAGGGGTGTGGGCAGAGGGGAGTGGGCACACCAGGTGTGGGGCAGGGGAATGGGCTTCAGGATGCGGGGCATGGGGTGGACATAGAAACAAAGGACCTGGCACGGAAGTACTGGGAGTGGGAACAGATCTGGGCATCAGGAGAGCTGGGCACAGATATTGATGTAAACATATGGGAGATATAGGCGGGAACAGGCTTGGGGCATTGGGGGGGCATACACAGAGGCGTGGGCAGGTGTGTTGTCATAGGGCAGGGTGCTAGGCGTAGGGTGGGCAATGGGGCACTGGGCACAAGATAGGCATAGGTGAGTGGCAATGGGCATGGATGGGCATAAAGGCAGAGCAGTGAGCATAGGGGCACAAGGCATGGGGCATGAGCACTGGAAGTGGGCACGGATGTGGGACATGAAACGTGGAAGTGGGCATAGGGCATGGGTGTGCACAACGGGGATGTGGGCTCATAGGACATGCGCATGGGATATGAGCGCAAGGTGGGCACCAGGTGGGACGTCCCATCTTGGCCCAGCCCCGACAGTCTCGGTGCCCGCAGAACTGCGGGCCCACCTGCAGGACGGCCGCCCGGAGCCCGAGTACCAGATCCGTCTGTGCTTCGGCGAGGAGTACCCGGGCCCCCCGGACCAGCCCCAGGAGCGGCTCCTCATGGCCCACGTGAGTCACCTCCCCACTCCAGTCCCCACACCCTCCAGTCCCCTCCTCACAGCCCCTCACTGCTCCCTCTAGTCCCAGCTCTGCCCCTGGCCTGCTATATGACCCTCTGGTCTGTATGACCCAGCATGTAAAAAGTGTGGGGGGGAGGGGCCATCATTAGGCTGTCACTCCCCACAGGAGCATAGAAGGTGGGGAACGGAGAAAGTCGGCTCATTGCCTCCCCTCCCCCTGCAGGTGGAGCCAGTCTTTGCCCGAGAGCTCCTCCTGCACGCGAAGCACCACCACCACAGGGCCCCGGGCGCCAGGCCCCAGTCCCCACATCCCTGATGGCATCACTCACTTGGTGACACACCTGAGCCAGCCCTAAGCAGCTGCTTCCTCCTCATACCTTCTAAAGTCACCCCCCACCAACAGGATGCAGATCCCACCCCAGCTCTGCCCAAACTGAGCCAGCGGACTTGGGCCTTCCCCACCCCCCACCGATCATGGCCTTCAACCTCTGAGCTGAGGAGCTGTAGCCCTGGAACGCAGTGTGTAGGTGGATGGCCTCTAGGCTGGGCCCGGGGTGTCGGGCGGAAACTGAACTGGACCTTGAGATTCCAGAAACAGCAATTAGAGCAGAAGAGATAAGACTTCGTCTCTTTGTTGAGAGCCCAACATGCCCATAACGGTTCATCTAAAGCAGACCTTACCTGCGATTGATCCATGATAAGCTTTGCTTAAAGCTGAGTTTACCTCTAAGGGGCTCTGAGTTTCCAGACTCTTCCTCCTACCTGGGTTTGGGGTGAGGGGAGGAGGTCCCAAAACAGAGGACTTGGCCTGACCCTGGGACTTTGGATGCTAACCACTAAACCACCAACATCCGGAGACACTTTCTTTGGAGAAACTGAGTCAGGCCCCCCAAACAGAGCCCTGGGGCAGAAGACAAAGTGGGAACTAGGAGGAGTCCAGCCCCTCCCCAAGCCCCTTCAGACTCTACAAACTGTAAGTTGTAGGAAATCCCTGAGATTGGGAGGGAGCCCCTCAACCATGAGGGCAGTTGACCCTGCTTTGTCAGTAAGTCACTACTTTCTGCCCCTTTCCTGATTTCCGACTTGAAAGGGCTGCTTTTGCAGGTGGCATCATAATAAATCTCTTTTAGTGAGACATTAATACGTCACATGTTGCCCGGATGGCGTGGCTCAATGGTTGAGTGTGGACCTATGAACCAGGAGGTCACAGTTTGATTCCTGGTCAGGGCACATGCCTGGGTTGTGGGCTCGATCCCCAGTGTGGGGCGTGCAGGAGGCAGCCGATCAACGATTCTCTCTCATCACTGATGTTTCTATCGCTCTCTCTCCCTCTCCCTTCCTCTCTGAAACAAATAAAAAAATATATTTTAAAAAAATAAGTGACTGCCCTAACCGGCTTGGCTCAGTGGATAGAACATCAGCCTGAGGACTGAAGGGTCCCAGGTTCGATTCAGGTCAAGGGCATGTACCTTGGTTGCGGGCACATCCCCAGTGGAGGGTGTGCAGGAGGCAGCTGATCGATGTTTCTCTCTCATCGATGTTTCTAACTCTCTATCCCTCTCCCTTCTTCTCTGTAAAAAATCAATAAAATATATTAAAAAAATAAATAAGTCACTTTTACGGGAGTGGGGGGTGGGGGTGGGGACTATGATTCAACAAAGGACAGAAGTCAATCAGATCGCTGTTTTTTAAATTCATTCAACAAATGAATTTGCCCGAGAGCTCCTCCTGCACGCGAAGCGTTGATTGAACACCTGTTCCAGGCCAATGCTGGACACACTGGGGACAGAGCAAAATAGCATGGTCCCTGCTCTCCTGGGGTTCCCAGCCTGTTTTCCAGTGGGGCCCCAGGGACTTCTCTATCCCTGCCCCTCACAGGAGAGGTGATGTGAAGGAGTTACAGAATCCTAGGTTGAAATCCTAGCCTTTTCATTCTCTAGCTGTGTGACCTTAACCAAGTCGCTTCACTTCTCTGAGCCTCAGATCCCTCATCTCTCCCAAAGCAGCTCTGAAGGCCTCTGGAGCAGGGTTGGTCTGAGAAGTAAGTGTGGAGAAGGGAGGTGAATGGGCCTGGCATGGAAGGAGGCACACAGTCGGTACCCTCTGACTTGGTGGCTTGTGGTTCAGAGAACATGGAGGAAGCTCCCCCATCTTTCAGAAGGCCTGGGTGTCTGTCCTGGGCTTTGTTTGTATCCCTGGCCTAAGGCTGCAGCTGGCGGGGAGCTCAGTTCAGAGTGACAGTCCTCAACCATGTCCTACTCGGTGCTAGGCTCACAGAGGGTGCTGGGTACTATGTGGGGGAGCCTGTTGCCTCCTCACCACAACTCGAACAGATGAAGAGTCACCAGCTCCACTTCAGAGGTGGGAAACAGAGGCTCAGCCAGGGTCAGGGACTTGCTTGAGACACCTCATGGGAGAGGGCATATCTCTGCCCAAATGTCTGTCCTCCCTACACCACTAGAGGGCGCCGGGGCTCAGCCGATGGGTCTGGCTGGCTCTCATCACCATCCCAGGTGCCCCACCCCACATTCACCCTACTGAGAGGGGGTGAGGGAATAAATAGTGTGGCCTCCAGGGCTCTGCGTGGTGGGGAGTAGGGAGAAGAAGACCCGGGCCTGGGAGGAGGAGAGGAGGAGAGGGGAACGGGAGGTGGGGGCTGGAGAAGCCCCGGTGGCTTTTCGCAGGGAGACCCCCAGGTCTCTAGCTCAGCACTTAGATTCTAAGTTCTCCCCTCTCTCCTCAGGGATGACTGTCTCTCTGCCTCTCTACCCCTCCCTGTCTTGTGGGAGTCTCTCTCTCTGTATCCTCCTTTTTCTCTCTGTCTCTGTACATTTATTTCTCTATTTCAGTGATTCTTTTTCTGTATACTACGTGCATGTATGTGTGCACGTGTGTGTATTTTTTGTCTTATCTTTGTCTCTTTATGTCTCTGCCTCTATCTCTCTGTGTGTGTTTCTGTCTCTTGCTATATCTCTACCTCTCTTTGTCTCTGTCTCTGTCTTTTTCCCCCACTATCTCTGTCTCTTTACATCTCTGCCTCTGTCTCTTTTTGTTTCTGTCTCTGTCTCCCTCTGTTTCACATCCTGTCCCTCCCCAGCCACCACCACGCAGCACATGTGGGCTGAGGGTCTCACTCCGTCCCTTCCTTCCCAACTTCTTACCCCTGGCAGCTGCTCAAAACTTCCCAATCCAGGCCTCTCCTGCCCGCCCCTCTTGGGCCTTGGAGGAGGGGGTAAGGGAGGAAGGGAGGGCAGCCTGGCGGGCCCACCCCTTTTTGCCTTTCCAGGCTGGGAGGCTGGGCCAGTGGGCCTTTTAACCAGCCTGGGCAGGCTGTGCCGGACACCAGCCCTGGACGCAGTGCCTGGCTCCCGCGGTCCTGGCAGCCGCCAGCCCGGCCAGCCCCGCCAGCATGCAACAGCAGCCCCCACCCGGGCCCCTGGCCCCTGCAGCCGAGCCCACCAAGCCCCCCTACAGCTACATAGCCCTGATCGCCATGGCCATCCAGAGCTCCCCGGGGCAGCGGGCCACGCTCAGCGGCATCTATCGCTACATCATGGGCCGCTTCGCCTTCTACCGCCACAACCGGCCCGGCTGGCAGAACAGCATTCGCCACAACCTGTCACTCAACGAGTGCTTTGTCAAGGTGCCCCGTGACGACCGCAAGCCAGGCAAGGGCAGCTACTGGACCCTGGACCCTGACTGTCACGACATGTTCGAGCACGGCAGCTTCCTGCGCCGGCGCCGACGCTTCACCCGGCGAGCAGGTGCTGAGGGCACCAAGGGCCCTGCCAAGGCACGCCGAGGACCCCCCAGAGCCACCAGCCAGGAGGACCCAGGAGTCCTCGATACCACGACCGGCAGGCAGTGCGCATTCCTGCCGGAGCTGCCAGAGCCCAAAGGCCTAACCTTTGGGGGGCTGGTGGGGACCTTGCCAGCCAGCCTGTGCCCGGCAACCGCCGATGTCAGGCCCCGGCCATCTGCGGAGCCCAAAGAGATGCCCACGCCCAAGCCTGCAGGCTCAGGGGAGGTCCCCATGGGCACCTCGTCTTCCTCATGCCCGGCCTTTGGCTTTCCTGCCAGCTTCTCCGAGGCTGAGGGTTTTAGCAAGGCCCCGACACCCATCCTGACCCCCGAGGCGGGCCTTGGGAGCAGTTACCAGTGCCGGCTGCAGGCCCTGAATTTCTGCGTGGGCACCGACCCCGGCCTGGAGCACCTCCTGGCCTCAGCGGCGCCCTCCCCTGCGCCTCCCACCCCTCCAGCCTCACTGCGGGCCCCGCTGCCCCTGACGGCCGACCCCAAGGAGCCCTGGGCTGCAGGCGGCTTCCCTGTCCAGGGAGGCTCTGGCTACCCGTTGGGGCTGACCCCCTGCCTATACCGGACACCAGGAATGTTCTTCTTTGAGTGAAGCCAGCCTGGCCTTGGGCAGCCCCTGCCACTCCGCCCTCCAGGCTGAGCCTGGCTGTAGGATCGGGGAGCTCTCAGAGGACCCAGGCCTGGCAAGGCAACGACAACCGGGACAGGAAGCCAAGATTGGAGTGGTGAACACTCAGCCAGCCCCAGGGCCTCCGGACAGACTTGCGGGGAGGGGAAGCAGAGCCCCCTTGAGGTTTATCTGTGGCTCTCAGGGCCAATAAAGCCAGTGTGATGATGAGGGTCAGCTTGCTGGATGGTTGGGGGCTAAGGGCGGGGAAGCCTGGTTCCGCGTGGGGTGGCTGTGGTTGTGGGGTTGTGTGGCAGGTGAGAGACCCCGGGTGGAAATGTTCCACATGAGGACTGCTCCTGCTGGGGACTTTCTCGGGGAGTTTCCCAGGAAGGCAGAGGAAGGGGGAGCAGGGAATGGGGTAGAGAGAGGCGGGAGGCAGCCATGAGAGAGAGCAGGCAGGGGGTGAGGCTGGCCTGGCCGGCGGGACGGGTTCTCCAATCCCAAACTCTGACTCAGCTGCCCCCGTCATGAGGGGTCAGGATAACTGTGACCATTTGTGACATTTACTCCATCCCAGGCTTCTACCCTCTCGCCAAATCCCGTGTGGTATGGGATGATATCCTCGTTTGACATTGGAGGAATCGGAGCCTTGGAGAGTTTGGGGTCCTAGCTTCGACTCCGGATGGCACATGAGTGGCAGAGAGGAAATGGGAGCTGGGTGTGTGTCTGCCCCAGGCCTGGCCTGCAGTGTGAGCGGACGCAGGGTGCCACGCCGGGTAGGAGCAGAGCTGGTGGTGTCCGGGACGGAGCTTGTGGGGGTGGAGGGCAGGAGGGTTCCAATGCCAGTGGTAAAAGGGCACAGCTTATCCCTTTCAAGGCTCAAAGGCAGGCACTAGTCCCCCCGCTGGATTTCCTGCCAGAACGGGGGCTCCTGGGTCCCAGCTCTCTGAGCTCTCCTGGTGACTCAAGCATTTCTCTCATGGGGGGAGGGGAGCGGCTGTCCTGGGTACGGCCCAGAAGGGACAGAGCCCTGGCCTTTGGCCCTCTCTGGCTGCCCCCGTGGGGAAGCAGGAGAAATGGGTGTATTGTGCCCCCGTCGGAGGAAGGAGCTTAGGGTGTGGAAGCTCACTGTCCCCACACTCCCTCATGTCAGAGTTGCTGAGGCTCCTTCCAGAGGCCTCAGTTCCCCATCTGGATGATGGGTGTAGGGAGAGAAGGGCCAGGATACCGAGGGACCCCTTTCTGGTCTTTGGTGTAGTGGTCTGGAGGGTCTTACAGCCCACAAGGCGACACCCAGGGGGCTGGAGACCCCTTCATGGGGCGGGCAGCCCAGGCCCCTCCAGAGGCGCTTCCTGGGCAGGCAGCCACGCGGACTTCAGTCTCTGCTGCTCCCTCCTCCCTCAGCAGGTCCCCTGGGGCTTGGGAGGAAGCGAGCCGGGCTGGACAGCCCCAACTGTCTGGTTCCCACAGACTCCCGAGCCAGGGTGGAGAGGGGTCCCGCAGGGTGGGGGCGAACTGAGGCCGGAAGGGGTTGAGAAAGTGCCTGGCCAGCTGTGGGGCCCCTCCCTCCCATGTCTGCTGGACCCCAGCCTGGAACCCATCGAGCGATGGGGAGAAGGAGAGAGGGTCTGTCCTGTCACATTCGGGCAGCCTCGTGGCTGGAAGGGGGGGAGAGAAAGGTCCTGTGTGGGGGGACATGGATGAGGAGAGGGGAAGGAGGCTCTTGTGTGGGTTCAGAGATGGCATGTGCCTGTGTGGGTCAGTATGTCTGTGTGTGTGTGTGTGTGTGTGTGTGTGTGTGTGTGTGTGTGTGTGTGTGGTGCACAGAGACAGTTATAGAGACAAGGACAAGCAGATTCAGGGAAGGAGGCCGCTGCCAGGCACTGTTCCCTGTGGTGCATTCCTCTGGAGACCTGGTGACCCCAGTTCCTTCCCAGCCTTGTCCTGAGCTCGTAGGAGGATGGGGAGGCTGGCCTGCCTCAGGGAGCCCCGGCCTCTGCATCCTGCCCAGCCCTCCCCTGAGGAGGTTTGGCTTCTGAACTGAGGTGGGGGCTTGGGGAGAAGAACGCCGCATCCCCTGCGTGCCCACCCTTTGCCCTGGGGAACCCACACCCAGGAGCACCCTCTCCACATCCCTCTCTGGCCCCCAACACAGCCAAGAAGTGAAGACAGGCCCCCCTCAGTCCCAGTCCCCGAGCAGGACCCCGGGCTCAGTGCCTGCCTTGGACTCGCTGTGTAAGACTGGACCAGTGCCCACCTCTCTGGCCCTGATTTCACTCCCTTTGCCCCAGGGGGGTGGGGAAGCAGGGAAACAGCCTGACTTGTTGAGTCTGCGTCCCAGAGGAGGGTGTGACCTGGGGGGTGGGCTGGAGGGCATCTCACCCCCAGAGGTGCTGGCCCAGAAGGCCCAGACATCATGATCTCACGTTGCCCTCTGCTCGCTGCCCAGCCCGGGGACCCCACCCACTGGGCCTTCTGCCCTCACATTCTTTCCATGACCAGCAGACACCCTCTGGCTCCTGCCTGGCCACCCCCACCTGGGGGGAGGCAGTTCTTAGCAGAGATTCAGCATGCCCACGCTGGCGGACCCCGAGAGTGCACCTCAGCATAGATGACGAGACCGGCCAGAGGAGGGAAGTGACATTCCCAAGGCCACACAGCACGGCCTCCGTCCCTACCAGGGCTCCCCTCCGCGGCTCGAAGCTGTGTCGGGACAAGGGCCATCCCACCTGACTCTGCTGCAAGGACCCTTCCCACTGCGGACTTGTCTGAGCCAGGAGGAGGTCACAGCCCCCACGCCTCCTCGAAGGGAAGGGCGAAAAGGGCACTGAGTCACCTTGCTAAACCCCAACTGAAAACGGTAAAACCAGTGGTATTTCAGGATGTTCCAGAGTGTTTAATCACAGCAGCTCAGATTCTTGGAATATCAGAGTTGAAAGGGCGTCTCCCGCTCAGTTTCTGAATCCTCTCTACACCAAGTAGTGCGCACACCCCATGGGGTTCCAGGACAAGGGAGCCCCTGACCTCAGAGGCACCCCGTCCCCTTTGGCAGCTCCAAAGGACTGTCAGGAAGTTCTTCACCTGCTGGTCCTTTGGTCTCTGCTCTCCCTGCCCCCAAGGCGGCCACCCCCACCCCCAGGGCTGGGCCCTCAGCAGCTCCTCCGCCCTCCACATCTTATCTCTCCTCCCGCTCTCCCACCCACGTTTCCTTCCCTGGTTTCTGGCATTCCATTGCCCAGAGTTCAACACTCCTTCCCACACCCCAGGCAGCCCCTGGGCCAGGGGTGGGGAGACCTTCTCCCTTGGAGGGCGGGTGCTCTGAGGCCACCAAGTGAGGAGGAAGGAGGAAGGGGGAGGCCATGGCAGCCAGCCGGGCATGTCCGCCCGCTGGGAGTGTACGGAACCCAGGAATCCAGGCCTCAGCCAAACATGTCCTCCCCACACGGGCTCCCATCTCCCCGCGGGCTAGGCTGCCAGAGGCAGTAGGTGCAGCCGCGAAGAGCAGGAGCCCTGGGAGCCCAACTGCCTGGGTTCAGATCCGAGCTCTGTCAGTTCCTAGCTGTGTGACCTTGGGCAAGTTGCTTTCCCATACTGTATGTTTCTGTGTTTATCTATAAAACTAGAGGCCCAGTGCATGAAATTCATGCATTGGGGGGGGGGGGGGTTGTCCCTCAGCCAGGCCTGCACCCTCTCACAGTCCGGGACCCCTCAGGGGATGTCTGACTGCCAGCTTAGGATCGGGCCTAAGCTGGCAGGCAGACATCCCTCTCGCAGTCCAGGACCCCTTGCTCCTTACTGCCTTCCTGCTCGCTGCTCCTTACCGCTCAGCTCGCTGTTCCTTAGCGCTGCCCTGGAGGCGGGACAGGCTCCCGCCACCGCCACTGTGCTCGCCAGTCGTGAGCCCGGCTTCTGGCTGAGCAGTGCTCCCCCTGTGGGAGCGCACTGACCACCAGGAGGCAGCTCCTGCTTTGAGTGTCTGCCTCCTGGTGGTCAGTGCACATCATAGCGACCGGTCATTCCGTCATTCGGTCGATTTGCATATTAGGGTTTTATTATATAGGGTGTGGACATTAACAGTACCTACCCCCATGAGGTTGTTCTGAGGATTACATGAGCTAATATTTGCAAAGTGCTTAGAATGGAGTCTAGCACATGGAAGCTGCAATATAGTTGTTAAGTACAATAAATACATATTTGGGCCCTGGGGGCATGTCCCCTTAAACTGATTTACCCCCCAAGGAAAGGCCACGCTACTGTGGAGGTGTGGGGATGCAGGGGAGGAAAGACTGATGTAGACAAGGCTTTGGATTTAATTCCTGGCATCTCGTCTTCCTGGCTGTGTGACCTCGAGCAAGTGGACTCGCCTTCCTGAGTTCCAGCTTCTTCATCTGTTAAATGGGGACAATGATTCCAATTCCCAGGACTGGTGTGTGGGAAACCCGCACAATATGTGTGCCATTCAGTCAACGAGAATAAAGTTGGAACATAAAACAGCCTCACTGGAAGGTCTTGTAACCGCAGCCCAGTCCTCCTCACCTCTTTGCCGAGGCAGAACTTCCCTCCCAGCAGGTCTGGAGGTGCCGAGCCCCCTGTTCCTACTGGTAATTGGCTGGTGACGCAAAGAGGCAGCTGGTAGGGCTGAAGGAAGCTGCTGCAGGCTAAAAACAGGCCCGCGTCAGCCAGAATCCTGCTGGTGTTCCCTGGAAAGGCCGGGCCCTGCTCCTGACCACAGTCCTCGGGGTGCACCTGTCTCCCGTATACAAATAAGAGTCTAATCCTCCTGCTCCAGGTTAAGACAGCCGGTTCCCTGGAGAGTCTCTTTTTCACTCTCTGTCCCCCCACCTGGAATGCTCACCCCCCACCTGCAGACTCCTCCCATCCAGAGCCCAAGTTAAATGTCCCTGCTCAGAGAAGCCCCTCCCCTGGATCTGAGTGGGCGCCCCGAGACCATTTACCCTTTTCTTTCTCTGCAGCCTATCAGGTTCCTCCGCTGGCACCTACTGCAGTGCGGAAGCATGCATTTCTGGTGTATTCACTTTCATCGTGTTTCTCCTTAGAACGTGAGCGTCAAGAGGCGGGGGTTGGGTCTGCCTTAATCACTGTATCCACTTCCTTCACCCGGTGGCCAGCACAGAGCAGGCCCTCAATGAAGGTTTGCAGAGTGGACAAGTGGAGTCGTGGTCAGCCATTCATCCGTTTGCCATGGATTGAATCTCAGAGGGCTCCTGGCTCCCTCAGAGCAAAAGCCCAAGTCCTCAGGGGCCCGCGTGACCTGGCTTCGCCTCCTCTTGCCCTCCCCTGACTCCAAACAGCCTTCACACTTGCTCTTCCTTCTGCCTGGAACAACCGAGCAGGAACCCCTCAGGGCTCCCTCCCTCATGCCCTTCACGTCCTCAGAGAAGCCCTCCCTGGTGGCCATGTGCCCACCCACCCCACCAACACCTTCTAACTTCATCTCTGCCCTTCAGACTTCTCCTGCTAGAACGAAGTTTCACGAGGCCAGAGACTTTGGTCAATGGGCTGCTGGTCCCAGAACCTAGAATGGCGTCTGGCACGTAAGAGGAGCCGGAGAAGGAGCTGTGGGACGAGTGTGAGGTCAGCCGCCCATGCCGCTCTCCACATCTCACGTACCTTTTATACTGGCTGCTGTCGGCCCACTTCACAGGTGGGACTCTGAGGCTCAGAGAAGGCAAATAAATCGACTGGAACCCCGTCTGTCTGACCGGCACCCAGTCTCTGCCGCCAGCCTGTCTCCCGAGAAGTGTATGAGATCTGTCCCCGGCCGCCTGTCCCCACTTCCTCACAGCCCCTCAGGCAGACATGGCTCAGCCTCTGTCTGGTCTCCCTGTCTCCAATCTCTCTCCCGCTCACTGACCTCCCTGGCTGCAGAGACCCTTCTGAACCACAGATCTGACCACGCCCCTTCTTTGCTTAAAACCCTTCCATGGCTCCCTGTTGCCCCGATCCAGGCTGGCATTCGAGGCTGCCAAACTTCTCCAGACTTATCTCCCGCCTCATCAGATGCAAGAGCCTCACTGAACTGCGCCCAGACAAGCTTGCTCTCAGCTCCAAGCCTTTAGACACGTGACCCCCCTCGGCCTGGAACGCCCTCTTCCCTCGATCTGGGAAAACCCTGCTCCTATTTGCCCTCGGCTTGGCTGTCACTTTCACTGGGGAGAAAACAGGGGTTAGTGTCTTCTTCCACATCCTTCCCGCTTCACTGTCATCCCCAACCTCCTGCCCACTGGGGTCCCAGGGGCTGTGAACTCCCCAAGGGTGGGGACCATGACTAATTCGTCGCCAGGCTCTAGACTGAGGCCAGGCCCAGAGCAGGGACTCCACAATTAGCCATGAGGTGACTGGACGTGTCGGAAGTCTGACGGCTGGCTTTGCATCCTGACTCCACTGTTTACTGGCTGGGAACCCATGGACTTGTCCATCAGCTCCCTGTGCCTCAGTTTCCTCATCTGTGCAAAGCTGGCCGTGTAAATACCCACTCACAGTGTGGGGATGAGTGAGCTCATACGTGCAGTCACTTGGTACAGTGCCTGGTGCTCAATAAATAACGCCGTGAGAGTGAAGGAGGGAACAGGTGGTGGGCAGCTGCGCGAGTGGGAGCTTGGTCCAGGTGGGCACCTCCTTCAGGACGGCCCTGGCTGCTTCACACCCTCGAGGCAGCCCTGTCACTGGCCGAATCTTTTCCCACCGCTGCCCTGTTGGGTCCAAGGTGGCCAGTGGAATTTGAGGCCAGTGGACACAGACAGGAAAAGGCAGCGTCGCCAGCCTTGGTGTAATCCAAACCAGATGCAGCCTCAGACCCATGGGGTGGTCACTGTGGGCTTGGCCAAGGCCCAGAGGCAGGAAATAGTCTTGGAGGAACGCTCTCTGGGCTGGGACCAACCAGGAGGAGCTGTCCCATTGAGGCCGTTAACCCTTGTGAGCCCACAAAGGGGGCCAGGACACGGGCCGAGGAAGCTTGTGGTTCTGGCCCCATGAGGCACAGAGCACCTTGCAGGAAAGGCCACAGCATCAGCCGTGTGCTGGGCGCCATGCAGGAGGAGCCCACACACCAGGCTCCACGGCGGGCAGGGCACACCAAGCAAGGGGCAGGGGGCAGTCCTAGCCTAGCACTGGGGACTTGCAGACCCAAAGCTTTGGCCCTGGCCTGGCTCCAGCTGGCAGGCCCAAACCAGCTGAGGGTTCATTCCCTCCATCAGGTGGCTCCTAGGGGGGAAAAGCTGCTCCCACCTCCCCCGAGGCTGCTGGGGATGGGAGCTCCAGTGATGGGTGCCGGGGCCAGGCCTGCAGAGAGGCAGAGACTCGGTCCCATTTTAGGGGCTGCCACCCCAGCTTTTTCCTAGGTGTTCTCTGTGGCCCTTGGAAGGAGCAAAATCTCTCTGAATCCCCAGTTCTCTATCCATATTGCTGCCTCCAGGGACCAGGGGAGGCCCAAAGGAGGTACCTAATGAATCAAAAAGAGCTTTCTAAGATGTGCTCCTGGGAAGGGATGGGGACAGAGGCAGAGATCAGCCTGTTCCCTGGGTCTGGGTGGGCTTCTTGCCCCGGATATATTCACTTGCTATGTGACCTTGATCCAGTCACTTTCCCTCTCTGAACCTGTGAAATACGGTGACTGAGCACCCAGTCCCATATCTTGATTATCACCATGGCCCTGGGAATGGCAGAGGAGAGCAGAGCTGAGGGTTTCATATTAGGAAGGAGGGGAGTGAGGCTTGTGCTGGGAGCCAGGGGTCCCGGGTTCTAGGTCCAGCTGTTGCCGTCTCTGCTGAGGGGCCTTCCTCGTTTTGGCCTCGGTTTCCACAGCTGGACCCAGGCCCTAAATCTCTGCTGTCACTGGACCTCATTCCTCCTCCCCGCCAACCCACAGCAGTGACTCATCCCTCATCATCACGCTGTGTGGCCGGAGCTCAGCCTGGGTGGGGGCCAGCGAGGCTGAGAACTCAGAGGAAACCACAGGCCCAGCCCAGCTGGCAGGTGGCAGGTGGGCAGGCAGCAGGGATCCTCGGCCATGGGGGCCTGGCCCTGAAACTCATTTCCCACCAAGAGCCCAAGCTAGGCTCCCAAGCCCCTCCAAGCCCTGACTACACACCCCACCAGGCCCAGACCCCAGAGTCACCCACTCCGTGTGGCACCTGCTGCAGCAGGACTCTGCACCCACCTGCTGGAAGAGGGCAGGGGTGGCGGTGAGGAGCCTGGCCTCACCCATGGGGTGGTCACTGTGGGCTTGGCCAAGGCCCAGAGGCAGGGGACCAGTGTTCATCACAGAGGCAGGGGAGGGAGGAGATGAACTGTTGTGGTCTCGGTCTGTGGGCAAGTCCAAGCTTCCCAGGAGGCAGGCAGCGCAGCAGTTAAGAGCATGGGCTCTGGGCCTGGATTGGGTACAAATCCTGGCTCTGCCACTGACACTATATGAGCCTGAGCAAGTGGCTTATCCTCCATGAGGCTTGGCTTTCCCATCTGAGAAGTAGACGCAACACAACGCCCGCCTCGCAGGGTCACCGTGAGCAGTGGATGCGATCGTGAGCAGAGCTGGGCCGGGCCCGCACCCAGGTGCTCCGTGTATGTGAACTGCGCTCACTGCCGTTCCTGCTGGGACCCAGAGCTATGCCTCCAGCAGGTGGACCAGCTGCCCTGCTGAGGTCAGTCCCCCTTCTGACCAATGTCCTTCCTCACAACCAGAAAGGCTGCACCCTCTTAGGGTTAAGCTCTCCTGTCACCCCGCCCCCAGCAGATGGGGCCCCCTCCTCTGCACTGCAGGCCTGTGGTGGGTCCAGCAGAGAACAGCTCTCTCCCGGGGCCTCCTGGGAGACCCCCTCCCTGCAGGCCCAGCAAAGACTCTGCTCCCTGCTGACGCCTTGCTCTGGTGAGAAGCAGGGCGGGCTCAGAGCAGAACCCTGCTCTGGGAGACGGAGAGTTCATTTCAAGCCCCAGCTTCTGACTTGTTGAGTACACTTCACGTTTCCTCCCCTCTATGAGCCTCAGTTTCCCCCTCGGTAATAGGAATAATAATAATATCTACCACCTAACCTTTCTGAGAGGAGTAAATGAGTTACTATACATACACGTGCTTAGATAGAGCCCGGTACACAGTAATCACCCCATAAGTGTTAGCTGGTGCTGTGACCTCCCTCTCACAGATGAGGAAACTGAGGCACAGTGTAGGGAAGCCACCTGCCCAGATCATGCCCTGGGCAGTGTGGCTCCTGAGGCTGCACCGGTGACGATTACACTGGGAACCAACACATGGCTCGCTGGCTGGCGTGCAGCAGTCAGTGCATGGGGGCCGCCTGTGACTTCATCTAAATGAATGCAGAGAGATGAGGCCACATCCAACCTGTACATTTATTTACAAGGCACAAGCTGAGAGCAGGTTGGGGGCTGCCCACGGCCTTTGCACTCCTCCGGGGCCTGCTGACTCCATCATCTGAAGCCCACGTGGCAGGGATGGGCGCCCACAGTGGCTGGGTTGAGCCAGCGAGGCCCTCAGGCAAGTCCGGGGGTGGTCTTCCGTGTCCCCCAGGCCGCTCCCTGCCCCCTCCGCCAGGCCTGGGCGTCCTCTCTCTCACTCGGAGTTCCTGTGTGTTGGTGGTCGGCAAGGAAGGTGGGTGGGAGCTGGAGCTGGCCAGATGGTGTGTGCTAGGCCTTATCGGTTGGGTGTAGGGAGGCAGGCGGGGCGTGAGGAGCCTCTCACAAAGCCTGCTCTGTCTCCCGGCAGCTGGGCCTCAGGAATGGACTTCGTTGCCTTCCTGCCCCACCAAGAGCCTCCCGTCCACAACCGCAGGAATCCCACACCCTGGGACCCCAGCCCGCCCACTTCAGCTGAGAGCAAGCTCAGGCCGGGGATGCCCGGGTGGGGCCAAGCAGGGGTCACCAGGCCAACAGTTCCACAGGGGGAGCCGGGGAGGGAACAACGGGCCTGTGGCATCTGGGCGGTGGCTGAGGGGCCGGAGCCTGTCGGGGGAGGCGTTAGCGGGCTGGATTCCGGCCACATCCGAGGCAGCTCTCATCGGGGAAGCGGTCACTGTGTGGGGGCGTGGGGAGCCCCGAGCCTCCCAGCCTGGCGCAGCCTTGTCCTGGCCCGCCCACCCTGGGGTCTGGCCATCTGCTCTGGCCTTCGGGGCTGTGAGGCCTCAGCCCTGGCCACCGTGCAGCCGCATCCAGGCCTCGGGCGCTTCTGGGGCTCAGACCCCCAGAGCCATCAGTGCCCCTGAGCTGCTGATCTTCTTGAAGCGATTGGCAGCGCTGACAGCAATGAAGTTTTTCTGGGGGATGGTGGAGAGGGGTCCCAGTCAGCATCAGGGCACCTGAGTGTCTCCTCAAGTCCCCTTTATTGCAGGAGGGCCAGATGCCA